>NW_009259534.1:117435-144951 GCF_000687185.1 Egretta garzetta | reverse complement strand
TTTCCCTAGTAAAAGGGGTGGAATCTTTCTTAACCTTCTTACTATCGTTACAGCACCCTGCCTGTCTGCATAGGTTTGCAAAGATATTGTCATTCAGATGACCTCAATTCTGAACAAACACAAACTCCTAACTACCGTCTCATCCCTAGGTGTACTTGTTCTGGGAGAAAAGGGAAACATTGCTGTGAAAAAATCACGAGTGCCTTTTTACTTTGTCCTGCTTTACAGTGCAATATCAGATATTTTAAGTGCTTTATGCTGACCGTCACTCACCTTCAGGGATACTACAATCAATAGTTCAAATGCCACATTTCCAAGTTCCACCTCCCTCATTCTACCCTTCCAATTGAAAATTAACTCTATTTTCCCTTTTAAAAACATCTACTTATTGGCAGAGCAACTCTCTCACATTGTCATCTGTCAGAGGCTGGATGAACATGTTTTACAATTTCTAAACGAATATACAGCCCAAAAAAAGTCATAAAGCGTATACGCATGTGGAACAGTGTTGCCCAAAGCAAGGTTGTGAGCTGTTTCGAGTACTGCAACTGCCCATGCACGCCATTTGCTCTTCTTTACAAATACATCCTTGTCACACACACAAAAACCCCCAATCTGAATCCATTTCATAGAATATTCTCCCCCATTGTTTGTTTTGCTGGTTTATAGACAGTCCAATCTGTCAATATTGGTGCAGAGAATGGTATATAATGTAGTCCCTGAGACAAAAAGGTTTTGTGCTGTGTTACTGACCTCTTCTCAGAGACTGAAAGACCAGTGATGATGGGGGATGAAATGGCAATATAAAGGTAACTGGCTTAAAATAGGGCTTTGGGAGAAAGGGTGGAAGGAAAACTATGGAATGTGATACCAGGACTTCAATCAAGCAATCAAAGAAAATACATTTTTGCTCAGGAGGTAAGAGTCTTGCTTATAGTATCATTTATCAGAAGAAACTAACCTCAGTTTAGGGTAAGCTAGTATTTTCAGAACTGCTTAAGTGCAAAGCTTCTAAAACTTGTGAGAAACTTGCTACTGGTTTTGTCTAGATTGCAGTCTGTGCTATAGCCCGCAGCACTACCTAGGTATTTTTGAACTTGTTTGGATAGAATAAGCAGTTTGGTCATGGTAACACAAGATACAGCAAGACATGCTATGCTCTGAGCTCCATGTTGATAAAATTTATTTGTGTTAGTACTTAAGCAGGTGACCATATCTTTGGATAAATAACTACACTGACGCTGAACCAGTGGAAGGAGCCCTGAAAAATGCTAAGCACTTCAAAGTTCCCAGTGATAACAGACAACAGCCTGCTCAGAAGAACCCAGCAGGATAACAGAAAATGCTTCGTTTAGCTCACAGACTAAAGCGTGTTTTTTAAGAGTCAGATGCAAGCAGCAGGGGAAGGAATGGGCGAATTTTTTTCCAAGTTCTGCATTCTTTGGGACATCCCACATACATCCCACATCATCCCACAAGGATCCTTTTCTGTATACCTATACACTGTACTCACCAACAACATAAGAAGATGACCAAATCTTAATTTCCTCAGAAACAAACCCACCAGTAGATATGTTCTAGGGAAGGCACGGGGGAAGAAAACTTGGTAAGCCTACATCATTCACGTACCATAAACTGCATTTCCAAGAAGGCCTTGCAGAGTAGGAAGCTGCCTGGGGTAGGAACTGCTCGCTCAGACGTACCCACCTGCAGTTCTTTCTGCAAGCTCAGACCACTGAAAACCAGATCTCTCTCTATCCCTGCCCCCCAGCAAAGAAATGCATTAGAGGAATGTGAAGATAGAGTTTACTTTAAAGTCTTTCAATCCTCACTGTTTAACAGATGACTCCCCTGGTAAGAGCACAATCAAACATGCTATTCCAGCAGTAGCAACGTGGCTGAAGAGCCTTTCCACCTGCAGCTTCCCCTCAGCTGCATGTGAGTCCCTTTCTATTAGCCTTGCTGACTCAGCTGCACCTGTAGCCACTCCCTAATCCTACTCCACCAAACACAGTTGAGCTTGAACTCCTTTCTCTTTATTATTTCTTCACTGTTGACTTTCTTCTTCTTCTTCTTCTTTTGTTTTTAAAATAGGCCTTGTGGAGAAAACAAGGCTAGGGAGCAGCTAGGCTTCCTAAGCATATTTGACTTGATTTTACTAAGCACCATCCAAACTACACACTCTTCTGTATGACAAAGAAAAGCTGCTATGTCAGAAAAAGGATCAGCTACTTGTAAGATAAAACAAAAAGCAATTACAGATAACATGATCTCTCATCTAAGGTCTTCTTTTAGACACAGACTCTCTGAACTAAAAATACCTAAATTCATTGCCCCTTACAGTCTTTTGAAAAGCTCTTTTGAAATACTATGCTATTTTTTCATTGTATTGAACAGGTGTAATGTTTTATAAAGGCTGAACAAACTTACAGTCTACAAAAGTAAAAACAGGTAATTTATCATTTATGAAGGGGATGATTCACAGTCTCTTAATAATTTTTTAACACTTAGATTCTCTTGCACTTTGGTTTGAAACCAATGTGCTTGATTCAATTCAAATTATCTTTCCATGACAAAGTAAACAAAAGCTCTTTTTTATGCCTGTTTTTCATGTGTACAAGCCCAAGTGTCCCTTTTAAAGAAAATGACATCTATATTAATGTTTCAAAAATTATTTTAATATATTTATATTAGAGATGTAATTATGAATGTTAAAATTACAAATTCATATTTGCATGTACTGCCCACATTGAAATAATGCATCTGGAACAAGTCATGAAAGGATACAGATATAAATATAACTTGATTTAATAAATAGAGCTTCTGGAGATATTTCATGACAATCATATCCCCTGGACATTATAAAATTAGTAAAATTGTTTCTTCTGACTATTTTGAGACAGTTGTGTTCTCCTGAACTGTATCTCTAGTCAAGAGATGGCTGCTATGTTCTAGTAAGTCATCCTCTAGATAGACATAGTTGCTTAAACATCTTTTAAAAACTACTGTTGTTATTGCATCTTATGGTCCACAGCTGAAAGTGTAGGAAAAGCACAGGAATTTATAAGAACCCTGCAAAAGCTTTCAGAAATTTAGTTTTTCATAGAATCATAGAATCATAGAATGTTTTGGGTTGGAGGGGACCACGAGAGGTCATCGAGTCCAACCCCCCTGCAGTCAGCAGGGACACCGCCAACTAGATCAGGTTGCTCAGAGCCCCATCCAACCTGGCCTTGGGACACGACCATCCAGCCAGTTCCTTATCCACCGAACAGTCCACCCATCAAATCCATAGCTTTCCAATTTAGAGAGAAGGATGTTGTGGGGGACCGTGTCAAAGGCCTTGCAGAAGTCCAGATAGATGACGTCTGTTGGTTGTCCCTTGTCCACTGATGCTGTCACTCCATCATAGAAAGTCACCAGGTTTGTCAGGCAGGACTTGCCCTTGGTGAAGCCATGCTGGCTATCTCGAATTATCTCCCTGGCCTCCATGTGCTTTAGCATAGCTTCTAGGAGGATCTGTTCCATGATCTTCCCAGGCACAGAGGTGAGGCTGACAGGTCGGTAGTTCCCAGGGTCTTCCTTTCTACCCTTTTTGAAAATGGGCACAACGTTGCCCTTCTTCCAGTCACCAGGGACTTCACCTGACTGCCATGACTTTTCAAATATTATGGAGAGTGGCTTGGCTTTTTTCTTACATCATAGCTGAAATGCCTCTTTATGAAATAAAAGCTGACACAAGCATCAGTGAAAACGTAGCCATTCTTGAACTCCTCTTTAAATGAACCAATGAAACCAAATTCTCATTCACAGTCAGTGTTGACACTTCAGGGAAATAGTAATAATTTCCTAAAACTTAAATGGAAGGAGGTCTTACCTTGATAATGCCTGAGTCTTAAGTTATAAGGACGCTGAGAAGACTGCAACTTCCTTAGCATGAGAAAAGAAAGCCAAGGTTCCCACATTGCAACATGGATGCTGAGGATACAGAGCTAGAAAGACCTCTGCAATAGATTATCACAGCTGACACATTTAATCAGTTTTGACATGCAGCCTCCTCCTTTTGCCAGTTTTAAAGAGATTTGTCCTTGAAAGGGCAAACAAACTCCTGGGCTTCTGGAGGGAACAAAGACTACTGTAAAACCAGGTGGGGGAGCATACCCTTCCCCAAGCCATCTTTTTTGTGGAGAAAATGGAGAAAAATTGCCCGTCGCAAAGGTTATATGATCCAATCTGTCCTATTTTAAAGCTTTATAAATACAGCAATTCAAAGGACTGTTGCTTATAGCAACAAACAGAAGATAGTACAGATGGAGCGGAGAAAAAACATTACTGCAAACCCATCATTGTGCTTAGCAAATTTACACCCCTGAGAGCACGTTGGGGTTTGATAAAGGAGGAAAAGGGCAGACATTAATGTTGCGGTAATGAGGAGTACGCTTGTCAGTGTTTACATACCCTTAGGAGGCCTTCTATAATTTAAACACAGGCACTTATCTCTCAAAAGAGTGTCTCAAGACTATGAACTGATAAGGCATATTTTATTTAAATGGACAGCAAATAAACTTGCTATCAACTACTTAGCTCACTAGGTTTCCTTTTAGTTAGAGATAAATATTTCCAAGAATAAAGTAGTAAATATTACCAAGGAAAATAAAAATGTTCCGACAAAAGATCAGCCCTTCAGGAAAACCACAGCAAGCTGCATGGCTATAATTGGGCCAGTGCATGTTTAGCATATGGAAAATAATACAATATATAATAACTGCATAATCATTACCTAAGAAAACATGAATTTTCAGTAAGGGCAAAACATTTTTCCCTTTGATCTACTATGGTAGGTAAGATTTTACTAACTACAGAAATGACCTGACCAAAGCGTACTCATATAATTTGTTTGACATAACAGCAACATCAAAGGATCACAGTGCCCCAATTCTCCACCTACTGGCGAGTGAACTAAAATTACACTTCCCCTTTCACCAGCAGTAATTTTTGCTGCTATGACTAGGAAAATGTTTTTTTGTTTTGGCAAATTCTTATGAAGAGATGAGTTTTTATTACACTGTTATCGCTGCTGTTGGTCTATCTTTGCTCTATGCAGTAATACAGGCACAGTAGCGCTCAATGTTTATTCTTCTGCAGTGAAGTGCAACACAGACAGTTGCTATTGATGCCCTCTCCCACCACAACCATTGGTCATGCAAACTGGATGCAGACTTTAAGGAGCTGTTAGGCTTCTTCTGTCTTGCCTATCACCGTCGCACATGCCAAAACAACCACACGACAAGTGAGTTTGCTTAAACATGGCCCGTAAGCACTTAGTCAACACAGGAGAAGGCGTGCATGAAGGAATATAATGTAGTCCCCTCTCTCCTAGCAGCACAGATTTAGGAACACCGGTGAAAATAAAACCCCTACTTTTGCACACACACTCACATAGATACAAACCTGTTTTGTAAATAGCTCATTTTTTACATAACTACAGAGTAGAAGCCATTGCTGACAAGTTTTAACAGTGAAATCAGTGTGATGTGTCATACCAGAAACCAGGTGATAACACGTAGCTTGCAGAGTGGCTTGGAGTATTATGCTAGCATTTGTGAATGGCAAATTTCTGCATGTATTCAGGAAAGCAGATGACTACTCTGGAAGCAATACAAACATGAAAAAGGACTGCTTTCACTTTGAAATACTTTGAGAGATGTAGGAACAAGGAAATATAAGTCAAGGGGCATGGCCTTGGTACCATGCCTGGAATGTGGTGCATGTGACATTTACCTTTAAAAGTTTCACAAGAATTTTACAGACCTGTAAGAATAGAAGAGGTGGATGTGAAGATAAAATATAAAGTACTGGGGAACAGCCAACATAGAATTTGCAAAGGGATGTCATGCTTCATTATGCAGCATGTGTTCTTTGAAGGGGTTTATGACCATGTGGATAAGGAAGATTCATCTACTCTACTGAATTTCTACTCAGATTTCCAAAATTATTCTAAAAATGTTCCTCACAAAAGAAAAAAGCAGTAGGACGAAAAAGGAAGATACTCGTCCAGATACAATATTGATTAAAAAACAGGAAAAGGAAAGTTCTCACACTGGAAAGAAACCACCCATAAAAATCAAAGATCTGTTCTGGGAACATGCTCTTAAGCATTTTCATAAATGATCAAGAAAAAGAGGTGTTTAATGAACTCACCTGAAGTTTGCTGATGATACTACATTCTACTGGGTAATAAATGAGGACAAACTGCAAAAAACTGCAGAAAGATCTTACCAGATTGAGCAGTAGGGTGACTGTAGAAATTCAGTGCACATACATGGAAAGTGACATAAGTGGGAACACACCACCACCCACCACCCCTCATCCCCAATATTTACACATAAAAAGATGTCTTCTAAGCTAACTGTTACCACTTAGCAGCTAGATCCTACAGCTATTGTCTCTCTGGGAAAATGCCAACTGAGTGACCAGCAATGTTAGGAATCATCAGGAATGGAATAAAGAACAAGACAGAACTTCCTTAGGTCACTAATTGAATCAACAGCCCACCTGCATCTGGTACACTGCATGCAGCTTTGCTCTACCATCTCAAAGTGACCCAATAGACCTAGAAAAGGGCAGTGAGGATGATCAGTGTTCTGGAAATGTTTCTACAGAAAAAGAAGCAGTTACATAGGCTGGAATTTGTCAAGCTGGAAAAGTGACTTTTGAAATCATGGCATAGAGAGTATGAAAAGGGATCTGTTCTTCATGTTGTAATACAGACTGAGAAGGCCATCAAATGAACCTGCCAGAGCACAAGTTTCAAACAAACAGGAGACAGTTCTTCATGTAACATCTCATTAATCTGTGGACATCCTTGCCCTCTTGAGGATGTTAACAGTTCACATGGTTCAAACAGAAAACTGAAAATGTCCATGGGTGAAATTCGTCCTTCCATTGAATATGAAGACACCACTTCTGTCAAATGCAGTCCTTGTCCAGGAACCCAGTCTAAAGCAAATGGTTAGAAGCTGAGGGAATATTATGGAAAGTTTCATTGTGAGCTTTCACAATTTTTACATATTTCTCTAGGCTTCTGGGTTTGGTCACTGATGGAAACAGGATACTGATTTAAGTACACTTGCCCTGAGTAATTTTCAAGTGCAGTAAATTAAGGATTTAATGCAAGCTTTAATCTGACGCACATTGTCAATGTCTGTAGACATCCACCATGTCAGAACTTTAAAAAAAAAAAAAAATTGTCATTATTCCAGTAGTTGCTGGATTGTTTACGCAGAACATTTTCAAAAACTTTGGTCAGACTTCTGGAGGCTTCCAGGATACCCAGCTGGTTACACATTCCATCCCTAAGGTATCTGACCTACCTGTGTTTATAACCTCCTTTATGTCTTTTAGGAAGTCCAGAGAATGAGATTTTCAAAATTTGTTGAATGCATCCAGTTTCTCAGATAATTTTGTCCCTTTATGACATTAACAATCAAGATTATGCTTGATTTTTCTGAAACTATGATTGTAATTTCTTCTCAACCTGGGGCTGGGACACAGTCAGTCACAAACTAATAAAATAACACAGTGCTGTTCCTATGCATGCCACAAAACCTGCCCAAGAATGACCTTAGACTTGAGCACAAAATATCACTGAACCAACGTATTAATTTTCCAAGACCAGTAGAACACTGTAGGGTTCTACCAACATTCATCATCTCATTGAAGACTGCATTTAAATAACAGGGCCTCATACCTTCCATTACAAAGGACAGATACTTTTATTAGGGACTAGAATACTAGAAGTCCTTTGAAAGGAGTGCCAGGATCTGGGACTGAAATACCCAAGAAAACCTTTTGCTTCTGATTCCATGGACTATCTTTGTTTTAAATTTTCGGCTGCAACTTTAAGGTTTTGATAAGGTTTTCATAGTGCCTAATCTCGGTCACTGAATTTTGGTGCGTAAGGCAGGAAGCTAGTCTTTAACAGCTCTCTTTGCAGTCAGCAGAGAATGCAGGCATGTGGTTCAGGTCAACAGCACAACCTTGGTATTTGAAGAGCCCTCCAGTATCCAGGCTCTGAAATGAAGACTGGTTTGAAGAAGTCCATCCTTCCAATTTAGGGCATTTAGCTGCAGCTGAGTCCTGCTTTCCAGGCAGGACTGGGAAAACCTATCAGACACTGGTGCATGTGTGTCTTTTCCTCATAGTTTTCACTTGGCATTGACCCCTCAAAGGGGAAATGAAAATAAAAAACAAGGTTTCATTTGGAGTAGTGACATACTTTCTGTAGGAAGAAGAAACATAGCTCCAACCTACTTCTTATTCTAAGTCATTTTCACTGGTGTAAGACAGCATTTTGCTGGCAGATTGAACTCATGGTTGGAAAAGAAAGTTCCATGTGAATTTTCTGTAGAGCATCTTTATCATTTGTTTGCCTCAGCAAGATTCTATCTTATTCTGCAGTTCAGCAACTTCAAAATAATTGTTTTCTATCCATTCATTTGGGATTTTGGATGGCACTCTTATTGTGACAGGATGAGGATTTTTCACTATGAATAGAGCCTTTTGTTAATGTTTATATCCAATAATTCAGGAGCCAGCTGCTCCATAAATAATATCAAATCATCTTCACCATCTGAAAGACCAAGTAATCTAATATTAGTCTTGTGGCTTCATTGCAGAGAATTTTATTCACCTTTGAAAGGCTACTAGCAGTTTGAGATAAAAAGCCTATTTTCTAATCCTCCTCTTTTATAGCGTTTCCAGCTTTAAAGGTTTTGGTGTACACCACATCTGTCCAAGTTTCCACATTTGATAAATGGAGCCTTGCAAAATCCATTTACCATCCAAAGCTGTTACAGCACATGTACACTTTAAAATGTTCTGTTAATCTATTTCATCAATAAATTAGGGAAATGGCTCTTTTTAGGCTTCAACCACAGGAGAAATGGCTAAAGAACCACAGAAAAAAGATTGGTTTGTATTTATTTTCCCCTCTCCTATAAGATGACGTCACTCAGCATGCTCGGGACAGATTTTGGTTCTGTCTTTACCCTTCAATCTGTTAGAGGCCAGAGTCTAGGTAAAACATATGAACAAATGACCAAACTTTCCATAATACTCAAAAGTGACAAATATCACAGTGAAGTGACATCACGAAAGAGGCTCAAGAAGAGCATTGCACTTGCTGTGACATAAAATTTGCCTGTCAGGGAAGACAAAAGAATATTAATAGCTTTTTGCTGTGTGCCTAATGAAATACTTCCCAGACTATTTGCAAGCTGCTTTATTAAGAACAACAGCATTTTTCCTGAGATCAGTGACATAGTTTTAATACAGAACATCTTATCAAGTGAAGTTTGCTCTATTTTTGTTACTCTAGACAATAAAACCTACAATAGCAGTGATTTGAATATAAGCAATTTCTAGACATAAAATATGACTGCAACTATCTTTCAAACAAATTACCTCCAAAAGTGCCAAGAATCATAAGCATAGTTCTTGGTCTGAAGAACACACCAGTACAGATTCATTGTGATGCAGTGGGATCTTAAATACAAAATGATTTAGAATCGAGAGAAAGGACATCAACAACAATCAGGTCACAAAGTCACCTTGGAGAACTTTATCTCAGTACTGATGTTATTTTTGTTTACCTATCTCTTCTCTTGCTTCTTACTGTAAGGAAAGAAGAAATGAGGGATAATTTATTATGATTGTTTTACAAAATGTTTGGGAGTCATATGGAAGAGTCTAGAGACTCTGTGACCATATTTCAGCTAGAAGCATAGGAAAAAAAGATGTGAAGGGCAAAAAAGCATTAAACACGGGTCTGAGGCTGAAAGTAAGAGTAGAAAAGAGGAAAAATGCAAAGACTTGCTAAAGATATACAAAGGACTTTGTTGTCTTTCGTCAGCAGTCTCTCTCTTACAATAGATTTGTTTTCCACTGGACTTTTTAGTGGGTCTTGAAATTTTTACGATCACATTTGCACAGAGAGTGTCAGTCCATCCGCAGTTAACGACTATTAAGCATCATAGTAGCAACTACCAGAGGACAAAGTAGTTCAGCTGAACTGTCACCATAAAAGCTGTCCTAAAACTCCTTGAAAGATGGCTGTCTTCTATATATCAGATGGACAACAGGCATTTACAACTCTAGAGAATTTACAAAAGCACGAGAAAGCAATATGGGAGTATCTTTTTTTTCTGTACCATTAATAGTAGCAATGTGAAACTGTTTCAGTAAAGCCATTTGGCAGCTGTACTACCATCCTCAAACCTGTGCTATTAGCTACCTTTCTTTATATTTAACTGCTTGCTGTTACCTAGCTTCCTTCTCAATTTCTTTCTTCTTCTAACCAAATTCATCTTTAAAGCTGAGTGACTCAGCTGCTTCACTGAAAAAAACGTGTCCCCGCCGTACATCTTGTCCTGTAAAAATAAACTGTGACGATAAATATTTCTGTTTAATACAAAGCTTCTTGAACTAGGAGGCTCTCGATTGGACTAATATCTTCCTCTAGTTTACCAGGAAGGTATGCAATGTTTCTTACAACCTCCCCTCTTTCCATTCCCAAAATTTCCGACTTTCAAATTACATTGAGAATTTCCCTGTGGTTGTTAACAAGGTTGATCACAAGCCAAGACCTTATTCTTTGCACGCAGGACTAGAGATTAGTTCATTCTGCCTACGCAGGCAAGCACTGGTCAAGACTTTCACTTAATCTCCTGTGACGTGAATGAAGAAACACTAAATTAGCTGTGTGGAATGATAGAATCACTACAGTCGGATGATCAAATGCCAGCACGGAGCTGCCACGGAAGCTCAGGCCACTAATGAGACTTTTCTGCTTTACTGAATCAGTTAGTTTGGGTTTCAGGTCTTTTTTTTTAGCACTGTTCAGAACCAGGAACTGAGCTTACCTGGAGAAAGAAGAAAATTCACAATTTCTGTTTGTTGCCTTTTAAACCAAATTCAATGCTTTTACAACAGGTACAGGAACAGAAAAGAGTCCACTTTTTCAACATGATTCCAACTGCATCAGAAAACTGGATCATTTGCTTTTAATCTACTGGGGTAGCTGCTTGCAAAGCCGCTTTTTAATTTCACGTTGTCACAGAACAAACAGAACAAGCTGTCGCTTAATGTTAGCACAAAACGTAAGTACTTGAAAGTGCTTCTAGAGAAAGAAATTAAGATGCTAAAATAAGCACCATTCAATTCCAAATGCTAAAGTTTTGCATAAGGGTGTAATACTACAGAAATTTCCAAAATAAAAAAAAAAAAGGATGCATATGAAAATGTTGAGAACCTAATCTAGAATCTCTTGATAAAACATTTTATAGTGGAGCCTTTAACTCAAGTTGGCTATGCAAAACCTGAAGCAACCCATGAGCTTTAATCCCTTTTTAAAATCATGGCCAACTTATATTTACAATCACCATGGAGATGTAGCCTAAAGGATCTAATTCCATTTGACTTAGCAATATCTGGGAGACAAATTGCTGATTTTACCTTCTCCAAATTATCATAAAGGCACTTACAAATTCTTCAGTGCATTATTTCAAGTTGATATGCTCGCTCAGTAAATAAATCTCTCCCTTACAGAATTTCTTCTGAACGTTAGCGAAAGAAACAGAGAGCGTTTCTCATTTAGGAACATCAGATATCAGGACAAATTATGATGAGTTAAATGCTGATGATGTGGAAAGAAGATTTTAATGCCATCCTTAAGGATGTATCTGTGACTTTTCACAGAAGATGCAGTAACTGCAAAAACTTCATGCTTTCGAACACCAGAATTTTAAATGATCCAGTAAACCTCTTTCACTATTAGAAAGAGCAGTATTTTTGTGATACTGAGCTTAACCTTAAATACATAATGATACTCAGTTCAATTTGAAACAGGGAAGATATCATATGCTAAACCATGGAAGCCTGAGTGGAACTCTGAAAGTCTTTAAATGCAGCTGTGTTATTAGGTGTGCAGTGGCACATTAATCTGATGGGGACTAGGCTGGTTCAAGGAGAGCGGGCTGAAGGCAAATTTATATCATCAGATCCCAGCTTCTGTTGCAAATGGGCATGACAGTTCCTATCTACTTTACTACTGATTGAGAGCTCCTTAGAGTAGCAATACTCGTGAACTCTGCTAAATTTAATTTCTATTTCCATTTGACAACAGGCAGGAAAGCACCCTGTCAGTCAGCTTTTAATAGCCACTACCTTCCACATGGCAAAAAAGTCATTCTAGATTTTAATTTATTTTCCAATAATATCCACGGAAACTTTCAAGATGGAATACATTAAACTAAGTGGAATAAACAGCCCTGAATCACATATGAAGGTTTAGTATGGTAACAAAAGGGAACTGGTACCAACAAAAGTATCAATCATAGTCCCGCGTTTTTGGGGGAATGACTCAGAGGGGAAGCTAGGACATAAAGTTCTAGCATGACTGAACTCAGATTTGGCCTTTTTTGGGTTCCTGGTTACATTTACTATTACCAGGAGTGGTGGCTCCCATCCAGCCTGATCACCCAAGAGGTTTCCTTCCCATGGAAAACAGGACTTGGCAAGAAGGGCAGGAAGAAAGAGGCACTCCTTGTCCTCACCCAGCAGGGTGCTGGGACACAGCTGGAAGCCTTCTCATACCTGGGAAATGAAGGAGCATTCCTACTATTGAATTATAGCTTCTCACCTTCAAGCCACCACAGCCACCCTAACTGTACAATGTTTCAGTATTTGTTCCTCAGTACGAATAGCTTTTGCTCATCTTTTCCTTAGGCAATAGGCTGTTATTGAACATAAGACTTGGCATGGTAGACAGGAAATACAATCTTGCCAGAAACACAGTTCTCCAAAATCTGATACGACTTCCTTATTCAACCTTAATGTTATATTCACTGTAAGTCTTTGATATTTTTATTACCTACTGCAGTAAACAGCATAAATCTGGACAGCTTTGTAGTAAGAAATACCACTCTGAGAAGCAGTATCTGTTCCGATGACATCACTGTTGTAGTGATAGGAGAACTTAGTGAAATACATGATCAAAATAGGTGCATACTGTGCTTTGACTAAAACATGAAAAGCATCCACCAGACGAAATTCAAGGCATCCCTAATGGTTTTAAACTAAAACAGGGTAGGTTTAGACTAGATAGAAGGAAGAAATTCTTTACAATGAGGGTGGTGAAACACTGGAACAGGTTGCCCAGAGAGGTAGTGGAGGCCCCATCCCTGGAAACATTCAAGGCCAGGTTAGATGGGGCTCTGAGCAACCTGATCTAGTTAGCGGTGTCCCTGCTCACTGCAGGGGGTTTGGACTAGATGACCTCTAGGGGTCCCTTCCAACCCAAAACATTCTATGATTCTATGATAAGACATATTTCCACAACTCTATATTATTTATAACAGTTGAGGTTTTGACCTAAAGTTTTTGAAAGTTATATGTGGCAAACCAGTTTTTGGGTTTTTTTTCTGGGTAAGAATCGCTCCACTGTAATCGACATACACTAAAAGGTGCAGTAGTTTTAATTCAGATGTCCTATGTAAACAGCAGAGATAATGTAAAATGAAGGATCTTTAGAATACAGGACAGTTACACCTGGAACGCTATGTTAATTCAAGATCTCTCTGAGGTTCTCTCTAGAATAACTTTTCAAGTATGACATCATAAATCTGAATTGTCTCGGTGCTTTCTCTCTTAATCACTGCTTTTTTCTAATGAAGCTTTATATAAGTGCAGCCTAGCAACGCCCTATATTATACCTTGCCTATCTCTGAAATATTATTGAGCATACTAGTATATGCAAAAAAGAACATAATAACAACATTTCCCAAAGAGACAAAAAAGGGTAAATTGAAGTTTAGGATTTTATCACAAATAACATTTTTAAGATTTATTAAAAAATCAAAACTGTACAAGTTTAATGCCTTTTAAAGGAGGAAATGTACTTAGTTGTTAAACTTGAAGAGTGGAATTGACATAATCTGGGTTAATAGCCTATTTTTTTGAAGGTCTTATTTTATATGACTGTGCAAATTACTTCTCATCTCTCCGCTTCACTTTTGCCCTCTATAAAATGGGATGACAACTTCTTTTTTGAAAAACAGAAGTATTGAGCTATAATTCTTTTAAGATGCAAAAGCACACACAGCCCTCAGATAAGAAAGATTCTTTTACAGTCCTTTACAATCCTTTAGCGCTTTTCTTTCTTTTTGAACTGGGATGTGTGAACGCTTCCCTAAACTATAACCTTGAGAATCTTACGAGAAGAGACATTATTATGTGTAGATTTTTTTTTTAATACCTAATCATATTTATATTCTTAGTTCTTATAAGGTCAAAGAAACTAGCAGCTTTTCAACATAAACTTCCTTCTGTAAAAGAAGAAAATCTTTACAGCTTAGACCTGTAGTTTTGCTGAGTTTGTGGACTGCACAGTACAAATTAATACAGCACATATTGAGAAGTAAATGTAGCCACAAGTGAAGAGCTCAGAATGCTTATATAGGTGATGTGAATTAACTGCATGCCTATTTCACGGTATCAAAAACAGTAACATAGGAATGTCTGTAGAAATAACAGTAATTACAAATGATAGGTGCTAATAATGTAGCAGTTTTCCAATAAATTTGTGACATACTTACATCATTACATAAGTTAGCGCTTGCAGCTGTCTTTGCTGAAAAGTACCTTTACGCAGAGTTACCTGCAGTATTTTGTTTCTTCCTTATTCTGCACATTGTGAAGTTTTATATACTTGAACAAAGACGCCACCTAATTCCATTCCTATACGTACTTTTGAATTTGTAATAGTGTCCAGAGCTCTGGGTTGCGTACTACAGCACTAACATAGCTGTCATACATGTAGAAAGTCTCAGTTTTAGGACCTAAGTGTCAATAACTACTCTTGAACCCCCACAAACACACAAACATTCCTGTTTCCCAAATAAGAAGGAAAGCCAAGTGACTCAACTCTGAATCCTACCACAACCTAGAAGAAGGGAACCCTTGGCTCAGCCTGTCAACCAGACTGAGTGGTAATTCTTAATATTTTGACTGACTTTTACTATTCTTTTCTGCACTTCTCTCCCATATTAAGAACCTGGAGTAAACTTACATGAATTTCCATGCCAGTCATACCACAGATTCAAATAGTTCACTTAGACTCCTGTCTTGTAACAGTGACTAGGAATAGATCCTATGTGATACACTTTACTTTTGTGTTGCATCACTGCAATCACACACTTTATTTTCACTTCTAAAAGGATTTTTAAACCACTTGAATAGAGAATTTCACTTGCCTGTCTTCCTTGTCTTCTCTCTTCTTGAGACTTTAGGGCTAAATTCACCTAACATTTGTACTGCAAGAGCCTGGCTCAGGACTCGATGCTGCAGACTGTCAAGTGGGAGGTACATTAAAAGATTCATCTGGTCATCTCAAGAGATCCTTAAAACTCTAGCAGAATTACTGAAATCCTTTAATGGAATGTGACTGAATTATAACTTGTAGTACTACCAATTATGTTCAACTAACAGCATTTTCATATGCCTTGATGCATCGTACCCAGAGAACTCTTGCATTAGCTCAGACTGATTCCCTAAGCAGATCTCTTTCTGCCTGGAAATACACATTCTGCTTGGCTACAGAATATAGAAGGTAGGGAAAAATACCACTTCACCTTGTGGCCAGGGAAATGGGTGGAGCTCTCTACAGAAAAAAAATGAAAATAAATACTGTGATAACATTAAAGTGCATCTCAACCTCTTAGAAACATTTCATTCACTTCAGCAATCCTTTTGATCTATTCCATACAAACCATACATAAATCTATTATAAATCCATATAAATCTACTCCATATATGACCTGAAAGAATAAATCACATTCTTCTGACTGCACTGAGCCTGTGCACCTCATTGAGAACAAAGAATCAAGAACTGTGCTGGAGGACTGGTAAACAACTTCATGCAAAATATGGTAAAATGCAATCTCTGCTGTTGTATTCACTCTGCATTTCGCATAGCAGTGTGCTTGCAGCTGCCGCTGATGGCAGTCAGTGGAAGCCTGTATTTGGAAGAGACCTACTCAAGCTTGGAAACTGGCTCTAGCTTTGAAGCTGGCCTCACTTTGAGGCCCAGAGTATTTGGACGAGATGACCTCTAGAGGTCCGTTCCTAACTAACTTGTTCTGTGATTCTATGAATTTGAAACAAGGATTAGACCCCGAGAACACAAAGTTAGAAGACTGCATATGAGTAGCCATACGACCATATTCTACACAGCCTAAAAATGAAGAAATTTTTCTAGAATCTCAAGATTTCTGCAATCAAATACCTGCAAAACTTTGTGACAAAACATGTGTCTCATCCCCCCTCTAGTGGCTAGTACACATAGGACAAGTCACTGCTAAAACCGCTCTAAACTCGTAGTGGCAAGTACTTGGGAAGAGGAGTGAAAGAGGTTTATCACACATCTGGTTTTCAATATATTCTGATATCATGGAGTTAGAGGCGTTTGTTTTCAATTGTTCTTTTTTTTAGAAAAAAGTTAGCAAATGGCATATGACATATATTCCTAGCATTTAAGATTTCCCTCTGTCCCTAAAGCCACCTTAAACAGACTTCTTCTTGATTTTGAACTTGTTTTTTCTTCTATTTTCAAATGCTTTTTGCATGTTCTATATTTATGTATATATGCACATGAATATATATATATATATGATTATCTCTCTGTGTACGTGCATCATTTTTGTGGTTGTACATATATTTACATTTATGTGAATGTTTTCTTAATGGACTAAGTTGATAAAGCATTTTCAAGATCTGTTTCTTCAGACAAGGTTGCCTAAAGTAATCTTTTACATCTATGAATGAATACAAATGTCTAAGCTTCAAAGACACTTGTGCAATTACCGATTACATCAAAGAAGTTCATGTATTCAGCTCAGAGAAAAATACATCATGCTTCTATGCCTAAGCATGAAAGGAGGTATGTACAATAAATATTATAAAAACTTTAGGTTTACATGCTTTGGTCAAGAATTTTAAGAAAAGTGGCACAATCTACTGCACCTTAAAGAGAAAATATAAACAAAATAATGAAAACAACATTAAACGTCTTATAAGTGGGAATACTATACAAATATTTGCTTACAGAGCTTCTGTTCATTGGTCTTATTTGACGTATGTCAAATAGTAAACAAAATACAGAAACACTATTGATGCTCCTTATGCAAGTATGATTCTTATAGTCAGGACAAACAAAGAAGTCAAAATGAGATATTTAAAATATTATTCACAAGAAAGAATTATGTCTAGCTACTGGGTAAAGGGATCTGAATTTTCACAGAAGAGAGAACAAAGAATGTTTTCCAATGATAGTAAATGACATTAAACCATTAAAGTTCATAGAAAATGTTATTACTGAGTAAAAGATGCAAGTGGTGATAACTTTCACCATAGTTTCAGGTATGGTAAGAGACAACCAACATTCTCAGGCTGCTTGGCCTCTAATGTACTCAAAATGTCCTTCTTTGTATCTGACCAGCAACAGTAAGACAGCACTGACCATACAGCATATCAAATGCCAGTTCTGCATTTGATAAGCTCGACATGCCTCCGTGCAGCTCTTTTGTATGGGTAAGTGATATATAGGCCGCAGCTACCAGAAATAAATAGCACTTGCAGAAGCTTAAGAAGTCATTTTGCAAGAGTTTCCTAACCGTGGTCTTGTATCTTCACAACTGGGCAGTTTTACTTTAGGTACCAGTCTGTCAAATGTTTCTACATGTAATGTTAGTTTTAAGCATCCCAAGACTTAACCGTTTCAGTGGGGCAAATCACCTGCCTAAAGTAATTGTGTGCCAACCATGTACGAGTGGGGCCATGGACATTTCATTTGGTAGCAGAGAGAGACAACCTGTTATAACCAAGGGGGCAGAAAGCACTTGTTTCCACAGCATGGAATGAAAAAAGCATCTTTGACCACCTGCCAGTGCTGATAGCCCTATTCTCCTACCTCCAACAGCTCCTATTAATATTTTGCAGTGCCAAAAAAACGTACTAGGCATCACAGAGAAAACAGCTAAAACTGCAGATGGAATCCAGAAGTTTAAACAATCCAAGTTACACCCCTCACTCCAGATAATGGCATTTAACAATAGGGTGGGAAAAGGCTGCAGGTAGATATGATTTACAAGAGTAGACTTATGAGGCAATGTCTTTATTAGGCTGCTTTTGGAACTACATCCATTAATCAGTTGTTCTAAATGTGTCTGGGTTATTATTTCCTTTATTTCCTTTACAGAAGCCACAAAATATGCCATTCCTGGTCAGACAGTGATGCCCAGGTATATCTACAATTCAGTCTTGCACACCTAAAAGAAACGTGGAAATACAGCTTGTATTGGAATCACTAATCTCGGAAGTTGGTATCTCGTCTAAGTTGAGCACCCTTAATAGAAAATTGAGAGAAACAGCCATCTCTATATCCTCTAAATTATGAAAGTACTTTTAAATGGGAAGAATTATACCTTGTGAACGTCCTTTTCTCACCACTGCCTACCTAGCTCTTCCCTCAAGTTAAATAAAATCTCCACTTTTATTTTCAGACTTCAGAGTTAGATAAAGACACTGGATTAATCAAGATACAACTGGTTTAGCACCAGCTAAAAAAAGGATAAATTGGCTATGCTAGGAGGTAAGCCTTTCCCCAAGCATGTGAAAAGCCCCAAAGAAAAGCATATCGATCAACCCTGTTTTAACAGTCCAAACAGCATGCCAGAACTCCAGTTACAAAAACTGACAGCAAATTAGTAACGCCGATGCCATGCTGGCGATTGCCAAGGAAAGGGACACCTTTTTCATGCTCCTACAGATGCCAGGAAAGGAGATGGACTTGGACAAAAGGAACAAAGAAATCTGGTGAATAATTACTAACTTAACCAGAACAAAACCATATTCCCTAAACAACACATTATCCTGAATATCGGCAAGCACCTCAGAAGAGGTAATGCATGAAAGTAATCTTTCAGGTGTGCTGAAAAAAGAAACAGAGCATCCTTAAGGCAAAAAGTTTATGTAATGGCATGAACTGAGGAGTCACGCTCCACAGAGAAGCACTTCCTCTAAGATTTGTTCTTGCGTTTTTCTTCTTGTCCTGGTACACAATTTTCCTTAAGTTTACAGTTCCATGATACAAAATGAAACAAAATGATTCAGATGATAATTGACTGAGTCACAGACTGTTAAATATTTGAGGATATGAAAAATGGTTCTTTTTCATAACAGATGACAGCCAATTTAAATACTGTATTTTTAGGTTCTGAAATACAGTTCTGTTAACACTCGTTTACTGAAAAACACCAACTTGTACTATTCCATGGACTGATCATGACCATTTGTATTACATAGTTCAGGATCTGCTTGGACATCCTTGGGGTAAGACATATTTGCTAAACCAAACCCTTGCTGCTGGAACTTCTCCAACTCTCACTGATTTGGCTAATCAGTGCCCTGGATACTATTTATCATCCCTTTCAGTAAAATGAGCTTCCCTGATCAAATGATAAAAAATGAAAAAATGTGTGTGTGGTCAGTCACTACACTTTTTTGCTCATACATATGGGCTTAGGAAATACGAGTGAAAAAGCAAACCTACCTGTGAAATCACTTCATCAGTTTGGGAGGTTTCAAGAACACCCCAGTAATATGTCTTCCCAAATGACTTGCTGTTGAGCTTTGTCATTTTAGTGACCCAATGCGGGATTTAAAAAAATGCTGTGTAACTATCAGCATAACAATATCCTATAAATAAGATGAACTAAAATATGACGTTATCAGTAGTAAAAATGCCTGAAGGAAAAAAGTGAAGGGAACGGAATGGAAAAGATAAGTCACTTCCAAGTATGACTTCATGAACAGAAACATGAAAAAAATCTTTTTTAAACAGTGAAATTTAAGATAAGGATAAGAAAAAAAAAGAAACTGGATTTCATTTCATGCTATTCTGTATCGATGAATAATTCTCTGAGTTTCCCTTGTGGAAAAATGATACAACTCTAATAAAATGATTCATAGCACTAAACCATTTTCCTTAGCAAACATCGTGTACATTAGCAGGACTTCTGGAGGAGAATGTTTCTTTGGAAGATTTATTACTGTGTGATTATGGTAAGATGATCCGGATGGCTCAGTGTATGAAATCTTGTCGTCCTGGCAGAAGTACTTTGTTCTTTCAAGAGGCACATTTGAAAGCAGGCAATAGAGCTCAAATTCTGACGCTGCGGAGATACAGAGTCCGCACAGGCTCACATTGACTTGGCAATAGGCAGTAAAATAGCGGTAGGTGTGTACCATTAACCCCTCACCGAGCAATATGTGCTGGCAGGAGCAGAGGAAGGGGTTCACTTATTTATTCAATTGAAGGAGGCACTGCAATAGCAGTATCAAAGCACATGTATGGGGAGGTAAGAGAAGGAAGAACGCTCTCTGAGATTTTTAGTGTGGCGGTTAGAGGTTTGTTTACCAAAAGAAAAAAAATAATCTGTTCTTATGACCAGTACCAATATACCAGAAAATAACGAAAGGAAAAGCAATCTTGCTGAGCAAATTGCACATACGGTATAAAGCACATGAACTTAAAAATAAAGTTTTTGAGGATCATTCTCAAACTAGCCTATGAAAATATTTCCTATCTAATCCCTTGAAACAGATGGATTAAAAAAATAACAACATAAGCTATAGCTTAAATAGTATCTGTCAGCGCTACAAAGGTAGTATAATTGACAATACGAACAGTTACATATACTGGTTCAGTCTAGGTTGCATCACCATAAAAAAAAAAAAAAGTATCAGAAAACCCTGTGGGTGATAAATGTTTTTACATGACCCATGAGGCAAACCAGATGGCCTAACGACTTCAGCAGTGAGCCCACCTCCAAGTCACTGGGTGACACTGAAAGGGAAATCCAGCCACCAGCTGGATTGCCAGCCCGTGTGGTTCACAGATGGCAGCTGCTGCCCTCCCCATCCCTTCTCTGCCTTCTTTTCCCCCAAAGACTCCATATACGAAGCACATGGCAGACCGCCACCCGACTGCAGGCACATCGGGCAACGTGGGAAAGGGGGGAGCATGGTGCCGAGGCACAGCTTGCAAGGAGTGCCTTTCTACCAGAGCTCTTTTGACAGCAGGGTCGCAGCACAAACAGCACAGCCTCCCTCCCTCCTGGGAGCCTGCATGGCGGACCACGGACCAGGCTGAGCGCCTTGGGCTAGGAGACAAGATCTCAGAGCCAGAGACTAGCTATGGCTGGAGGGACACTGTGGGTATTCGAAGCAGAGCTCTAGCTGCAGCCCTAAGTCCATCTTCCAAGCCTCCAGCTTCTTACCCATAGAGACGCTGGGGAAAAGGAGCCATGCAAGGAGCTGTGCAGGTCATAGGAGGAGAGCTTAGAGGCGGAGGCAGTTCTGGAGCATTGGCAACCTGGTATGAGTACAGCTTGTACATTAGGGATGAGAAGCAGGGCAGGCAATACAGAGTTAGAGCAGCCGGAAGGTGGGAGGACGTGGAGTTGGTTGAAGAAGCAGAAGTATGGAATGAAGGAGTGGGATTTAGGCAGGAATAGTGAAAGATCCTCTTCCGGATAGCTAGAGGGAATCCATCAGGAAGCTGTGGCTCTCAAACACATTGCAGCATGGCTTTGAGATCCAGAAAGTCTGGCAACCCTTACTCTGTACTTTTGACTAAAAGTCACTCTTTGCTCTCAATGTCACTTCTCTTGCATGAAACGGTTCTTCCTGCCCCACCCTGCTTTGCATCCCACACATCCTCCCCACCCCACCCCACTTAGAATACCTTTTGTATACAAATAGGGAATACGCTCTCCAAGACGTTACATACCCTATCTCTCTGTAACATCAAAGAAAATGCAAAACCAAGTGTGCAAATTCAAACTGTGAAAGTGGGCCGGTGAAGGAATTGGGATCCATGGATATCCTCAAGACCCTGCGTGCTCATTGCTATCCCGGCAGAGGAACACTGTTCTGAAGCAGAATTGCAAACTTGTTCAACTTCACTCTGTGCCGTGCACGTGCACCACACAGGCCCAAAATCTACAGTCCTACCATACAATTTAATTAATTTCAATGGGATTTAAGTGGATATTGTTCATTAGTCTGACATCTGCGCTTCAGGAATTACCCAGGTGTACCATGTGGTAACAATAAAGCCCCAAATGCCAATATGTTTAAATGACTGGTGCTATCTTAATTATTGCTATTAATGTCGGTGCAACATCACGGTGGTAACCTTCCAGTACAGTTAAGAGAAACACGGGCTAACCCCCCAGTGCTCAGGCTTACTTTCTGTGTGTGAGGGGAGTAATGATTAAAACCCTTTTGAAGATCACCATCAAAGCCTATTTTGCTATTGATTTATACTGAATGTTAATAATTAAACAGCTGGCATATTTCTCAGCTTCCTCTCATTGAGACCAAATAAAAGGTAATCTATTTATATTCCACTCAAGATCTCTAGTGGTTCTTTACTACCTCAGTATCCAGTAAATACTCACTAATCTTATTATGGAGCAGGACTAATATTTCTCTTGAATTGGTAGGAAAATGGCTTCTTTAGCTCCCAACAATAGCTGTTGCTGAATCTGGAAAGTGGGAAGGAATCTGCGTAACATGCAAAGCAGCTACCCAAACCCTTAAACAGCCTCCTTTAAACAGGACTTGGACCTGATTCATGAAATAAATGTGTATGTTCAGTGGGTGGTAACTTTGATGTAGTTCTTTTATGTATATAAGGGTTAGCCAGAGTGTCTGAATAAAAAAGGAAGCCAATCTGCTTTTATTCAGACATAGCACCATGTGGGCTGAATGTGAAAAACAGAAATGGTATATTAAATGCGATTCAGAGAAGAGACTCATTTTCTTGTTAGTACAAATTATGGGAATAGGAGCCCAGCTGAAATGTGTAACACAATGATATGAATCAGTGATGACTGTAAATGTGGGTCTCGCAACAAAACTTGTTTTTCCTCTAGCCAAGGATTACGGTGACATTATTTGTTTCTACCATCCTCATGGAAGAGCTGGAAACACCTGTGAGAGAAGTCACTGATCCCAAGGGATGGTCCAGCCCTTCCCACACTCCCCTTTCCTAATGCTGGCACAGTGCGTGGAAGATTGCCCTTAAAACCTGATCATTCAAGGGTCTGCAATAACCGTGACATTAAAACCAAACCATGTTTGGTATCAAAGGTACATTCCTCCTTCAGCCTGTATGTCCTTGTTTATCCCCATTCTGGGGCAGAATGCCAGGGGACCAATTGCGGGAGAAAATTCGTGTACTTTTCCTAGATGAGATTTACATTTGCCACTCACTACACATTTCATAAAAGGAACAGCTGTTTAAAATTGAAAATCAAACCATCAGCTTCTGCCAGATTAAAAAGAAAAAAAAAAAAAAAAAAAGAAAAAGCAGCAATTTCAGTCACATTTAAAGTTCACATGGGTTACTGCATTTTATTAAAACAGGTCCAATATGAAGCACCTTTGTCATTAAAAATCCATTGCTGCAAAGGAAAGAATCCTTTTACAGGGATAAGATGTTAGAACAGCTTCCTGATCATTTTGTAATTGGATTTCTAGAAAAACACTGCTGAAAAGGATCCAAAAAACTTTGGACTGCTGTACAATTTTTTTTTTTTTGTTTCCATGAAGAAGTGGAAATGAAGAAGACCACCATGAAGAAGTGGACTTCATAAATTGATCAACCCAGTATCACCTCGAAGACTGAACTCTCTTACAGAGTTTGTCTTTCAAAACCCCTTCAGCAAGTCTTTGCCTGTGCCATTTTTAACAAAGCAGTTTGTATGACACAAGCATTGGAAAAAGAACGAGGCAGTAAATAATTTAACTACCATTCAGAAAGGGCAAAATATTTGCAGGAAGCAGATCAACAATTTATGGCTGTACAAGTGGACTGCCAGCATCACAAGCATGATTTAGACTGTGTCTGTTATGTAAGTGACTGATGGATTTGGGTTTAAAACTACAATTTGCAGTCTATCCTGAACACAAAGTTGCCATCAAAATTGCAATTCCACCCTTTTCTTTCAAAAAGTGATCTTTTGATCATCTTTACTGAAGCAAGAGCGCAATACATGAAGACACACGCCACTTGGGGGGGGGTGGGCTGTGACAGACTGCAGTACATAAAAGCATACTCAGGCTGGTAACACACTAAGTATCATATTCAGCACACGTAATTTCATCTAGCCACATTAAGACAAGATGTATCACCACTTTTCCAGTGGCTAGAAAAGGCACCCAGTCAGTAGCTCAGACTAGATGCCCCGTTTTCAGACAGCTAAAATGTCCAAATCAAATGGGGAAGTTAATTTTGTTTGCAATTACTCTGAGCACTGCACTCAAACACACTCCACTACAGGCTTCTCGCTATTCCGAGTATTTACTTGGGGGCTCCAGCCTGCACCAAAACTCATGATGCTCAAAACTGTCCCTTAACTGGATTAATGTCCTCTTGCACCTACCTACATCGACAGCCACTGCGTGTTTGACAGACATGTAGCCGTGCCTTTCAGGAGAGTTATCAGGCAAAACAGTGAAATTAATTTATCAACCCCTGGGTAAAGCCTCATTTTCAAGGAAATCTGAAGTTGGTAGCCTTGGCTTTATTCATCCTGTGTTTGCATTAAAATACGTCGGTTCTTTCGGAACTAGTGAGTGAACCAAGACACGCTGTAAACTTCTTACATAGCCATAGCGTAAGTGTCGCAAACTAAACTAAAGCCAAATGACTACTGAGTTAAAGAGTGTCCCTGCTGGATTGAAAGTGTTTCAGTTTATACATACCGGCTTCTTAGGTTTATTGCTTTGCATCAATTTTGCCTAAGGCCATTAACTATGCCTTCTGGCCCATAACAGACAGATTTATCATGTCACAGAGGGATCTTTATGGTCTTAACGACTCTACTGCCAATAGCTGGAATTCTGGTAAGCAGAAATATAGGGGATAAATAGTAACTATAGCATGAAATTTGAGTCCTATAAAGCAATATACAGAATTGTACTTCCCTGACAAACTCCTTTTCTCCATTTTGACAGGCTGAAAACTATACTGGTGAAATCTTTTCACCAAATCAACTGACATGGGTTGTTCTACAAAACCCACAGGATGCTCTGTTTCATTAATACTCTTAACAGTTCCCTTAAAAGAATCCTGTTGGCATATGGTATTTTTGGGAAATAGGGTCATGGGGGAGGGAACTTCTCTCCTGAGCCCCATAAATCTCTCTCTCTCCCAAGATTTAGGCAGGCCAAAGGCAATTATGGCTATTTACATGGAAAGCCAATGCTTACTTACAGTCTCTTAGTTTCTATGGCAGCACAGCTCCTATAAAACACAGCTCTCCAAGCTCACCGGCATCCCTGTGTACTCTCAGCCATTCCTTTAAACAGTGAATTTCCCCTCAATACATGCCAGACAGTATAAATTAATGCTGACCCCACCACAGGCGGAGCAAATACTGAGGTGCTGGGGAACGCTCTCGGTATGAACAGCCGGTGGCTACTGCCCCTGCCTCCTGGCCCCCCTCCTGCCTCTCACCGGCATCCTCACCGGGACCGCCAAGGGCTTGCCAGGCAAGCAGCGGGAAGGCAAAACCATGCCAAGGAGCACGCTTTCCTTTTATGTCCCGCCGCCTTCTCCCCCTCCTCCGAGTGAACTGAAAAATCCATCACCCAGAAAATTAAGATGGAAAAGACTGAAATCACTGCTGCCTTCACCGTTGCTAGGATTACACAATAGAAACATTTCCTAGATAATGGGATTTGTCAGCATCAGCTGAAAAAAAATGCCTACTGTGTGATAATATTAAGAAACCAACTACCCCTATAAACAGGAAATGGCTGACATTATTTTTCAGTTAATTCAATGCCTGAAGCAAAGCCATATGTTATTGTTAACTATATAGATAACTGGAGTGCTTATACAGAGTTTACTTAAATTTTACATTGCAATTGAAGTGTCTGCTTTACACAGACACCTGTTTAATCTTCTCAATACTACCTTACTCCATTCCTAGGAAGAATTACAAGATTTGCATGTGACTACTGGAACACCTAATTGCAGCCAGTAAAAGAGAATATATTCTCTAGGGTATCAGAAAGTATCCTGTATGTTTATTAACATGTATAAAAATATATTACTTCAGTTGAGAGTCCAATGGGAAGGATATTTTTATAGGGCGAAAAAGAAAAAAATCTGCTTAGGACAAGAATACTCCTCACCAAAAAAATTAAAAATTTCTTTATGGAAGTTAAGTATCACATCATTATGTGACAGTTTTCCCCTCTGATGCTGAAAGAGCCTTGGATTGGCAGGAGACTTGGAAGTTTTGATTAACAGCCTACTGGAGCTCTTGGCAATGTGCCTGGGTGTTTCAGATTACTGCTGCTATAGAAACTCCCCTGGGTGACTGCGCCGCTTTTCTTTTTCTCACATTTCTAAACGCTGGTCTTCAATTTATTTTTTTTTTTTTTCCCTCCTCTTGCAGTTTGCTCCACTTAGTAGCAACTGCTGCACTACTGTTCTACTCTCGCTCAGTGAATAGCACAGCTACACAAACAGCTATCATTACAGATAACAGGCATCATAAAAGAGTTTGCCATATGCCTTGTCAGCTGGCCAAACTGATGACACAATTCTTTTAACAGCAGTCTGGGTGGTTCATAGGAAGTACATACATTTCAAGAAGCTGGCAATTCATTAGCGTTTCTTGGAGGGTCATACTAGTTAACATACTTTTAAGGACTGACTACATGTGAACTTAATATCAGCTTAATTTTAAATTACTATTTAAAAATTGTAATTCCAACTTATCTGAGAGAGAATGAGGGACTGACTACAAAATCGCACAAAAAGAATTTATTTTTGTACGACATCCCCTCCTTTCAGTTCACTTTTTCAACTCTCCTTCTTACCCTCTCAGGATAATCCAAATCATACTAACACAGAGAATGGGCTATCTCTTTTTCCAGCATGACCGACAGACTTCAGTGGGAGCAGCACCACAAGCACTTCCCATTGTTACTTAATGGAAAGGAGTACAAAGCAGCATGGAGCACAGCACCTGACTGCTGCCCTCAGCATCCGACCAGGGTGCATCACACGGTTACGCCAGCTATACCAAAAGCCTCTCCAGGCCATCATCAGTGAACTGACCGCATCTCCTGCACACACCAGCCCACCCACGCACACAGCTGCAATCGTGGGCCCGGGAAGCCCGGGGTTTAGCAAGTGTGGGCAGAGACACTGCGCCGAGTCCAGTCCGTCGGCACTGCACAGCACGTACGCTCGGGTTCCGGCACTCGCCTGCCTGAGAGGAGGGCAGCCACTGCTAGGCTAATCCCTGCTATTAGCTCCTGGTGCCCTGCCCGCCAGAAACTACTTGCAAAGGGAACAGGCTGCAAGTGGGC
>NW_009259534.1:9426-116974 GCF_000687185.1 Egretta garzetta | reverse complement strand
ATGTATTTCCTGGCATCTTACCTGTGCACAACACGGACAAAATCTCATCTGATGGGCCATAGCAGGGCCATACGGCTCCTGTGTCAATGGATCAGTGGATGAGCTGCTTCCATCAGAATAGCTCATGCAGCTCACACCTTGCTCCAAGGGGTCCCAGGAAATGAGGGATACCTGGAGACTACTACAGGAGGAATGAACAGTCCTCAACTGAGTTCAGGAGAGATGCCAAGCACCCTTCCTCAAAGGAGAGGCCCAAACACAGTGCAAAGCCCACATGTGCAGATGTGACATGTGGCAGTAAAGAAACCATCTGAGTCAGATAAGTCACATTAATACATGGAAATCCTTGCTTGGGAGATTTTTTTGTTAGCTGGATGGCTGCCCAGTCTGTGTGGGTGAACTGCTGAGGAACTTCATCTCTCAAGAAGGTCTGTGAAAGCAGACTCCAGAGAGCAAATAACATTTTGCAAACGGGTTCAAAGCAAGTGAGTGATTTAAAATAAAGCTACATAAAATATACTTTTTGCATTCTTCTTTCAAAGTAATGCCATCCGAGACTGCATTACACTGTGTCTCACCTTTTTGGAAGACTGATAGTTTTTTATCTTGTCCTCCAGAACTTAAAGTCACTACATGCAAATCAAGTTTCTAGAACCATCGCTCCCAAAAGAGCCTTCTAAATATTGCTGTAGCCTTTCATATCCATGTGATATCTGCTGGAGCTTGCTGAGAGCCTGAAGCAGAAACTGAGACACAGGTAAGTGTAAATCATCTCTACTGTTTACAGACAGTATCCAAGTTAAACTCAAACCAGAATAATTTAGAAATTTATTTTGTTACCTACTTCACTGATCAAAGCTTGCAAAGAAATAGGGCATAGGATCATTAAGGTCCTCAGCAGCTGCTAGAGTTATTACAAGAAAGAAGATTTATGTTATGTTTGCAATCTGTTATGATTGCAAATCTGACAGATATACAAATCATCAAAACTTACCTTAAATAAGAAATTATAGAAACGTCCTCAAGTAAGTTAAGGTAAAAGTAAGAGCCAGAAGTGCTTCAGAAAAAAAAAAAAACCCAACAAAATTCACACCACAAACATTCATACAATTCTAACTAAGGAGATGACTCCTATGCTACATAGCTCCTTTGGGAATTTAGTTTATTTCCCTCTTGTCCTTTCACCAGTACGCAAAAAATCGTGTAAGTTGGCAGCAATCTCTAGAGCTTGTCTGGCCCAAGAACCCATCTCAAAGCAACTCCAGACAAGTTCTGCGTACCTCCAAGGATGGAGACCCCACAGCCTTTCGGGACATTTGCTCTAGTAAGTTTACCCCTGGTAATTTTCCCCCACCCCTACTACTTAGTCAGAATTTCTCGTGTTTCATTTTGTCTGTGGCTTCTGATCCTTTCACTACACACCTCTGAGAAAGGCCTGGCCCCGTTTCCTCTGTATGCCCCGGGTACCTGAAGATAGTAATAAGACCTCACATCAGCCATCTCTTTTTAACACTAAACAAAAAGTTCTCTCAGTTTCACCTTGCACAACCTCAGATGTGCTCCAGCCCTATGACTATCTTGGTAGCTCTCTACTGGACTCAACCTAGCATTTCAATGTATTTTTTTTACTGGGGAACCACACTGGTTGTAGTTCTCCTAATGTGGCCTCATAAGTGTCAAATAGAGGGGAAGGACCTGCTGGTTACACTTGCTAACATTGACTGGGATGTGATTGCCTGTCTTTGCTGCAAGGGCACACTGACAACTCATGCACAACTTGTTGTCCATGAATACCTCCAGCAGCTTCAAAGCTGCTTTCTAGCCAGTTGGCCTCCCAGTCTGTGCTGTTGCATGGGGTTATCCCAGCCCAGACACAGGACTCCGCATTTGCTTCTGCAATAAAACAAAGAGGCAACATTTACAGTCCTTGAGTGGAATCTAGGTTATTTCAGCCTTCTCCAGACCACTCAGCTTGGAAGGAATATCATTACACGATGCCTTCTATCCTTTATAGCACAGGGGAGAAAAATGGCCAGAGGAAACTAGGAGCTTTTACTGCAGTCACTAATACAAAATTTAGAAGAAAGGGTCCAAGTTCCAAATATATAATATAAAACAAAGCTATAAAGTTAAAATAACATAAAGATATATTATGCATTACTGCTAAAATATCCCACTGTGTTGTATTTATGGTTCAAACCTTAAAAAAGGCAGCCTATGTAATACCTAGCAGGAGTACTTTCCAGGAATAACGTATTGAATTTTTAAAATGTTCAGGAAGAAAATATTAAAATTTATTTTCATAAGGGAAAAAGAAACAGACATCAAGAGTGGATTCAGAGAACTTTTAGAGTCTCAGATTTTCTACTTTTCTCCTTGACATTTCCAGTCCCCAAATAGTATCATATCACAGCTCACTTCTGAATCAGAAAAAATGGCAGAAGCCATCTCAGGGCTCGTAACATTGCTTCCATTGTGGCTGAAGTTTATCAGTTGCACAAGTGTGAAGAAAATGCACATTATCAGCGTATCAGGCCTAAACATGCCATTATCCCACTGCATCCACAACACCCAATAATCTGATGATCAAGGAAAGAGGAACAACAAATAAGATTTTGCTGCTGGACCACCATCTTTCGTTGCAAAGAATCAGTCTTTCCCAATGCTTGAACCACCTAGACTAGAACTATTTATGTGAAACCAAGAAATACCAAAGAAATGGGGAGACATAACATTATAGTGACTTACTAGGAACAGTAATAGTCCAATATTCAGGAGGAATGTAAGGAAATTTCTGAGACAACTGACCACAAGATATTAACATCTTCAAAGAGAACTGGAGATGGTGTGCTCCCCTTTCTGCCCCACATATCTCATTAACCATTTCAAATGCTGCGGTGTAGCAGTGGTGTCTCCGCTCCTCATTTTCAGAGTCACCTGACACCACTGAAACACTGAATTTCCACATACTCCTGACAAAATGCTGCCTGCCTGCTCCTCCTTGCAAGGCAACTGTGGCTACAGAATAACAATTTGCCTCTCCAATTTTCTCTTCCCTTTTCCTTCTTTTTCCTTCCACTCTCCAATCTGGCTATTTTTGGACTGCCAGTTGGGATTATTGCTCTTTTTCCCTGCTAAAATGAAAACAAACAACAGTTATACTTCAGATTCTGGGCTTAAGCATGAGATCTGCCTCCAACATTAAACAGTCACATTTTCTTGCCCGAGGTGCAACGCTATCTCCTATGACACTGACTCAAGCAAGCCTTGCAACTAAAGGCAAATTCTGCTTCTGGATTCGCATGCGCAGTTTTCTGACTTCTTCGGTAACTACCTATCTGCAATCCTGAGTGGAATTATGCCCCGAGAATTCAGCACTGGCTGACATTTGCCTAGTCTTAGAGCATGAAAAATTAGCCCTTCTGAGCTGAACTACGACGACAATTTAGAATACACACAGCTAAATTAGAATATTTATCACCTAAAGCACCCTTGCCGTTTGACACACCTTCTACATTTCAGACCACCTTTATTACACTTTGCTTATGTCCAAGCACCTTGAAGCTTACTACCTGCAGATGGTACATAACAGAGGACGTAAGAGTATCAGTTTCTTGCCTCTAAATGAAGGTCTGAAGTAGAGAAAACACGATGCTTCTCCAGCAAGCAAAGACAAAATTCCCCCCACCCTGATCTCATAATGTCACACGTGAAGTCCCAGCTGAAATCAGTTTCAAGGTTTTTTAATGTGTGCAATATCAGACATTCCCCAAATTAAAGCAAAATACCAACAAGTGTTATTCAAATGCTCCCTTCCCTCCCTATCAAAATACTCTCAACTATGAGCAGAGTTTTCCAATACCTGAAAAAAATCCCTTTTATTGTATAAAATTCAATATGGAAAACAGCTGACAAGAACTGAAAGGAGAACAGACTGAGAATTTCAGTGAAAATCATTGCTTTTCCACTCTGGACACCCAATGTGTTTATACCTCAGTTCTCCTGTTTTTCCATAGGCTGGTTATAAAGGGTAGAGTTCTCAGTTGTCCAAGATGTAAACTGGGTGGTTTACTGAGCCACACTGTCCTTTGAGAAATGTTATGGGCTACTATCTGACAAAAATACTTTTTTATTTTCAGGAGAGTAGGCAAAATGAAACAAACATCTAATAGGTTTTCAACAGGGTGACACTCGAGGGAATCACAGGGAATGACAACTGCTTAGGAAGAAAGTGGAAAAGACAAAAATGCTGACAACACACTGGGAGAGGAAGAGAAAAATCTAACAAACTTCATGAAGTACAGGAATGACCCCTCACCTTTCTGAAAAGGATTCTGCTAATAAAGCACCCAACTCAGCAACTTAGAAAAGACAACCTCTTTCAAGAAAGAGGAGTCCAAAAATTACGCCTAAAAATTATCAGTCACAGTAGGGTCTCTTCACAGTCCAGATGTGAGGACATTCTGATAGAACATAACAACAAAGCAGGAGACTCAAAGCAGGAAAGTTTTAGATCGCCAGCTGTTAACCTGAAAAATATCTACAGTGTTACTGGAAACACTTTTTAAACAACCATTATCATCTAATGTAAAAGAATAGCAGGATGTGACCTATACTGTTTGACTGAGTCCTCCTGGAAAAAAAAAAGAAGTCATTATATATGCAGAGCTGTTAGTAAGCACTCCGTAAACAGATTGATTAGGAAGGAATTTTCACTATTTCAATGACTTTGAGCACCAGATTTAATGCAGTCACCCTTAGGAATACATGAAATTCCTTTTCACAGGCGTTTTGTGGGCCTTCAAAGCACTATTATATGCCCTTAGAAGTAATATAACCTTTCCCAATGTATATAAACTCATAGAATCATTTAGATTGGAAAAGACCTTTAAGATCATCAAGTCCAACCTTTAACTTAACACTGCCATCCCACCACTAAACCATGTCCCTAAGCACCTCATCTCTCCTTCTTTTAAATACCTCCAGGGATGGGGATTCGACCACTTCCCTGGGCAGCCCATTCCAGAGCCTGACAACCCTTTTGGTGAAGAAATTTTTCCTAATGTTTGCCCTGGCACAACTTGAGGCCATTTCCTCTTGTCCTGTCAGTTGTTACCTGGAACCCACCTCACTACAGCCTCCTTTCAGGCAGTTGTAGAGGGCGATAAGGTCTCGCCCCTCAGCCTTCTGTTTTCCAGGCTAAAAAACCCTAGCCACTCCTCATAAGACTTGTGCTCCAGACCCCTCACCAGCTTCATTGCTTCCTCTGGATACGTTCCAGCAATGCAACATCTTTCTTGTAGTGAGGGGCCCAAAACTGAACACAGTATTCGAGGTGCGGCCTCACCAGTGCCAAGTACAGGGGCAGGATCACTTCCCTACTCCTGCTGGCCACACTATTCCTGATCAAGCCAGGATGCTGTTGGCTTCCTTGGCCACCTGGGCACACTGCTGGCTCATATTCAGCCGGCTTTCAACCAGTACCCCCAGGTCTTTTTCCACCAGGCAGCTCTCCAGCCACTCTTCCCCAAGCCTGTAGCATTGCGTGGGGTTGTTGTGACCAAGATGGGGTTGTTGTGACCAGCATCATTTTAGCAACTACATTCTGACATACAGCTTTACATAAATGAATGTTTGCAGGTTTTGACATGTTCTAAAACATTTTGCTTGCTCCATTTATTTATTCCTGGCATATGAATACTAACCACTTACCCAGCGACACTCCCTTCTCTCCCTTGACGGCAGTTAGTTAGAGAGCTGCCATCTGCAGCCATATTACAACGAAGAATTCAGCTCAACTACCTAGCTAAGTATCTGGCATAGTATTCCAGTTTGGTGTAAATGTAAATGTCAAGTCTGTTCTCCAGCTGTGCTTTCAAAGGGTCAGTTAAATAAAAGGTGACACAGCCTTTATCATATTTAAGGTTTATGACAAGTTCGTATCTTCATTTGAAGTAACACAAGAATCTTCATTCCTAGGTTTACAAGCCTGGCATCCATATTTGGATAACCTCAACATGTCTTAAGTTCCCCAAAAATGATTCCTTTCAACTTAACCATCTGCTATCAGAAAATCAAGTTGGTATTTATAACTAGAACTGAAGGTGTGCCTGTATCAGACAATGGGGCAGGTATCTGTAGCCTGAGCCACAAATCCAAACGGCACAGCTCAGTGCTGCTGTACGTGCAATAGTTGAAGCCTCTGGGAGCAGGATGGCTGTTTTGGAAGGACTTGTTAGCTCAGGCACCATATTGCACAAAAGAAGTCACGTCTCACCAGTTTTGTTTCCAGTCATGACAATGTAAGCATCTGCTCAGCCAGTGTTTGTAACCCTACTCCAGAAAGTTTAATCAGTCTCTCCTTTTCCTCCTATTTTCTTAGGACTAATCAAAAGAAAGAATTGATTTAGCTTCAGATACTAAGATATTTTTAGCAAGACAAAGATGTCTGAATCATTGTGAACTAGTTCCTCAAGCAAGCACCTATAGCATGGAAGTGAGCTGGCAATGTTGTTGTTAACAAAAAAGCAACGTATATATCCATCACTGCTACACTGCAATGTAGTGCCCAAATTTAGGGATCAGAAATAAATCAAGAGCAAACACGGAGCTTACTGAGACTAATAAATTATTAGAACACCCCAAAATAACTTCAGAGAGATTAGGAAAACAAGGTCTGAAAAGGTATGGGACACCATACTATTGCTTCTGTAAGCTTACTGTGCCCTCTGTTGATCATTATAATACTTTTTACAACCACGTGACAACACATGTTTTCCCAATGACCCTGTCTTGTTCAGGACACTCTGTGTCTGCCTAGTCAATGAAACATAACTGCCCAGGCAAAGAGCATGATGTCTACAGTGCCCATTCCCTACTTTATGCTGAACCTGGAAAAATGCAGAATGAACAGGGCAAGAGATTTCAGAAAGAAAAAGGACTGTTTGATGGTTAAAACTGCCAAATACTCCTCCCCCCAAACCTGTATTCTTTCTAACTACAGAATTCCTATGTGATATCAAATTAGAGCAAATAAAATCAACCACACTTTCCATAGATGGTCACTGCATTAGAGTTTCTCATCTCAATGGTGTCTTGAACAAGACTTCTAATATAATTTGTCAAAGTGCTCAGAACTGAGGACACCACGGAACCAACGGCAGCATTGCTTTGACTGTGCAATGATGAATAATTTGGAACGTAATGGACCTACAGATCATTTACACATGCACACCAGTATTGTTACAGACATGCAAATACAACTGGAATATAATTCTTATATAATATATATATATAATCCATAGGCCTAAATATCATGCTCACTTATCTGCATTAAAATGGCCACATGATACTACATGTTTTTCTTCCTAAAAGTGCTTTGGAAGGGAAAGACGGGTCTGAACAGCTTTCCAAAGTGTATTCTCACCCCTGTTGAGTTTCCTGGAGGAAGTAAAGGAGGTGAGAATTTTAATTCCTGATTACCACACCATCAGACACAGTTTTCTCCTGGGTGTCCTGGAAAAAAATAAAGATTGAAGCACACCACTTTCTAAAAGCATTTATAGAATTCTGATTGTTACCTAATGGTTTCTGCCAGTTTTTCCAACAACTCAAAGTATCAATACCAACCTTTGGTTTAGCTTCTTTCACGTTCAGTTAGGTAGCCCTCTCTGTTTAGGCTTGACAACTGCCACAAATGCAAGAATCCTAATTCATCTTCCCACAGGAACTCTGCTGGTTGTAATCCAGACACAAACCATAGTGACCAATACGCTGTAGAAGAGTCCACTAAGACAATTAAAAAACTGCCTGAAAATCTCCTCTCCTCTCCTCAAACGCCTGCCCTGTGGAAGGCTAATCAGACCACTATTACTAACATCCTGACATTTTAAGTTTTGTGACAATGTTTCAGAAGTTATCTGCATACAAAGACATTCTTTATGCTGCTGAAGATGTATTTCTTTGCTGTCACCCAGTGCTAACATTCCCTTTCGGACCTGCCTGTGTTGCAAAACACCTTTCCACTGATGTCTTACATACGCGTCTCACCTTTTTCTGGAAGTTTCTGTGCATTGCGGCTTGGTGTTTTGCTTCATCTTTCACAGTTTCCAATTGTGAACTTTACATTTATGCTATAGGGTGTATTTGCTCTAACTGCTTTTTCATGAACGTCTCTCTGGGACTGTCTTCTGTCTAATGCTGTCATCTTGCCGACATTTATTTGCAGTTATGTGAATCTTCCAACATTGCTACAGTATCTGCTGAGTCTAAATTACTCTGTGCTGATGATAAAATGGTGCTTCTTTGCCAATGCCTGTTCTTAGTCTCCTATTAGGTTTTAACAGTCAGATGTCAAGTCATGTCCCTTCACAATACTACAAACACTTAGGTGAAATGTTCCGCTTTCCTTACAATTCTGGCCCTTCCAGTTAAATTGTTGTTTTTTTTCCCCTATGAACATGTGTTGAAGTGTTTTTCTCACTTTGCTGAGCAGACATGTTCATATTGTAGTTTGTGAGCTTCTTGTTCTAGAAATTCCCATTTAGCCTTTCTCATGACTGCAAAACCAGAAACCCTATCACCGCTCCAAAGCAAGAGCATATAAGATGATGGAAATACTTCCACTATCTCAAAAGCCTTTTACACTGCTACTCTGCAGGCATGAATAAAAAGTTTGTTGATGCACTGTCAATTTTAGAAAAGACTTACTCTTCCTCAAAACTGTTCCTCAAGCAACAGTTTATTGAACTAGATCCAGTCAAAAGACAATCATGACAATAGTGACAATAATACATCAACTACATTCCCAGAGTACAATTATTGTGAATATATTTAAAAGGACTTTGAAATGAGGCAGCAAAGATCTGAATACATAAAATGTATCTGATAAAAAGCAGAGGACTAAAATATCCACTTTTGAAATTGAGTATTTTAAATAAAATATTGTATAGGATTTGGAATATATGCCACACTATTACGGAGGCCAACTCACAGTTCTTCATTCTCTGTCTGACTACCACCACAATGAAATGTTATTATCAAGAAAATTTCTGATTAAATGTATTTAGTTCAACTAACTTCTAGGTTTTAAAGGTGCCCATTCACATTGTACATTTAAATAGGAATATACACACAGACAATGACTATATTACCAGTGCAGTTTGTAAGGCCACATGCAGATTCCAAAAAGATCAGAAGTATTTGCACATTCTCCTCCCAGTACCAAGAGGTTTGAGGACAAACTGACCCTAATTCCATCTAGATAATGCTAAACACATATTAAAAAACAATCTTAATTTGGAAACTTGAAGAGCTTACAAAATCATGGCAACAAAGTGCAAATTAACACATTATTCCCAAATCTGCAGTTGATAGCTTAGTTTTAAGACGTGTATAACAGTGTCTTCTGTAAAACCATCTCTGCATTGGGTTGGCAGTTTGATCAATATGTATTCCAAACTACATTATGTCACTTTAACCTAGGGAGAAATAGCAGCCCTTTGGACACAGAATTTGAGCACACTGCTGTCCTAATACTGTGATTAATGCTGTGAGCTACACCCTGCCTAGCCTTCCTAATCTCTGGGCTTTCTAATTTATAGAGGAGATGGATAGGCTATCAGTGGGGAATTATGAGGATTACTAGCTGTTTATCTCTCCTTTACAGAGACACTTTGCTGCTTATGGAATTACCATAAACCCTCCAGCTACAGTGCCACTTCTATACTTATCCAGAAGTCTAGCTACCTATTGGGCGCAAAATGTTTTGGTAGCCAAAATATTAGAAAATGTTGGAGTCGATGGATGTATTTTTTTCTGTAAATGATTTGAACATACTGTCAAGACCTGTCATGTTACTTCAGTAGTAATTTGTCTGCAGGTTATCTTGCATTCCCTTGAAATCCAGTGCTGTGATCTTGTCTACACTAATTAGAGTTCAGCATTAAGGCTTGGAGGTTGCCCTCAAGCATCACCACAGGTGAAACCATTAAACATGTATGCCAAGCCATTTCTGCGCTTGCAGCAAGTTACGTAAGACATTTCAAAAGATTTCATTTTTATGGCCACAGGAATGATACTGACTTCCCTACTGACTGAAAATCAAGGGTTTCCTCAATGCTTCTACAGAAAGTCCTTATGCTATGGAGCACAAGTTTCATTCTGGGGTGAAACTAATCAAAGAGTTTGAGGGGAAACAAGTATGTTACTTGTTTCAGTTTCCTGAAGAAGGAAGAAAGAAAGGGATCCTATAACATTTATTATTCTACTAACTTTAAAAAATCTGAATCTGTACAGAACAACTTTACTCATTTCAAAAGAAATTTAAGAATGAGAACCATCAGTAAGATGAATGTTAGTCCTTGTAGAGTGTATTTTTAATAACTACAAGTGTTCTCCAGCAACACCTTTTAAATATGGACTGTGTTTATAGCCAGGGTATCTCTGTAACTGCAGTTTAATTAAGTGACCATTTGAGCACTAACATTCAGTTAATTTGTACGTATTTCATACTGCTCAGATACAAATTATAACCTACCTTATAGAAGCATGTTCTTACTCAACTCCTCATCATATGCCATGGAGCTAAAAGTTTGTCTTTACTACTTAAACCAGCCTGCTAAGTAGGAGACACTAAGAACAGTTAATTTAAAAGTTCTGAGTCTCTAATTCTATGCATGAGAATAGATGCATGCATATTTATAAACATAATAAAAAGATGTACAACACAAAGATACTTCCGCACTCAAAGTCACAACATACTTTGATTGTCATTGTACAGTCATTTGTATTTGTCTATGCTTACTTTATATTCAAAGACTGTGACAAAAGAAAATTGTTAAAACATAATCGTTGGTTAAAATAAGAACTCTTTTATTCTCTACATTATCTTCATTCACTTGTTTCTGATACCTACACACACCTTTTGAAATACTTGATTTTTTTAAGACTTAAAAAAAACCCCAAAACCCAAACCACTTCATGCTTGAATTGCTTTCAGAACATTATAAAATGTCTCAGCATATAAAACACACAGGTGTAGTCATCCAGGTTTTTCCTTCAAGATACCTCGCCTTGTAATAAAAACAAAAATACAATTACCAAAGGGGAGAACCCCCACCTAGGAACCAGACAGTCTGCCAGCCCAGCCTCAGCTCACATTTGTGCAACCCTGCCATGCCAACTTCTGCAGTTTTATCTCACCATCTAATCTCTAGTCAGTTCCTCAGTGAGTATAAAACAGCAGAGATTCATTCCTACATTCTTGGGTTTTTTAGTATTTCCTCAGCCATCTTCTGCAGCACAGGACCTCAATTGCCTGCTAGGACCATATAGGCTGCTCTTCTCTAATTCATTCCCTACTGTCACAGTGGCTTTGCACACTGAAGATACTCTGATCTTTCCTCTTCTCTGACCCCCAAATTTAGTCTCTGAGGGAAGGATATTATTTTGTCTGAATAAAGTCATTTGGCCAAAGAGAAAGCTATCTTGAAGCATGAAACTTAACAACATACAGAGAGAGGAGATGACAGTAATCACCTAGTCCAGTCTCACACCCTGGGAAAGCCTGCTAATAAAACTGGTACCATGAGTGAGCCTGTCCTCTGTTTCATTGAGCCATGTTCAGTCCATGCCTTTGTGTGCTGTCATATCCTATTAGCAGGATGAAATCACCTTATTTTCTTCTGTCCTGGGTTTGTTTGCTTTTCTGGCAGGGTCTGCTGAAAACATACCAGGTTGTTTGGATTTATCAAGGCAGATTTGGCCAGATAGAGACAGGCAGAATTGGGAACCTTTCCAAACCGTTCTTGAAATCCACTAGCACATTTACATAAGATGTGAAGCTTTTACTTTAAAAATGGATCATCTAAATAAGTATGTGTTAAAGGATGAAACATGGATAAGTCACATTATCAATACAACTCGCACATTTCTCAAGTGTCCATCACTCTGGACCCGCTAAAACTGTTCTTGTCAGATCTGATGTACCTATCCCAACACTTATTTCTCATATTCCCCTGTTGGCTGCTCCACATCCATCTGTATTCCAGGGACATAGCCTGTATTAGCAAGGGACAACAGCATTGCTTCAACACTCCAAAATAAGCCACAATTCCTTTGTGCACAAGGAAGATGATAGAAATTTGCTGCTGACAGCTGCAGGAAAACAGTCTCCAGCCTCACTAGCTCTGCTGCGCCGGTGAGTGCAGGGGCAAGAGCAAAGCCATTCGCATCCTTTCCAGGTCACACCTCTGCTGTGGATGGGTACGGGACCACCGCACGCCGAATGCTTGTGTACAAGGACTTGATGAGTGGATAGTGAGGAGGTGTGAAGCTGGCTACTCTAGCTTTTATGTCCACAGTGTTTGTTTGGTTTGGCTTTTATTTGCTTTGCTGTACACATTCTTTAGGTTGCAAATTGTGGGGGTTTCTTATCTCTTCTTAAATGAAAAAATATGTTAAATCACACAGACATTTAAGAAATATGGATTCTAAAAACACATTATGGATACTAAATTGTATTCCAGTGAAACACCCTATGCAGTATTATTTCATTTTAGAGGAAATATTAGGTATGCTTTCTGTCACTGCACTGCACTGTGAGGCAGAGTAAATTTTACCCCAGTACTATTCACCCATTTTAATCACATGTGGAACAGTAACACAGATCAAGTGTTTACTGCAGTTGGGCACCTCAGTATTCCTTGCATTTCATTGAGCTTCTTTTTTATCTGTGAAAACTTGGCAGCATAAGTTCTTGCTAGGGTATGCCTGTAAAGAGTAAATTCTAGGTACAGACAGACAAATGATCAGGAGGAGGCCTATGAACTACCTAACTCATTTCTTTGTAGCATTCTGTATTTAGGACATGAGAGTTAAGCTCTGCTGATGGACAGTCCTGCTACCAACCTGCATATCAGCCAATACCAAGTTTCTTTGTTTTGGCGTCGTTTTATGGAATTCTTCAAAGCAAAATGCAGTGAAGAGAGATGAATTCACTTGCTCTCCTAATCAGGCAGGAAAGCTCCTGCTTGCGCATACAACCCAAATATGGGGTCTTGGGAAGTGTTAAGAAGGCTTGTGCAGTATAAAGGGGTGTAGCACACTGCTAACCTACAAGAGTGGCACTACCTTTAAATCAGAAGACTTTAAAACCTACTGCAAATAAGATGATGGTCTGTCATGTTTTTAAAAGGGTAAATTATTTCCCTGGCTCCTTAGAAAGTTCTAGAAATGACTTATTCTGCTGCCTTAGAGAATTAAAGAATATTAGAAAATATTTGATTTTTACACTTCTCTGTCCAATAATTTGTACTGTTACTACTATTGCTCTAAATACAAGCAGATTACTTCAAGTTCATGCTCTTCATCCAAACTGAAGTTTTCTGTTTAGCAATTCAGAACCACTCTTCTGTCTTCACTGCAATCAAATAGCCATTGGAAAGTAATTCCCCCCCTAGTGTCAAAACCCAACAACAGCAAACCAAATGTCCTTGAAAAAGAAAAACAAGAGCTAGGTGTGACTGGGTGACAAAGTAGGGAGCCTGTCCTGGCAGGAATATGAGCGCCTATGGTTCTCTAATATGCTTACAAGCTCCATTCCATTATGAAAAATGACTGTCATTACTAATTTTTTCTCATTATTTGCACAAGATTGGAAATGAGGCACTGTCAATATGAAAGGAATTCAAAGAGACACCTTCCTATTATCCTGCTAGCCTATGTCACAGCACTGTCCATTTTATTTATTACTTCACTGAGCTGGGCTTCCCAAAACAAGAAAGCTGATAGAATTACCACCAAGCAGTTGCCAAAACGATGATAAATATTATTACAAACTAGTGCTTCTCATAAAACAGAGACATAAAACAGATTTCCTTTGACATGAGCTGCAAAAATCCCTCCTTGGCTCAGACACTAGCCACTGCTTGAAGAACATCACCTGGCTCTGAAGATAAAGTTCATGCACTGATCCTTCCCAGCTGAGGCCACCATGTAGCTATTTTTACTTTTGGATTACCAACAAATGTTGGCAGTGATGACATCTTTCTAGAAATATCTGCACTCTGCTAAAACACTGAGCCACATCTTATTCATGACTGACTTCCTTCAACTCCTTTTCCTTCCCTCCTTCAACATCCACAGTCACTCCTCCTCCCCATGCCTCCTCCCCTAACTCCTCAAGTTAAAAGTTTATAGACAGAAAGCAGGCAAAGTAAAGTTTTATACTTAAAAGATCCGCTGGTGTACTGGTATAGACTACCACAGACTTAGATAGGAAGGAGGGGAGTTACATTTCCTTTTCTGCCTGGGATCTGGTGATAGGACACACCCGAACGGTTCAAAGCTGCTCCGGGGAGGTTTAGACTGGACATCAGGAAGCATTTCTTTACCAAGAGGGTGGTCAAACACCAGGACACCTAGAGAGGTGGTTGATGCCCCAAGCCTGTTGGTGTTTAAGGGGCCTTTGAACAATGCCCTTAACAACATGCTTTAACTTTTGGTCAGCCCTGAATTGGTCAGGCAGTTGGACTAGATAGTCAGCATAGGTGTCCCTTCCAACTGAAACATTCTATTCTATTCTATCTTCAGACATTACACATGGAAGTCTAAGACTGAAAATATAAATCTGAAAGACAATTCTGTCTAGCAAAGAGTAACATGGTGATTAAGGAAGAAAATATTGTAAAAAAATAAGCCATTGCTTGCTGGAAGATATTCAGGACAGGCAGGTTAAATGAGGTATAAACTGTAATCAAAATTGCAACCATCAAGCTGGAAAGACTGGCAAAGAAAATGAAGACGGGAGTGCTCTTCTGGGGTGAGAATAATGCACACTGAATACAGCAGCAGTGAGAAGACTAAAACCTATCTAATGCAGATTACATAATGCTGCATAGTCAATCATAAAAGAGAGCTTCCTTAAAGTTTGAAGCTTTAGTGTTCAGGGATGCACTTAGCTGAAGCAGAAGAGCAAGCCCTTAGCTCCTCACAGGAGTTGCTCCGTGGAATCTTCGGTGCCATTTGGAAACTGAGATGAGTAAGAGACCTGGCAGGAAATGGAAAAGGCACCTGCAAGAATAAGTCTAGAAAGCTTTTATTTTATGTGAACTCTCAGCTATGCTTGGTATCACTCACCAAGGTAATGAAGGTGGAAAAGGTAAACAAACGCATTCTCCCAAATTGCAGCTTTATCCCCATGTTAAATCAAAATTTTTGTGCCATAACAAAGGTGATTCCTTTTCAGTAGAATTTTGCCTCAGAACTGTTTTTATCAGTGAATAAATCAATCAATGGATTAGAGTCAGAATGATAAATTATCAGATTTTTACTTCTGATAATTGCAATCAAGTATGAAGGGCACCTAGCAAGAACATCAGCTACTGATGAAGCTTGTGTTGACTTCACACTCAGAAATCATTGACCATGAAGTCAGCTTTGTTTTATTAAGGCCAGAGAATTCATAAAATAAGAGAAATGGCTGTCAAAGTTGTTTCCTTTTCTCTATGAAAACTTCCTCAAATGTGATTCTTTTACGGATAGACGTTATGCTAACAAAAGGCATCCTATATTTTTATTTCATCTTCCCATAAGACCCAATTAAAAGCAATAGTATGAAGTATGCAAATGGTACGCTGAAAGAGAATTTGCATGTACCATGTGGGCACGTTGTGGGGTTCTGTGATACTCATGTTTTTCCACAGAAATTGATTTATCCTTCAGCAGATAAATGGGAACTGTTAATACTTGGGAGGCATTCGCTCAGGAAGGAGTGGCCTAGGTTGTTCTGGTTTGTTAATGGGGAAAGTATCGTACAACAACTCCTCTTGCATAACAGCCTATAGACAGTGCCTTCTTGGGACCACTGGGGCTGCTCTAGGCTGTTCTAGCAGCATAAACCCCTTGAATTCAGTTATCCAACAATTAGGAATTATTCTGGCCAAGGAGAAAAACAAAACAGCCACATAACACAAGGACGGCCCCTGTTCTCCTCCCTCCTGGGGCCAGAGAATCACTTCTGTGAAGTTCTCTATTGTGCCAAATGGCCACAGATCCACAGGCACAGTGCAGAGAAGCCCTTGTGCTCCTCTAAGGTATCACATGGGATTTGGCTGACATTTGGGAGCTCAGAGTCACGGGATCGCTAAACTGGCTCATATTTGCCATCACACTCTCTACTCAAAACTTTTAATGTTTAAAAAAAGGCTGATCTGGAAGATTCTTCATATATAATATTGCTCTAAGTTCCACAAAGCCTCACATTATCCATGTGTCAGAAAAATGTCCATGAACCAGCATGAAGATTTCAGTAGCAGAGAAACATACGGTTTTGCACAAACATTAAGGCAGGTGTTGTGTGCCTTTGATACATGTACCAATTTGGGATGGTGGTGGTGGGGAGAGAGATAGGGAGTTTTTGTCCTAACAACATTCTATTTCTCCAAATTCCCCTATAGTTTAGACAGTGAGATTTTACCACATGTTTAATTTAGACAAAGCTTATTTAGAAACTGCCAGCTTTACAGGAAGTTTGGCAGAACTGTACAACTAAAAAATTACTTATATGATTTGGGAATTTAAACTGCTCTTCTACAGACTCAGTTATACAATAGATATGGAATTATTTCTGGCCAATGTCGACAATGACTTCAATGTAGCAGTGGTCTTCTCTTTAATGACAAATTTCCCATTTCATACAGTTACTTTGCACCTTGTTATTCCTGAAAGTACAAAAAGAAATCAGTCATCACTCAAGCCTATCACTGTTTACTGTCAAGAGCAGGCTGCATCTATGATATGCATCTGCAGAAGCTCAGAAAAAGACCGTAATTTTGTTAGACATGATGAGTAAGAACTGCCCATAATAATTCTGTAGGATTGATTTATGCTGTCATGATCAATCTGGGCATTTTATACTTTCTCCTTCTACATTCTTCTTTGGGCACTTTTTCTTCTGTGAGATTAATTTGTTTAGCGTTGCTAATTTCTAGTGAATATTACATTAAAATATGTTTAAAGCTAGGAAAATGTGTAGAAATAGTCTGAGATTAATGGCAACAGATGCTCAAATGCAATTCAGTTTTCTAGAACTGTGCAGTGTGACAGAGGAGTAAAGCACTAACCTCCATAGGGAAGGAGTTACAAGTATGCACGTTATCAAGAAAGATCTGAGGTGCCCTCATCATAATTAATATTAATTCCAAAACTCAGCTTCAGACTCTTGAGATGGAATTCTAGTGGCATGCAGGAACAAAACTGAAGACGACTCCCAAAAATACAGAGATAGTACAGGTAGCCTAGATTTTTATTTTACATACAATTCTCTGTACCTCGTTATTTATGTTCAGTGCTTTCCTGCGGCATTACTTGCTCAGGACACTGCTACAGGCAGCGAAGTGGGCCACAGCGGAAACACTCATTACGCATCCCCTGTGCTCTTGTGGATGCCAGGTTGCAGCTGAAATGTTCAGCACTGACGGGGTAAGACCACTGAAAAGGGAGTCAATGTCAAAACAGAACTGCAAATTTTGCTACGCTAAACCTAGCAACCTCACTTGTGGCTAATCCAGACATGAATTAAGCCACAAACCAGTAAAAAATAGTTTAAAAGGTTTTTTTTCCAGTAAGAATATGCTATAGATCTCAGGTGATGTAGTGTTCAAAAAGGAGCTAACAACAAAGATGAAACAAAAAATATCTGCCTATATGTACTTTTAGCAGAATATAGAGAACAATAGAAGAACGTAATGGCAATGCAAATGTTTACTATACAATTAATTTCACAAACAGATTTCTCATTGACTATCGGCAAAATCATATTGCAAATGCTTACTAAAAGTACACTAATTTTCCTTTTTTTTTTTTATGTTTCTTTTCATATCTACAGAAAACTTATAGCAGCCCACCTGACGACAAGCTGACAAGTCTCATGCAGTCAGAGAGAACTTCAAATCCTTTGGGGCTTAGTTTTATCAGACATTAACACCGAAAAAAAGCATATTTCATGTTCACTATCTGATCCACAAGTCCAGATTTTCAGCTTCCTTACCTGTCCAGGCTAATGCTACCGGTCTTTTTTTACTTAACTGCAGTCACACTTGGAATTACACAGCTACAGCTAAGACTATCAATATTTCTAATATAAACACCACACTGCAAATGACATGGTTGGATGAAAAGATGCAAGTTACATAACTCTTCGGTAGAAAAGAAGATGTTTGTTTCTGACATTTATCCTTTAAATAAAAAGGTAGTTGAAGAAAAGTCATTCAAGAATTAAAGAATTTCTTAGATTAGGTATTATCTTAGTCCAGTTAAGATCATTTATCCTTTTCCAGATTGTTAATATTGCCAAAAAAATCCAAATAACTCTTCAAGTAATGAAAACACACATTGGTTTCTTAAGTTTTTTTTTTTTTCTTTTTTTGAAGGAAAAAACACAGTTAATCAAAATACTTTAGAATGTGTAACTTTAAACACATTATACTTAAAACTTATTTAAACATATGCTAATAGGTCAGTAAAAGTGCTTTTGTTGGAATCAGACCCCAAGCAATACCACTGCAGAATAAGTGGAGTAGAAAATCGCTTAGTTTAAATTATTAAAATTAAGAAATTTATATGTCGCATAAGAATCCCTTGGAAATTACATATGTGCACTATCCATTATGCGTTTTGTATTTAACTAATGTCTTTAGGAAGTACCAGAAAATGTGATTCATAGACTACAATTTTCAACTACCTCACAGACACCAATAACAAAGCATTTAGCCTGAACCTTGCATAGTTCAAGGCATCTACAGTATATTAGTTTGTGGCCAAAATACTATCTGCTGATGTGAAAAGACATTAACAGCTACTTTTGATGTTCGTATTTCCTCTGAGAAGTAAAATATCTAGTCATCAGAAAAAATGAAAATTATTTTCCATCACCATGCATTACATAGAGGATGAAATTATTTATAAGGACTACGAGTCATATTCTTATATGGCACAAAGAACACCTTTTTTCCTCATGTGATTTTCATAATTCTACTGCATTCCAGGGAACATTCCTCCCCCAGGCTCCCTTCCCAACTTACTGTTGCAAAGCCACACAGAGGTGCTGAAAACCAGAACCAAAGAATCCTAAGAATGAGCAAATGATCAACAACCATGCCTGATACCAAAAGCTCACTCAGAAAAAAGTTAAGGGAGAAACTGGTCACAGTTTATGGTGCCACACAACAACAGAAATTTAATAATATGAGTCATTAGCAGCCAAGATCAGACAAATTCAGATTTCAGATAAAAGGAAGATGTTTTTAATAGTAGGGACAATTCACCAAGTATTGTCCATAGTTAGTCCATTCATGAATATGTTAAAAATCCAGGATATAAATGTCTTAAGACAACATGCTCATCAAACTCAAGACCTCAGCTACGGTAAAGTATTCAGGTCAGCCCTCCAAGATTACTCAGCTGTTTTTATTGTAAATTCCAAATATTTTAAAATCTATTTCAAATTGTAATTTTACTAAGCTATATTACACCATCAGAATCTGTAATAATACACCTCAATTGTAAATGGACTGCAAATTGTTCGCAGCTCTGACTTAGTCATCATTTCCAAAATACATGCAATGCCTCATAAAGTACATAAAAACTAGTGCATCCGATTAAGTAAACACTAGAGATAGACTTAAGGGCAAAACAAAGGTTTGTCAACAAAATTTAGGTACTTCTTGAATTGAGAATAAAACTGCTCAGAACGTTTCCAATGAGTTGGCATTTTCTGGTCAAAAGGCATTTAACTAGAAAATAATTTTTCTTTGAGTGACATATCTGGGGTGGAAGTATGAGTTTCAATGCATTTCAAAGAAGAGAGGCAAATCTGATTTCCTTTTAGCCTACCTTTCCACAAGAGTTCCTGTGTGATTGGTGAAAATGAAATGACCAAATTCCAATTTGCCTTCCAGCCTTTAAGTTTTTTGTACCCCAATGTTTTTAGTACGTTGAGGCATGCCTTCCTCTAAGAAACCTTCAGTGTGTTTCAAAAAAGTCGGAGCTCTATTCCCAAAGTACACTCAAGGTTCAAATTCATTTCGCTGCCTGTGAAGAGAGCTTATACAATTATAGCAGCTCTGATGACACTCATTTGTTAAACAAGGTAAAGCTTCCATCAGAGGTCAGTCTCAGAAGAGAGGTTGCTTGGAATAAATGAACAAAAAGGGGGAAAAAAGTCTACTTAAGTACTAATGAACATAACACAGAGCTGTTAATCTCCTTTTAATTACTATTAGCTCATTATACTCCCCTCAATTCCAATACTGAAATACCTAGCTACATTATGTTTCATTAATGTAGGTGACTCAGGAAGCTGGGGTGAATTTGTTTAGGAATTACACAAAGGATACTGAATGCAAGAACAGTAAGTGTGGAAAATGAACGTGTGATAGTTTATTGAGTACCCTTAACAGACAATCCCATAGCAACACTAGATTTTTATTATTTTAAATTACTGACTATACATTATGAACTGTATACAGGCACCATTTAATTCTGCCTCAGATATAAGCCTTATACATTCTCCTGTGATGTTAGTAGCTACAAGAGTTTGTCTTAACTTTATTGTGGCTATTTTGTAAAATTGAATTCATACCTGAAACAAATAGTCAGCAGTCTGTGCATCTATAAAAATGTAATTTCCAGATAGTGACTTATGTTGAGCATATTAGCTGCAAATGCTAAAATAAAATATTTCAAAGTGATAATTTTGATGATAATATGAGGGAAAAAAGGACATATACCATTATCCTTTTCTCACTCTTTCTGAAATCTAGTTGACTTTCAGGACAAGCTTCCAACGCAGAACAACTCATTTGAGAGAAAAGCAGCCCCTCTGTTTCAGCAAAAATAATCTCCCCACTTGAAAAACCAATAAGTTGTAGCTAGTACAAAAAACCCCCCCCAAACCCTAGGGAATGGAAAAAAAAGTTTTCTTCTAATTGTCATCATTCACAATCAACTTTGTGAGAGCCAGTATATATACTGAACATGAAAAAAAGGGGAAGGAAAGAGCCACCTCTGTTTTATCTCTACTGTATTTTTTGTCAGGAGTGCTGATGTCCAGAAACATGGTGTTCCTGCCATTGCAAACTGCTTTTCTGGAAGAATCATCCAAACAAGCTTACCCTATAGAACAAAAACCCTAATCAGACTTAAATTCTAATTGCTGTTATTCTGAGGTACCTTAGAGAGGTCAATTCTGTAGCATATTTACACTCTAAGAGGAAAAAAAAAAAAAAGGAAAAAAAAAAAGAAGAAGTAAACCACCATCTATTGACCATTACTCTCTTTAATAAGCCATACACTGCCATCTTTTGGAATGAAGTTCTCTAAGTTCAAAAAAAAGTACATCATACCAAAACCCACCTCTATAAATTCCTACTCATGTACTGCAAAACTGACTACCAACCTCTTTATTTTAGAATATAAGGGAGGATCAGTTTGACTTTTTAATGGTTAACCATTGTGCTAAATTTGCCTAGAAAAGAGATATTCCATTTGCAATGGATATAGTTAATAAAACAGGTAATATTCCATCAGCATGGTAAAATCACTAAATAATTTAACCCAAGCTTTCTAAACTCCATTAACATATTTTAACTTTCAACTATACCAACCTTATTTGATATCAACCCTTTTATTGTGTAATGCCCTGAAATCCCTTGTACCTGTCGCTCAAACGCTCCCATGTATATTCTATCCTTCCATGATTCTTTTTGTGATGCGGTATTTTTTGTAGTCTAAATGTCACTTCAAGATTAAAACTATAAATTACTATAATTTTAACATTCCGATTCTTAAATTACTTTTTGTAATGTCATTGTGTTATGCACCGATCACTAATTCAAAGGTAGTATTAATTCTAGAGGCGACCTATCACGCTAGAAATGTAGTTTTTCCACATGCAGCAAGAATAGTTATCATCACTTTACTATCTTTCAAGACATCACCGCTGCTAAAGACAGAATGATTTACCAACTTTGCTGACCTATTTTTCTTCAAAAAATTTAGAACCATCAGAAATATTTAATGACTTGATTTAAAGTGCTGAAATGGAAGCACTCCAAAAGCATATTAAAAAGCTGTTTTTTCCCCAAGAATTAACACCTGTCAAATTAATAGGTTTTGAAGTGGAAGACCTCGTGTCCATTTCAACTTGCAAGTTTGCAAGTAAACACTGTAAAAGGAATGTGTCTTATTTCTAAAGAAGCATGAAAGCACTGCGTCCCCTTCTGATTGTAAGATTTTCCTGCCGTGAGACTTGACTATGGAACCCTCATATTCTTTTTACTTCAATAGCTAATCGTGTATGAGAATTAACCCCTCTGCTTTGGAAACTACTGGCCTCAACTTAGAGAGATGCAAAAGAGAATTCTGAGACTGATTTAACTATTATAGCACTAAAAAAAAAAAAAAAAAAAGAAAAGAGCTTACAAGCTTTGCCCTACCATTTCCAACCAAGAGTCCAAATGCTAAAGCCACACTTTCCCAGGTGTGGCATATGAATATAGCTCTGTACTGCAGCTAAGGCACCTACCGCGCTTTCAGCCTCAGCACAATGGAAAAAATCACAATCCAAATGTTATGTCTAAGATACTTTGCCTGATAAAACTTGATTCAAGTATCAGCAAAATTATTATTTATTTACAAACATCAAACCTTTTGAACAGGAATTCAAAATACACACTTCTAATACCACTCTCATTAGGCTGATACCTTCTCTAGGCAGCAGTCGCAGCTGACCAGTGTTAGCCTACCCCTGGGAAAACAAAACCACTCAAGAAACAAAACCCCCCAAACTACCACTGATTTCTTTTTAAATATACAAATCTCTGCTTTAGGTTATTTTCTATGAAGATATGCCATATAGGATTAAAAGGTAACATGTTTCTAAATATCTGAGAAATGTCAGCAATGTTTCTATTGAAGAACATTTCAAGCAAATGTCAAAATGCATTAGAAGAAAGAAAAATCAAATAGTAGGTGACAGATGCAGTAGAAGAACAAATCAATCAGAAATCAAGCATATATTTTTTAATAAGTATACACACATTCACATAAAAACAAAACCTCCAGCTAGAACTAACATTTGTGTATAATTAAAAACTTTTAAAAATCAGAAATATTTAAATGTTTCACCCCAATTTACTAGACAAGATGAAAATGCCAATAAAGAATTTCTTTATTTATTAAACTATTTATGAATGCACAAAATGTCTTCTGCACACATTCTCCAGAACCAATACAATGATCTGTACATTTACGCAAGTTTATGCTATTGAAAACATATTTGATCAGTTCAAGGTTCAACCAGAACAAACTTCAGAGGTGGTAGCTTGAAAATAATGGAAAAGAACTAAAACCAAAATAAATCTCAAGGTTCAACCAGAACAAACTTCAGAGGTGGTAGAAAAGAACTAAAACCAAAATAAATCTTAAGGGTGTGGGAGTTGGATATTAAAACAGCAAACTGAAATAGATCTCGCCATAAAGATCTAGTCATCGCCAATTTACACTACTTGCTTTACTTACTACTGAAGGGAACAATCTTGAAACATATTAAATAACAGTACTGCTGTAATCGAGTGTTTATGAACTACAATGGCATGCTTCTCATAAGCTAGCATAAGGCAGTGTTACAATAGTTAAAATACTGTCAACAGGGTGAAAAAGTATGAAAATAATTTTGGGACATGGCCAACGACACGAAAAAACTCATTCTGACATTAATACCAACTGACCTGTATTTTCCTGAGTGTATGACTGAAAGTAGCTAAGTTCTTGCAGACATCCTTCCAGATTCTGATGCAACCAAGAAAAGTTCCTTTGATGGTTATCCCATGCCTATCCTGGCTACACTCCGCTGCAGTTTTATGTTTTCTAAGTTGTAGGAAAAGAACTGTGGCATTATGAGCATGCTCTAAATTGTCTGTGGCTGTTCTTGAAGCAACACAAGCTCTGGCACCTTATCTAATCTTGCTGCACATGTCAGGCTTTTCTAGGAAGGAGATCACCAGCTCAGCAGTACATGGCCTCTGGTATAGAAAGGAGTGACCAAAATTCAAACACTCTCTTTCTACTCAAGCATGCAACTGGCTAAATAACAAACATCAAAGCAAGGTCATGGTTACTGCATTCCAGAGCCTGCTCAAATCCTGCTCTTAGAATTCATACAAAATGCATCAAATTCACTGTTGATTTTATTATTGTTCTGTGATAACTATGCTTTACTATTGTATTTGTTTTCTAAATTTTTTTTCTTTAAAAACATGATTTTTATCTGAAACACTACTATAATACAGGGTCTGTCTTTACACAGTGGTTTACGTACTTTTGAAATATCCTTTCTTTGTGTTCACAAGTCAATGAAATTGATGTTTCTATTTTCCAGTCGTTTTATAATAGTGGCAAAGGCAAAAAGTAATTCAGTATCTTTTTGTGTAAGGCAGCTGTCACCCTATGCAAATGTGTCATAAATCAAAAGTAATTGTTTATTTTTGCACAGGCTTAGCTAGCAGTATATGTTGGGTTATCTGTAATACATGTCTTGTGATTAAAGAAATAAAGTATGGCTTTAATTACAGAGGTAAGAAAAGTTATTTCAATGTTTCCTTAAATATATAGGGAAGTTGTTGACCCACTGAGATGGGGAGAGAAGAGAAAAAAAAAATCCTAGAATGACTTGGAATTTCTTTTTCCTGGGATTTCCTAATTTTGAAGAAGGGCTAGAGTTCTAGTTGCAAGCCAAACTGTTACATTTTCTTTTTCCTTTTTGTGTGTTTGCCTTGTTGCACTTATAAGGGATTAGGATTTAATCTTCCCACCTTGTCACAGCACAAAAGGTATCACATAAAAAAACCAAAACAAAGTACAACAAACCCCACCATAAATCTTTCTGCTGTTTCTTTTTTTCTGTGCCTTCACAATTTTTTAATGCTTATTGTAACAAGAGTTCACAAACCACTTTAATGCCCAACCTTTATTTTATATTGTACTACAACAGGGTTAATTCAATTAATTCTGTGGCCACATCTTTTCCTGCCAGAAATACAAAATTACTGTCCTTGCATCTTCAGCTAAGAGAAAATAGTTCTGCCTTTTCTAATTGGGCTTGAACAGAGAAGCTACTGGCTTCACTTCTTGAAATAAAGTATCTTAAAATTATAGGAAAATTCAGGTAGGAAGGGACAGCTGGCAGTTTCTAGTCCAAGCTCCTGCTCCAAGCAGGGTCAGCTGTGAGATCAGACTTGGTTGCTCCGGGCTTTGTCCAGTTGGGTCTTGAAAACTTAAAAGAGAAGGGAGCCAGGCCAGCATGTCTTGCCAACCCAGTGCAGTGTCTTTCTGTCCTCAATGTGAAAACGTTTCTCCTTATATCCAGTCTAAACTTGCTGTTTCAGCTTGTGCCCATTAACTCTTGTCCCCCCACTATGCATCACTCCCTGGCTCCATAACCTCCCTGCAGGTACCAGGGGCTGCTGTTGAGTGCCCCTAAAGCGTCCTCTTCTCCAGGCTGAAACAGTCCTGGTCCCTCAACTCCTTGTCAAAGGACAAGTCCTCCAGCCCTGGCCACCCTGGTGGCCTTGCTCTGGTTTATTAATGTCTTTCCTATACTGGGGGGCCCAAGACTGGCCCAAAAGTATTAGAATTGACACATCCTAATCAGGAGCCAGCTTTTCTCCATGCTAGCCTGGAAGACCTCAAAAGTTGGTTCAAAAAGAATTAAAAGCGGAGCCTGGTCCTGCTGGGCAAACTCCAAGCAATGGGTCCTTGGTGGGAGACAACGTGCCCAGCTGAATGCCTGCTGCAAGCCATTGGCACAAGGTCCCCACCAAAGTCTGAATCCAAGGGACTATTGTTCCTGGCTGCATCAGGCAATACACTGGACTGTTACAGGCACTCACCCAGCCTCCTGCCTCTGCCTCTCAGTTTGCCAGCAAGTTTCCACTGGCAGCTGCTTCAGCTGCTTCAAACCAAATTTTCATGGGCCTGCTCTTGAAAGCTTCTTTTTGGTATATGATAGTAATGTCCTACTCCTACAAGGGACCCCAGTAATCAAACGAGGCAAAACCTGGATAAATTTCCTTATTTCTTTTAATTCTCTAGGTCATTCTCATGTCAGTGAGGCTGTTTGCATAAAATACAATAAAGACAGTTACACGTGATGGAGTTCAGCCTCAGATTATCTCACCCAACATCTGTTGTTTACACGCAAGAAAGATGCTTATGTTTGCCATTACCTGGACACCTAAGCCCCAATTTGGTTGCCCTCAGAGATGCCCTGGAATATTCCTTACTGGCCTCCAGCTATTGCTTCAGGAGGCTGCAGGTCTCCTACAGGTCCTGTGACATATTTATCCGTTCCATGTGGATGTCCCACATACCCTGCAGCATTTCAAATGGTACTAGCAGCATACACAGGCGTCAGTGATTTGAACCTATAGGACCTGGTCATTCGAGTAATTCTTTCAGCCTGACTACCACAAAGACATACAATCCATTGATTATATATTAGAATTTAGACACCTAGCACACACTTAGATGTTTACGTATGTTTGCACTAAAGTGTCCTCACCATAAACTGAAAACCAACCACAGCTTAAGATCATGGCATATAACAACAGATAATTACAGCTCATGAAATAAAATGTCCGTGCTACATGATATAGGTGAGGACGATGCTTGAAACGGTATTAGTATACATTGGGAACTAGCTTCTTCACATTTTGTCTCAGGCCTTCCATCAAATGCACATTTAAGACAAAGTTCTGCTTGGGAGAGCAACAATATTTACTCATTTTTTCTTCGCTGACCACTTCATCTCAGTACAGAATACCATTCAAGAAGCAACAACTAATGAAGTCCAACCATGGTCCGTAAGTTGGAGGAGATGCGAGGTAGAAATCAAATCCCACCTAATCTCTAATTCCTGCCTTTGGTGAACCCAATAATAATATGTGGCCCAAAATAATTGGCTTGGTAAAACGTCAACAACAATAACATACAGAACTACCATGTACATTTCGAGAAACAGAAGACAAACCAAGCTCTTAAATCTTCATGACTTTCATACTTCAGGGAATACTAAAAGGGTCTTCCAGAAGTCTTTCTCTTAGCTCAAGAGTAGCAGAGATTTCCATCTGTTGTTGAGACTGTTACTTTGAATTACAGTGGCAGTCCCTGCCCTTAAAAAACTCCAGTTAATTATGATATCTTTTTTTAATACTCCTTTCTAATAAAACTTTCATATGGATTGAAAAAATGCACTAAAATCATCCAAATCTGCTCTACAGCTGTGAGAAAATCGTGAAGAAGTAGTGAACACTTAAAGATTTTAAGTGAATATGCTAATGCAGTCAGAAACAGGCAACAGTCCCGAGACACGGCTTTTCTGTCTACTAGGGGTATTTTCATCCACTCCAAACTTCTTGCTCTTGATTTATACTTCTCCTCATGCTTTTCTCAAAGTCTGATAGTCTGTTCTTCTCAGCTGGGTAAACTTTATATCCCAGACAGGAACCTAATTCTGCCCTGTACTGTCAACCTTATTTTCCTGAGCTCAAGCGATGCAAACCCGAAACTTCCAAACTGCAAAGGTGCCAGCTGAGGTTGAGGTATTGCTTTAATAGTACTAGGTAAAACCAAATGAACTGTTAAAATAATAAGCAGATGCTTTGATTAAATTCCTCTAAATGAATGTTCATTAATTATTCACTTGACTAAAAGCCAAATGATTCATTTGAACAATACCACAAAACAATTTGAATAAACTATTTTATGATATTATTCGAACTACCTCTGGCTGTAAGTATTTTGAAGCCATCTGGATTAATTCCTAGATGCCCTCCTAGATTATCCTAAAAGTTTCTTTGTGACAAATTTTGTTGAGTTCATTTGTCCTATATCTAGACCAGTGCTTTTGTGTGCTAAAAGTGTAATACTACATTACCTTTTTGATAATTGTGAAGTCTTACAGATCTACATGAAGCTGGAGATGAAACCCATCATCTTCCTATGACAAATGCAGTTTGTCCTAACGTACTTGCACAAATTAATACCAATTGTGTTGGGAATACAATGAGCAACACTGTGGGATCCCCTTATTTGAGGAAGTCTTCATTTCATAAACGAATAAAGCCATTTTCCTTTCTGATATTTTGCAAAATGCATGTTTATGGCAAACTGTCACTCTTATTCAGATTTAGAACCTAGAAACTACAGTGATGGTTCCTTGGAAATGCTTAAAATAGATAAGATGGATTGACTGATATTCCTTTGAATTATTGTGAAAGCACCAGAACTATCTAAATCATGCCGTGAAAAAAATGGACTTAGAAGTTATGTAACTTCAAGTTGCTATAAATTGCTTCTTGTGGAAAGCTATATAAAACATTTTCAAATCTGTCATGTTCCACCTCTTCTGCTTAAAAAAAAATCTAAGTGAAAATGTCCAAGAAAAATATGTATCAGGCTTATGTTGTTAAGTTGGAGCAAAAGCTATGCCACCATGAAGAGCAGATGCTCTTTCACAATTAAATATAAGAACTTGGTCCATTTTTATGTCCAGAATGTATCTATTACAATAAGACACATTTTATTAGGTTAGCTAAACCAATGTAGCTAATTCAGCAACAAAACCAGCTCAGACATAAGTCTTTTCTTGCAGACACACCAGCTTTACCACTACTTTAATTCAAGTTCGTTTCTTGAATACAGATTATATTTACCTTCTTTCTGCTGCTGAAATTTCCACGTGCCCTCAGACCATTCTATCTGAGAAAGCAGCCAGGAACACATTTTCTACTTCTCCTCCCATAGCAGTATGCAAGATGAACATGTCCAGAGGAGAGCAACAAAGCTGGTGAGGGGTCTGGAGCACAGTCTTACGAGAAGCGGCTGAGGGAACTGGGGTTGTTTAGTCTGGAGAAGAGGAGGCTGAGGGGAGACCTTATCGCCCTCTACAACTGCCTGAATTGAGGTTGTAGTGAGGTGGGGGTCGGTCTCTTCTCCCTGGTAATGGGCGATAGGATGAGGGGAAACGGCCTCAAGGTGCGCCAGGGCAGGTTTTGATCGGACATCAGGAACATTTTTTTCACAGAAACCGTTGTCAAGCATTGGAATGGGCTGCCCAGAGAAGTGGTTGATTCCCCATCCCTGGAGGTATTTAAAAGACGGGTAGACGAGGTGCTTAGGGACATGGTTTAGCAGTGGGATGGCAGGGTTAGGTTAATGGTTGGACTTGATGATATTAAAGGTCTTTTCCAACCTAAAAAATTCTATGATTCTATGACTGCAGAGCCACAGCATCCCAGAGAATATGCTCCATAATGTCTGATCTGACCTCTGATCTTTGCAAGAAAACAGTCTCAAATCTTGGGACTACTTTGACCTACCACAAAGCAGGAGGAATGGAGTATAAACAGTAAGAGAGCATGAAGGAGCCAGAAACTGCTTTATTTCTAGTGGTGGGAACTGAAGATATTAGCACAATAGATGGCAGAAGATAGTACAGAGGTTAAAGCTGTGGGACAACACCTGAAGACTACTCTTGTTAGTCCTGATACTAACCACTGCAGCCAACAGGAACTGTAAAACCGATGACGAGATGAATGTCAGGTCTTTCTTTTCTATCCTGAAATACATATTTAAATTTAGAAAGGAACCCCTTTTCCCTCTTTTGGCTATTTTATATATACAGATACACACTTTACAACTGTTGTGAAATTTTAAAAGCCTTTAAATGTGTTTTAACAGTTTCACTGGGACCAGAGAGTGAAAACTACTACCAAACGAGGCTTTGAAAAAGAACAGGTGGAGAAAGCACTCGTCATTTTCAGGACAGGATATCCCTCCACAAAAAAAAATTCTCACTTACTAACACAGGTGCCTTCCTCATTAAAACACATGGGCTGGCAAAGCAAAGTAACAAAGAGGTCATGGCAGAATTGGATGTGATATGTTGAAAGTGTGTATCACCCAGCACTGAGTATCACTCGATGATTATATCCCATTTTGTACTCTGAAAAACAACAGCCTCCTACAGCAACAATTATAAGACAGCCACCATTTATCCCAGAAAAGCTCTTTGCCACTTAGAAAAATACTAAACAACCCCTTGCTAGTGAAATTAGCTGAAATTAGCTCCTCTGATGATCTGTTCTTTAAACTCGGAAAGAAGAAGGTGGGGTTTTTTTTTGTTTTTGTTTTTGTTTTTTTTTTTGTTCAGTATGATTTATTTTTAGACTGGCAAAGAGACAATGGTAAACAGAACTGAAGCTCTGTGGGCACCTTCTGAGGTTAAATTACCTTTCATGCCATTTGCACAGAAGACTGTTCTCAAGCAGCTTGAGCAGATGGTCGGGGCACCATTGTCCGTTTACTTGTATCCACAAAGATAAACGATGGCTCTGTGAAATCCTGAACAATATGACCGTTGCGATGCTTTAGGCTGCCAAGGAAAAAAATACATGTAAAAATAAATCTAAAGTTAGCTGAAGAGGAGAAGATTTTTGATTGATGGAATTTAATTTTAAACTACTGAAACCCCCTCTTTAACAAATATATTTATCTGTAATCTGGAATTATTTTGCTAAAAGGAACTCACATGTTCCAGAATACTTAGCAAAGTAGAAGACACAGGTGAAAGTGAACCATACAAAGTAACTTTGAAATAAGAATCTGCCATCTCTACACAACTGCTTCTACTACATACAGCATTTGCTGAAGCATGCTGCCAATTTACAACCAGTTCTGCTTACTGGGACACAGAGATGGTCAAAGATTTTCAGGACCAAGCCAGAGCAGACAACTGCCAGGGCACAGCGATTCACCCAACCAGCCAAGTATTGGTAGAGAAGGTGATGGAAGTGAGAGAACATGCTGGATGTGGTTTTCAGATGCTGTTTTAAGAACTTCCCAGACTTCTTTGAGAGCAGCCCTTGTGAAACACACCCAACGTGAGCATTTTGCCAACAAGCTAAAAAGGCACTTTTATTGAAACAAATTACTAATAACAAAGAATGCATTTAACAGATTGGAGACAACATGCGGCTATGAAGAAACCCCTGAACTTTCAGGAAAAAACTTTGGGATTTAAGACTAAAGTGAGCCGATAGTCTTTGGACTTGCAACTAATAATTGCATAACCTGTCACTCTTAAAAGCTCCCGACAGAAAACGAAACACAAGGTTGCTGAATATGGAAAGAATCACAAGGAATCAGTGAAGGGGCCCAGACACTGAGTTCAATACACACAGCAAAGTAAGACAGAATTGGGTTTAGAAAGTAACAGTGAAATTAGATAACTATGACTCACCAGACACTCAATTTCCTAACGCCAGCAGGTACCGCAAAGCATTTAATTAACTAAAGTTGCATATGAAGATGGATAGTTGTTTCTGCAATAACTGCTTGTTTAAATAATGACACAACAAATAAAATTCATATCCTGCATCTGATACTGCACACTCCACAGCAACGGCAGGTAAACTGGATACCTTTCTCTCTCTCTCATTTCGATGATCAATTGATTTTTTTATCTCTTTTTGTTGTGCTGTTGGTATATTCAACATGCCTTAGAACAAATGTACGATTTAGACATTTAAGATTCTTGTCAGATTTTTCGAAATTGTTAACACCCATTGGAGTAATGAAAGAAAGGAAAAGGCAGATTGAGATAAACGTCAAGCAGCGGTATCCAGCAACTCAAAATAATATGCTTTGATAATGGAGGAGTAATTATAGCTTGTGTAAGAGGAAACAAGTGTGAAATAATGTAAACATGAATGGGAACTTAATAAAAAAAAATGTTAAAAAGCTAGGAAAACAGAGCAATTTATGTTTATATGAGAATACAAGATAAAGCCCAGATGAGAAGATTTTTCCTAATCCTCCTCTCTGCCTCAGAAAAGGGGGAAACCCCAAAGTATGTCTAAGTATCAGTGCCTCGTGCTAGTTTTCATGCTAATGTCATTTCCGTAAAAAAAAAAAATTCAAGTCACTTCCCCAACTTTTTTCGCAATATGTAATGGAGGGCCACTGCCTCTCAGCTGCTTGTCTCTGCTTAACATCCCCAGCTACATTTGCTTATTTGCAAATATAATACAATGAAAGTCATGAATACACTCATGAACATGTTTAATGTGAACCCACTGTCTGAGAGACAATATGATCATCCACCTCCCAGCAAACCAACACTATGTCTTCCAGTATCAGTGGACTTCACTTAGAAGCATCTCCATTATTACAGACTGGACACTATTTTCTTCTTCATAAACAAACTGCTAAATTGTAAAAAAATGCACAATGTATTTATATAACAAAAAGTGATAGAGGTCTGTGATGAACATGATAAAAATCACAGAATCACAGAATCGCAAGGGTTGGAAGGGACCTCGGGAGATCATCTAGTCCAACCCCCCTGCTAAAGCAGGCTCTCCTACAGCAATCTACACAGGACTTCGTCCAGGCGGGCCTTCGTCCAGAGAAGGAGACTCCACAACCTCCCTGGGCAGCCTGTTCCTGTCCCTGACTTCAAAAACAAAACATGGTGAAAACACCAGAGTATACGTTTTGGTTGTCCAATAAAAAGAAAGAGACATTGAATAATAAATACTAAGGCAGCTGCATTGTGATCAGATATCCTGTTACAATGATGTAAGTTTTAAAGAATCTGACATTCTATAGGAAATATGACAAAAAAGCATTATTTACAAATGTGATATTTGAAATGTGTTCTAAATAACTGCCATACTGAATGAACTGGAACATCCATAAATGCTTTACCTCTCTGCTTACCTCTCTCCAGACATGAAATTGCCCAAAAGCGTATCAGCAAAATGAATTTGAAACTGCTGCGAATAAAACCTCAGCAAATCAAATGAAATTTCACTTTGTTGTGTTGCTCTTAGCAGGAGTTAAGAAGCACCATGAAGGGTAGACTGATAAGAATCACACGCACAGAGAGGCAAGCACACATAGTGTATAGATGGACAAACTGATTTCCAGGGAAGTGAGGATGAAAAACCAGGTGCAGAAATGTTGGTAGTTAAACCGACCATTTATTCTTCCTCGGTAAAGCGGTAACCAGTGAGATTTCCCTCCACATAAATTATTTTCTAGATCCTCTTGTACGCTGGGCTGCCATTAGCATGCAATAACGAGTTGTCAGCTGAGGACTGGACTGTTTAAAGCTGCTGCAAAAACTGAGACAGAAATTTAGGCTGCTTTCCCTTTGGGGAATTACAGCTGGGCATTAGTACATATGATGACCAAAGACAGTTTCCTTTCTGCAGGTTTAGAGGTATAAAAGGCCCCAGTGGGAAAGTCGGGAAGGGGTTCCCATATCTCCATTATGCAGTAAGTTAAATTGATCATTATTTATGGAGAGGGAATAAGCTGCACACTCTCAGGAATAAGGCTTGCTAAAAACAAGGAGATGAAGAAAAACTTTAGTTTCAATGGTGTGATTCTAGAGCAGCTGATTCCAGAAGGAATTTCTCAGTACTTAACTCCTTTCAGACCATGCCTTGTTTGTGAGCCCCAATAAATGTAGCAGTAAGTTTACTGAAATCTTGTATATCTCCTAAGGAGCTGAAGATACAGCACGTATTCCATAATCACAGGAGGGAGGTAACACAAAATGGAAAAGCTGTCCCTAGTCTCAGTAATATGAGTGACTGGCCTAGAACACTTTTTAAACAGCCAGCTCTTTTGAATGAGGTACATTAGAGGTCAAAGAGTTTAGTAGAAAAATGCCAATCAGGAAATCAGATAAGTGACAATTTGGTGCTGAAATTAGTAAAACTTGCCTTTTAGATCTTGCAAAAAATGGTTTATGAAGTTTGCAGTTAAGACATATCTACAGATTCAACTTCAGTTTAACAAATGTGCACTGTGAAGAAAAGACTACTTGAAACTGCATATTCCAGAACTGTAGTTATTTCTTATTTCCTAAATCTTTGTTTCACTAAATATAGCACTGCCAAGATGTCGTCTCCACTGTAACACCAGAGAAAGAATAGATAACCATATGAATAATCTCAAAAATCAATGGGAGAAAGGATGAGCTCCATGATAACATGGACTGATCACAGAACATTTCATTAAGACCAAGCAGAAACCTCTCCCTGAGCAACCAACGCTATGGTTGTAAATAACATATTGGCTCCTGACTTGCTGAAACCAGCAGACCAAGAATTTACAGACTGTTTGACACGCGATTTTACAGCAGTAAATTAAATGGAAGCTTTCAAGTATAATATACATTACTAAGGACAGAAATATTTGTCTTTAAATAAAAATTAATACCATGACACATTTGGAGCAATTTTCCCCTTTAACATGCACATCTTTCAGATACTTGGCAAAAATCATGTCCATTTATGCAAGGTTAGAATTCCATTACCCAAGTTCCAACATTGAAAGAAGCAGAAAGAGGAAACTAATATAATATCCAACCCTATACAAATTCTAAGCAAGTCCTTAAAGACTCTAGTGAATGAAATATTGTGATGTTGTGTAAGCAATATAAAATGCATGATTACATAGTATTTCCTACTTTGTGCAGACACATTGACTTGTGCAGAATAGGTGCTAAAAGCACTACTAAATCAAGATAACTACATTTCACAACACTTTTTACAGGTATAAAGAAATACCTAAGATATCAGTAAATGGTGAAACCTCACGCCTTTCAAGAACTACCAGAAATGTAGGTTGGTGTAATCTGCAATGTCATAAACTGTGATAAATACTAGTGAGTTTCAGGGTGTCTTTGCTAAACATACACCTCTGAAAGGTCATCTAAGCTTCCAAGAGTTCCTTTCAGAATTTCTCCTATTTCTCCTGGCCCCCTATTCTACTGTAACTTCTATCAGAACATGGACCAGTTTTCAGTACACATGCAGTCACCCCTTCCATTCTGGGAAGTGAAAACTTCATTAAACTTTCAGACTCACCTGATGACAGGGCTCCACCAAACACCAGCCTTATCTGGCTCAGTTAATGTTCTGGACATCTGAAAATCTCCACAGAGATAAACAGACTGCACTACCAGGACTCCAATAACTTCAGTAGAGGTCTGTTAACCTGGAGGTCACTAAAGCCTTAACACTTACACATTACTTTGACATCCAGAGGGCAGTATCAAAATATAATTTATTTGGGGAAAGGCAAAGCAACTCCCTTCTATATGGAACATTTACAGAGGAACTGACAATACCTGCCTCTATCACCATGAAAGTGGCCAAACCCTGGAGCAAGCAACTCAGAGATATTGTGGAACCTCCATCTTTGGAGATATTCAAAACTCAATAGGACAAGGCCTTGAGCTACCTGATCTATGGCTGAAGTTGTCCTTGAGGTCCAGAAGCCCCTTGTAACATAAACTACCATTGAATCTATGCAAAACTACTTTGTCCTCAGCTAAACCACAGCAATATCCAGAAGACAAGGTAGGAATTTGATTTGCTCTACTTCAGGCACTTTCCAAAAAGAAGTGAAGCTGAGCCAGGGAGTTCCAAATTATCTGAATTGCTTTGCAATGGTCATAGGAGAAAAGCACCTCAGTTTTATGTTTCATAAAGACAATAGCTGCTCCAATGCTATAAAATCCTTAATTCCCAGCTCATGCTTCAGTAGTGATTCCAAAGGATCGCTAGCAGCCAAAAATCACCAGTATAGTTACCTGCCACATCTGGGTTTTCCTCTGAGGTCTCCCATCTCACTAATGATGAGGTTGACTTGGCTTCGCATACAAGATTTAGCAAAGAAACAGCCTGCAGTGATACTGAAGTGGAAAACAGCAAATTAAACTGGTTGCCTTCCTATTTTAAAACCAGCTGCAATTACCATACCGGGGAGATACCATCCAAAGAAAACACTGAACCACAGAAACAGGAACCATTTCATTAGCATCCACAGAGGCAACCTTTTCCCAGGTGTAATTTAAGGACCCCTGAAAGTATGCAATTCTGTCTACTACTTTGAGTCCTCAATCGCTTCCTACTGTAATTCTAGTTTCCCTCTATATGAAATCCTGCAGTTAAATCTCCTTTCAGGATGACTGCCCTGATTAATAACTCTATAATGTCTGTACTCTCTGTTGGATAAAGCATTTCTTTGTTCAAAAGTAATCCTTTTCCTCTGAACGCTGGCACTTTCCGTGCCGAGGGAATGAATCACCACCGCTTGGTGCTGCCATTCACACTGCTGGGATACGCAGTCATTCTGAGCCATAATTTCTTACCCTCCTCAGTCAGATGTGGATTATGACAGTGGAAGGACTATAGAGATGCAAGTAACTCACAGGTCATCCAACATGTCCGTCAAAAAGACCAGAGCAACTTCACAGCTACTGGATGAATTCTGAATACCTCCGGTTTTTAATTTTGAATGCTAACTCAAGAAAGAAGAGTACTTGCTGGAACAAACAAGGCAACTGGAAAGGCAGAACACAGTAATACAGGGTGCAGTTTCTGGAAGGAAGTGGAAAGGAAAGAATGCAGTGGAGAGGAAATGTTCAGTGGCCTGACTGGGGACTCGTGTATCACAAAGGATCATTGAGTTCACTGCAGAGATCTAAGCGTGAGTCAATGATACCTCTAGGTATTAACCCTACTGATGGGCAACTAACTATTGCAGGTGTCAATGCTTTTTGAAAGGTGGTTTCATCTGGATGTAGATGAAAATCATTTTAGAAAAAAATATTTCCACAGAATAGGGTAACATTTACCTGCCTGCTTCTATTAGGATAAAAAGTACCTTCAATAAAGGATTTAAAAATCACTAAACAAGTTTATTAAATACATTTTACAATGATCCTGTGCAACAACATTAATAAATTTCTGTTGATGACTGAGGGGCAGAACTGTATAGAAAAATCCACTGAGGAAGAAAGGCTGAAACATGCATTATCTCATCAGCTTACTGGGGCCCATTTCACCTGAATTTAAATGACTTGAGTAAGATTATGCAGTGAGTCAGCTCAGAGCCCAGAATAGAACCAGGGAATCGTGGCTCATTGTCTTTAACCATTAATTCGCACACCCGCACTGAGAAAAATGGTTGTTACTATTTTATTAAGCTCCCCAACATATTTACATCATAACAACACACTGAACCATATTCGAGAAAAAACATGAACTGAGATACAGGCCTGACATCCAGTCTGAAACTTGGGTCACTACGAGTATGGTTAGAAAAGGGGCAATACTTGTGTGAACTGATGGACCTACATGCTTTACAGTTCAGTCCTCTAGCTTTGATTGCTAAAATATGTCAATCTCACTTTCAAAACAAAGAAATTGTAGTGGTCTCCAACCTCTTTAGGTAATGAATTATGTATGTATTTTTTACTGTAAAGGTTTATTCTATCATAAATATACATTTTAGACTTTCTGTTGTGATCTTCTTTAAAATCTCATGAGAGTATACTGTTGCTTACGAAGAGCTTCAATAGACAGAGCACTGCAGAGCTGTCTCCTAACACCAAATCTGTCGCTTCAGTCTAAGGACAGTAGTGGATGGATGCCCTGAAAAGCTCCATTTATATGGCGCTTTACAGTACAATTTAAAGAAACTTTCTGATATTTAAATAAAGAAGGCATGTTCTGATAATATTTAGCTGAAGTTAACATCTACTAAGGAAATGGATCAACTCTTTATCACTAATAGAACTCTCTCTTTTAATTAAATACACATTTTAAAATGAAATATGCATTCTGGAGAATATCCCTCCGTTCCTTCTTTCTTTCTTTCACACATTATGTTTTTCTTTCACTCATCCTCAGATGGTCCCCTTTTTGCTCTGCAAATGCGAAGGACCTGTTTTAGAGTCTGTCAGAATAGTAACAAGTCTCCAAGTGCTGCAATCCTAGCGTAGTACGAACTGTCTCTCCTCTGTTCTAAAACCAGTATCAACTAGTTCCAGACCTCTTCTGATGCTGCATATTCCCAAACACATTTTTCATCGCAAACTCAAATACTTGAATGCATTTGCATCTCTCAATAGCCACTAGATAAGCATAAATATGAACAATTCCTTCACAACCTGTTCCAGGTAAGAAGCAACCCACAGCTTCCCTAAAAGAGGCACAGATCAAGAACTCCTTTAAACCTGCATCATTTCTTCCCCACCAGCCCATTCCGGTTAACTGGGATGAACCAGCTGTGTTTCCCTTTTTCAATGCTGCACAGAATTAATCCTGTGCTCTCAGCTACTCCTCCTCCCAACAGACGGTGCGGTGCAGCCAATATGCTTCCACTCCTGCTCCCTCCAGTTGCTCACAGCAGATAATAGCAGGTAAACAGTTATCGTTCTCACAGCAAGAGTCAGGGGCTGATCACTGCTGAGTTGAGGAAAAGGAATGACTCTCCCCAGTCAGCCACTCATTTAGGTTGGAAAAGACCTTTCAGATCATCAAGTCCAACTGTTAACCTAACACTGCCAAGTCCACTGCTAAACCATGTCCTAACCTCGTCTGCCCATCTTTTAAATACCTCCAGGGATGGGGACTCAACCACTTCCCTGTGCAGCTCATTCCAGTGCCTGACAACCCTTTTGGTGAAGAAATTTTTCCTAATGTCTAACCTAAACCTGCCTGGCACAACTTGAGGCCATTTCCTCTCGTCCTATCACTTGTTATTTGGAAAAAGAGACCAGTACCCACCTGACTACACCCTCCTTTCAGGCAGTTGTAGGGGGCAATAAGGTCTTCCCTCAGCCTCCTCTTCTCCAGGCTAAACAACCCCAGTTCCCTCAGCTGCTCCTCATAAGACTTGTGCTCCAGACCCCTCATCAGCTTCGTTGTCTGGACATGCTCCAGCACCTCAACATCTTTCTTGAACTGAGGGGCCCAAAACTGATTTCCAGCCACTCATCCCCATGCCTGTAGCGTTGCATGGGGTTGTTGTGACCCAAGTGCAGGACCCAGCACTTGGCCTTGTTGAACCTCACGCAATTGGCCTCAGCCCATTGATCCAGCCTGTCCAGGTCACTCTGTAGAGCCTTCCTACCCTCAAGCAGATCAACACTCCCAACCAATTTGGTATTGCCTGCAAACTTACTGAGGGTGCACCCAATCCCCTCATCCAGATAATTGATAAAGATATTAAACAGAACTGGTCCCAAAACTGAGCCCTGGGAGACACCACTTGTGACTGGAGCCAGCTGGCTTTAATTCCACAGCTCTTTGGGCCAGGCCATCCAGCCAGTTTTTTCCCCAGGGAAGAGTACACCCATCCAAGCCATGCACAGCCAGTTTCTCCAGGAGAATGCTGTGGGAAATGGTGTCAGAGGCTTTACGAAAGTCCAGGTAGACAATATCTACAGCCTTTCCCTCATCCACTAGCAGGTCACCTTGTCATAGAAGGAGATCAGTCAAGCAGGACCTGCCTTTCATAAAGCCATGCTGACTGGGCCTGATTCCCTGGTTCTCCTGTACGTGCCACATGATGTCACTCAAGATGATCTGTTCCATAACCTGCTCCTCTAGACACTCCCTAACATACAGGGCTACCCCACTGTCTCTCCTTCCTTGCCTGAAGTGTTTATGGCCATCCATTGCAGCACTCCAGTTGTGCGAGTCATCCCATCATGTTTCCATGATGAGTAGGTAGGTGACATGCTGTTCTATAGCGAGGTTTACAGCCTGAAAATGGCATTCTCAACAGCTTTTTACAGGGCAGACCACTTCAAAAATTTTAAGCTAATGTCTTTTAAAATGTCGCATTGTCGCATGCAGACAGAGCTATATAATATATATTCATATATGTTTCCTTGCACCTTCCAAAGCTTCTTAGTAGACACACCTTTGAGGCCTGTGGATCACAGGACTGAAAAATTATCAATTAAAGCTGTTTCAGCATGTGAAATAAGGAACAAAACAGAAGAGGGAGCTGAGAAGGCAACAGGGAGCTGTGATTATACAGAACATGCAGGATTTGCGTATTGTCAGCTTGCAGGCTCAAGGTGAAATTTTCCTGAAAGATGCAAATAAACAAGAATTCCAAGTGGTATCAGCAAATTATGGCCATCTGACATAATTAAGACAGATTTCTAAGCTATATACCTCTCTCTTCTGACTGTAAGAGAAGGGTGTCACACATGGTGTCATATAACCTCGCAGAATCTTTGCAGCCACTGCTTGGCAGAAAGAAAGAGTGAAGCAAGAAATTGCTTCACATACTGTTGTCTTGGAATTAATCTTTATTGCAGTGTTGGCAGACACCTAAGAGTGAACTAAAAGATCATTTTGATATACTCTGTCTCAATAGATATAATAAAATTCTGCTTTTTGAAAGTTGATAAAGGCAAGGCATGCAATGGATGGGTTAAGAAGTGGCACAGCAAAACAGAATAGCTTGCCTAAGGTAAAACATCAAATCACCAGCAAGTTGGGAATACATTTGAGATTCTAAGGATTTTCTATGGAATGATCTTCTGGAATACGTTTTCTCTGCAATATCAGACTTTTTTTTTTTAAATATATAAATTACTAGGATATACTGTTTTCTATATATGCCCACACGAAGCAATCTGTAAACCTGTAGTCTTCAGAAGAACATAAACTATTTTTTACACCAGTTAAAGCTCCACATACTGTTGGAAATTCATAAAAGGTGGCTATAGAGCCATTACCTCCATCTATAACACAAAAATTCAGTGCTGTCTTATGATATTACCAGATAGAAGGTTTAAAATAAACCAAAGGAAAAAAAAATCACAGATTGTGCATGTAAATTAGATAGAAGGTTTAAAATAAACCAAAGGAAAAAATCACAGATTGTGCATGTAAATGGAGGAATTCATTTGCTTAAGATATTAAGGAAGTCGAAAGTATAAAGAATTCAAAAAGAGACTGACAAGTTCATGGAGACTAAGCTCACCAATTATTATTAAATACAGAGGCAAGCTCCATAACCCTTGATGGTCAGTCCTGGTGTGCCTCATTTCTTATACTTTTTCTGGAAGCTTTCACTGCTGGTCACAGTAAGAGAAAGACGAGCTCTGGTCCCACCCCGTATGGCAGCTTTTACGTTTAGCAGAGCACTGGAGAGGATGGTACCTGTCATGTACAAGCTTCTCAACTGGCAACATCCATCTTACTGAAAAGTCAAATTCATGAAGCAGATATCTAGAAACACCAACTGTGCTTTGTTTGATTTATTCTTCCAGGTCTTTCAAGGTCATTAATGTCTGGTAAATGACCAAAAAATATAATCTTAACTGCTCTTTGTTTTGTGAACTAAAAATGGCAATCAATTCTGCAGTTCCTCTGATTGCCTGGGTAAAGCCCTATAGGTTCCTGAAATGGATTTTAGGAAAGAAGGCAAAGGGAAGAAGGAAGAAGGAAGATGTAAAGAGAAGTCAGAGGTCTTCTTCTCTAATGAGCCTCAGTTAGTTTCTTCCCCAGCTACCTTAATGTGCACTATGCATTGTTTAAAATCCTTACACTCCCTGCACTTATCTCCTCCACAAAAATCTGCCTTTTGGAGTGGCACTTCTCAACACCATCAACCAGAGTCTGCAGGCAAATCAGCCAAAAGCCAATTTGAACTGCAGTGAAGTTATCCGTAACAGCATAACACCAGCTAACAGTGATACTCCTGTCCAAACACCCAGAACTGCTTGGCTTTGGATCCCCTGAGCATTTGCTGGAGCATTTGTTTCTTTGGTGGGAAGAGTTGAAAGGTGTTGAAGCAAGTGCTTAAAATGGGATGTGAATTTTGAATTCCAAAACGTCATTATGGAGGATGGTTTGGGGCTAGCATAATCTCATGCATCTTGTGGGAGAGGAAGGGACCGCTGGGAAAAGCCCCACAGTCCAAGGCATTAGAGATTTTTTTGGTTCTGAGAAACGTAAATAAAGCCTGGCAAATTGTTACTTCACAGCAGTACGATTGCAGAAAGCATTAGTTGCCTTTGACATTTACTGCTGTGTCATTGCTTCGTACTGAGTATGAAATCCTGAGCCATTTTTTTGTCTTCTAACAGTTATCAGAAAAGAGATAGGTAAAGATAGTGTGGTGGCCCTAAAGAAGCGGTATGACCTGCACAAGAAAGCAACACCAAATTTCCATCTCTTTCACAAAATCTACTTTCTTTCCCAGGGAAAAATATGGTACAAGTTGATTTTCACAATAAGAAAAGATGTTTGTTTGGGTATCATTTAATAATTTAATTATCAGGTTTGACATGAATAAACATTCAAATTACAGTAGGTTTTTAATGTGTATTATAAATAAATGCCTCCTCTATACAGCTCTCTATTTTCCTGTGTATTTTTAAACTATTCTAAATATCATTTTGATAATGTAATCAGCTGCTTGAATAAACATAACCTAATTGAAGTAGTATTCTAAAGAGCATTATTTCTATTATTATAACTTCCCTGGTGTGTAGCTGTAAACAGACAGATGAATGACAGCAAATGACCTAGATAAAATGTGTCCCAATAGCTGTCACTCCTTAGTCTTGACCTTCTGACACTGTTCCAGCTGTGCAATAACTTGTCCCAGCATTAAGGGAGAGACAATCTCAGGCTCATTCTATTCTGGGCAAACTACTAGTGTTTCTCCACAGACACACAATCTCATAAAATTAGCGGACTAAAATGTATTTCTAATATAAGATCAAAAGAAATATTGAACCTTACTACAGCTTCTCACCTCCCACTATAAAAATAAGTAAAGAATTATAGTACTAAATTAAATGTTATGCATATTTTACTGGTAGTTGGATGGTTTTGCATTTATTTTGAGCTTTGTAACTCAGAAAGTACAAGTCTCACCAAACCTCATTCCTAAGGAATCCTATTTCCAGTGACTTTTAGTAAACAGAAGGAAGGAAGATAAGTAACAGAAAGTAGTTCTGACTTAATATATTCAGAGTTGTAATCTATATTCTGTGTAATTCAATACACAGTGGTAATTAACCAAAAATATGCTGGGCTACAAAAGAAATCCCAAAGTAATCAGAGAGTATGTAAAACACGGTGAGAAGCTATGACCACTGCAGAATCCCAGTGTAACCAGTAATTCAGAAAGCAATGTATATGTTATAAAATGTATGCTATATAATACACACAGATCCCCTTGTTTTTTACCTAAGAAATCAGTCCTACAACGCTGGGTGATGCCTGCATTCAAGTGTTATCTTGCAAACACAGTCCATAAACTTAATACAAACCCACACCATTAACTTACATAACTAGGGACTGAATTTAGGTATTCCCCTATGTAGCCCAAAATACCCCTAAATTTTAAAGCAAAAACAAATTCCATCCTTAAGCAGCAGAAAATGTTACCAAAAGTTTTAAAAGCAAGTAAAACAGATGTGCTGGAGCAACATCACTAGTAAAATGTAGCCTAGCCTCAGCTGTTTTTTCCAGATTCTGTTTGCACACTCTTAGTGAGAGTGAATAATCTATAGTGATGGGGAGGAGAAATTGCAAAACTTTTTATCAATCTCATTAATCATCACAGCAAAAAGCCAGAAATAAGGCTTTCTGCCAAGAACATTACATTTTAAAATTCTGCTAGAAGAAGGTTCTCCTAAGAAAGTCCACCATTTTGTCCTTTCATCCTTACCTACTTCTTCAGGAAATCCTACATTAGGAAATCACTGCTAGAGCAGCATGTTGTGTAACAACAGGCCCATGAGACAGGGAGGCATATTTTCCTACAATGTCCAACTACTGTAGCACTGCATAACAAATTAAATGCAGTTTAAAGTCTCACTGTAGAAATTAAAGCAACCCCAACACTAAAATAATAACTGAATTTAGGTTAAAGTAAAACCAGAGAATTTTCTTGTGAAGTTTTTTGTTTGTTTGTTTTAAGACTTACTGGTGGTGTTGTCAGTAAGTGACAGATATACACAACTGTAAAACATTCAAAAGTCTTCTTTCAGACAGACACCTTGGTGTGCTTAAATTATTATGAGCAATGGGTGCTTCTGGAATGGCAGAGGAAGGGAAGTTCTCATTCTGTAAGACAATACCCTTCAGGTAAAGAGTGACATCCTCATTGAAGAGTCTGAATGAAAGGTGAAGCAGCTGTAATGACCATACTATATTCAGAAATGCACTGTACTGAACTTCTATATTAAGATAATGAAAAATCTAATTTGATGTCCTTCTACAAACAAGAGCTAGCATTTAAGGCTCATTTTGAAACCTACAGAAGTCCAGTGTTAACCTGTTCCTGACACCTGTTATTTGAAAAGAGAAGAAAACCCCCAAACTTCTACTTTATTTTTGGCTAGCTTTTTACATATTGTATTTATCTTTCCTTCATAGTAATTTTGACACTAAGATGACACAGTTTTGAATCCGGACACAGTAAGATGTCACCTTTCCTGTGCAGAACACCTGGGAACCCCCCTACCAGAGAGCATGCCCAACACAGTGCTCCAACCAGAAGCAAGCTAAAAACCTGCAAGAGCTATAGGAAGGAAGTAAAAGAATGATTTGAGATCTGTAAAACTTATTTCCTAGTGAAAAATTTAGGAAGCTCAAACTATTTGAGTTGTCCCTAAAGACCATGATCCAGAAACAAACAAACAAAAAAAAAAACCCCAGGCCCCAGTGAACCCATGCCTGGATCAATGGTAACTGCCCATGTAGAGTCTCCTTGGTTCTCCTCCCATTCAAATTGCACTAGACACTTTCATGTGGCTCACGAAAAAATTACCATTTGGCCTCATTTTGTTTCATTATAATTCAGAATTATGAAAGAAGTGCAACTGTGAGATCAAATTGTAGACTGAAGGACAGAGATCACGCGGAGTTAATAAACTATTACCTTTGGTTTCAAAACATATCTAAGCTGCTTAGAAACTCTTGAACAAAAAGGCCTCTATCTATATGGTTGGCGCTTTTCTCACATAAGCAGCATGCTCATATCAAAGTCAGTAAAGACAGTGTCAGCTTTATTCAATTTTTCCCTCTGAATAATGGGTTTCTCCTTTGAAAGCGTGACCTGCGTAGGTAACTGGGAGATTTAAATGTTCACTTCAGAAAACCAGAGAGCAAAAAAGAAGGTGAGCAAAGGGTTGAATTTCATCAATTAGACATTTATCATCAATTCACTAGGTCCAGAATTTCACACAGCTATGTTCGAGCTGATGCATTTTTAAAACAAAATAAGCAATAAGATCTTTCAATCCCCCTTTTTTTTTCCATTTTAATGGAAATCAGTGATAATAGAGCCTTTTGAGGCTATTGCCTATCGTTTCTGAGGGAAAATTACTTAAATCCATGCATTTTCTGACTGCTTTGCTAACAGTGCTTTTACTTCCTCAACAAGCCAAAGCCAAAAATAATCTAATACACTTTCCTGCCAATACCGAATTGATTCTTACTGTACTTATACCCTAGCTAGGTATACGTGACCAAGCACTGATGTTTTAGTTCTGTCTCTCAAAGACTCCCCCCCCCCCCCCCCCCCGCGCCTAACAGTACGCACTGAGAAGTGGATTATCATGATAACTTTCCTCGGTTTCTTGTGCTTTATTTTTACCCGCAAACAGGTCTTGGCTCACAGAAACTATCAATGGCAGCAGCATTGAAGAGTGTCTGTATCTTATTCCCAGGGAGGGAAGATGTAGATAATTTCTTTAGACATTAATTGGACTTGCATATACAAGTCCTTTAAGTTAATGGAAAAAAGGACCTTCAAGTTGTCACATGGGAAACAGAGTAAATCAGACACTGGAAAGAAAGAAAGGTGAAAAGTTTATTTCTTTCTTGTATATATCCAAATCTCTCCAACAACACATTTTTGTCTGTGGTTTTATGTACCAGCCTTGATCCTGAGACATTCTAATATTTAAATGCTTAATTAATACCTTTTGGAACTAAAAGGAAATATGCTTAAAAGCTGACCTAAAAGAATGCTTAATGTGGTCTAGATAAAATGTCAGAGTAATTTGTTGTGATCTTTACTGTTTTAAGCCCTTGGCATTACTGGTAAGTCCCACTCAAAGGAAGTATTCCAGACTCCTCAGAAATATAGGGATGTTCTTAATAATGGACACATAGATCTGTTGCAGCTCCTCTCATTTCTGTATGCAGTGTTACAGCAATAGATAATGTACTGAGCAATGAAGGACCTCTCCCCCCAGGGCGCCTAAAATTGAATGGGCAAAGCAGGTTCAATGCAGAATAATGCAGTTCAAATAGTGACATTTTTTTCTCCACAAAACAAAGATAAAGTGATTGGGTACTTTTAGAGAAGGGAGCCAAGTCAACATCAGCAAAATGCATCATCAACTTTGTAAGAGACACATTATTGCCCCTGTGTTAACAGACAGATAGGAACTGAAGCTCACAACAGAGGTCGCTCAATGACCTCTACAATGAATAAAGTAAGCTACAAGTGAATAAAATAGGAATTCCCCCACCCCAAGCAACTTGGGAGTCCATTCAATTGGAAAGGCACGCATAGTGTATTGCCTCAAAACAGAGACAGTCTCTTCCCTGTCCTGTGGATATTGTAAGGTATCGCGGTTCAGGATTTGGTAGCATTTCTAGTGGTCTACATTTGACAAGACCATAATAGTTATTATTTGCACTTCATATCTTAAAACTTTCTTTGTCCTACATACTCTGGCTAAGATGGAGGACAACTGTATTGCAGACTGCATGAAAGTAAGTCTTAGTCATTGAGATTACACATTCTCAGCAACTGAGAGAATAACAAAGGCTCTGGCTCCCCTTTTAGAGAAGCAGATTTCTTAAAATAGAAATTTTAATTCACCTGCTCAACATCACACCAAAACTCTAGGACAGAACCTACCCTGACCACAGCAGTGTTTGGTAAATCACAACTCTGGGTTTCAAGTGCATTTATCAAAGAAACAACCATGGACAAACCTTACTGTGCATTGACTCTTTTAATCAAAGTACTTGGAGTGTATAAAAATCACAACGTTTTCAAGTTGATGTGAATTTAGAACAAATATACACATTCTGCCTGTGGCTACGAAGTTGCAGATGTCATACTTAGATATAAAAAAATATTAGCAGCCATTATAACTTAGGGTTAAAAAAAAAAGAAAAAAAAAAGAGAACATTCTGATGGAACGGGAATATCACAGGTTAATTTTTAGCCTATTATGAATACAATCTACATAAATTAGGAGTGGGTTAACTCTTGTGAGAATAAACAGAACAGAAAAATACATATTCTCTAGAAACATTCCCCACCTGAATATACCTAAGTAGAAGAAACTTCCTTTTCTGAAGGAAAACCACAACAGCACAACTTCTAGTGTTGTGATGGAAAGAAAGGAGGCTCCGCTTCCTCCCCAGATGCTCCCGATAGAAGATCTTACAGAAGAAAAAGATGAGACCACATTCCAAAACCACAGGGTCTAAAGCCTTGCAAACAAATAAGGCTTGCAATTGATCATACGGATGAGAAAGAACAACAGAGGACAGGAAAAAAAGCTGTACTTTAATTTCTATGTGAGACTTCTAAGAAGGAGAAGAAAACTTGCTCCAATTAAGAAAATACCAACGCCTCAAGCTAGTGTAACTTTGATCTTATTCTTTGCCAGAGAAAAGAAATTTTATCTCTTCAAAGCTTCAACCAAGTAGAACCAAGTTATTAAGGAGCAAGGAAACTTAAATAAGAGCCCTTTAGAGAGACCAAAGGCAAGCTGACAGGTATAATATTTTAATTGATTGCCTACATCAGAGGAATTTAAATAATAATATACGTCTATTGGTACAACAGTAGTCATATATATTCACCTGAAGACCAAGTGGCATAAAATACGCAAAATTGGTAGTAGCTTCAGCCTTTTCATTTCTGCTTTACCTTTTAGATTTGAAGAGTCCCTTTTTTCTTTTAACAATATAATTTACCACCACTTAACCCAATATTAAAAAGTATTACAAAAATATTTTCTTGAATTACATCATTGACTTTTGAAAGTGTACTTAATATTAATTTACAGCATTAGCCACAGAAACTCAGATCCTATATTGGTCCTCAAAACTAATTACTGCCCAGCCAGAAGCAGTGGATGCTTTTTCAAACCAACTGTGAAATACACCTCATCCCTAACCTAGAAGCAACCTGCCATCACCATACCATTTACTGCTGACCTCCCCTAAAAAGGCTGGCAAGGGGTAGCAGCAATGCCTCCTGAAAGTGTTGGGGCAGGTTGTACCTAGAGCTGACTGGGATGATCCCCAACCAAGTCACAAGGCAGACTTTCCAACAGCAGCCGAGTGACAATAATTTTCAGTTACTACTGGTGACCAAGCACTATGCAGTAGTAGAGCCCCTGAACTGCAAACTCTTCTGTCTTCCAAAAGAGATGAAAATCTTTAAATAAACTACAACAAGAAAACAGATTCAAAAACTCAGAGGAGAAAAGAGGCTGCTGTAGCAAGGATGAGGTAAAAATAACAGGATGCTTTAACCTTTATAAGCTAGATATAAGTAGCCAATCCATGTGGCAAGCTTAGTTTTGCCATCTGCCTGACCATTAAGATCAGGTCAGGAAAGGAGCAGCAGTTTACAGATTTCATTTATCAGCTGTTTCCTCCAAATCATTCAAACAGCAAAGGCTGTAGTAGAGGCTAATAAAAAAAGACTAATTTGTTTAAAAGAAGATCTAATGTCATCTCTAACTAAGGGCTTCTGTATCTTAAAGGATTAAACTTACACGATGAGGAACTTCACTAACACGTGTTCATGTCTGAGCCTACAGAGCCTGATTCTGCCACACATGGGTTCCTGGTGCCTCAACTCTGTTGTATTTACATAAAACACCTTTAATGTGTACAACCTGGAGTCAATATAAAGTTAATGAACCCAAAGAAATCTCCACAGTAAGCAAGTTCAGAGTCAGACCTTGAAGTTTCTTTATGACTGCTGTTTTTCTCAAGGTGGGGCAGCCCATCATCCTCAGCTGCTTCTTCAGACATCTCTGCACTCCCTGCTGTTCCTAAGGATTTGTATTTATTTGTATTTACTATTCTGAATTCTGCACTGGTATCTTACTGGGCACGAATAACTAGTGACTTGGATCACTGTTACATTTACAACATCACGATGCATATTATACAATAGAAAGGTCTTTATTTTGCCCTTTTAAATGCTTGTTTGCAATTTCTTTGAAAAAAATCCCCATGAGGCAATGGGACAAGTAAAAGAGGAAGACATTGATCATTGACTGGGGATGCTCAGGGTCAGATTATTGAAAATATTTGCCACAGACAACTGAAGCAAAAAAATGTTTGATTTCTTGCTTTGTGAAATCATCAGTTTTGACTTTTATATTGTTAAATCCTTCCTGTAGACAAACTAATGCTTATGGACTTCATCATTCCATGAGCTAATCAGCACCTAAAATCTTTGTCACCTGGCTTTGAATATCTTAACAACTTAATATCAGCTCAAACTGAAAACCTGATTAGCAGAGACAGATGACAATAGCAATGAATTTGAGTGTGTGTGACCATTACCATGCTGTTAAAACACAAAAGGAAATTACTACCTCCTACAGCTTTTGCTTTTGAATTTGAGGAAATGCCCATGCAAAGATGTTTTATATGGAATCCAGTTTGATCTCCCTTCCCTCATCTATAGTCTTCACCTGGATCAAATGAATGAAAACTTCTCACTTCCCCAGCATATGGCCTAAACCAGTATTCCATTACATTACAAAGGAATGTATTCTGAATCTTTAATATGCACAAACAGTATTCTTCTGAACAGAAAGATCCAGTAAAGCCTCCAACCTATCAAAGAAAAGGCTTGGTGTAGCTACATCATTTAAAACATAAACGTTGCCTCTAAAGGAGACCTTGATTTGATTGTTAACTTTAAACTCTCCCATTAGTCTTGAGAAAGTAATGTATGTATTGCAGGATATTATTCTGCATTTTGAGGAAGGTCTTCCAGGCATACTGAAGAGAGGCATTATAGAATTTACACTGATACTATTCTGCAGACCATAAAATACTAATGCAGGATTTTTTTTGTGGAACAAAGGGAACTGATTATAAGGAGTTTTAAACTGAAGAGCATCAGCCTGTCCTTTCCTCAGATGTTGATGACAAACAGCTCTTGATGATATTGGTATTAACAAAGCTCAGTGAAGGAGACCCCATGGCCTCTACTTTCAGTGTTTAATATCACACTGCCATGATGCCAGGAAAAATAGTACCAAGATATTTACATGGAGGCTTTAAATTGAGTTACTTTGTAACAGTAAATAAGAATGCCTATTCCCTATTTCATAGCTGATGAAAACAACGCACAGAGCCATTGTGCAACATGTGCAGGAACACAACTTATGACTTTCTAAGGAAGGGCATCCTGACATAAAGGCAGGAGTCTTCACATTTTGATGCTACCTATGTCAGCTAGATTGTGATGCTACCTATATGCTTTCTACTACACAGACACTGTCAATTAAAGTATAATTACATTTTTCATCACTATTCCCTCTACATGCATGCTATGCCTCAAGTCATCATCACACCTCATTAAAACACAGCAGTACTGTATCCCATGTCAGCATTTAAATGAAGTATGAGGATATATAACAATACAATTAACAGAAGTATACCCAATGAATGGGGCCTTGAAAAACAAAGAGAAGCCTTGATGGGAATGATTCTGCACTTGAGGCCTATACACAGCAATCACTAGGGCTTTTCATCTTTCTTTTTTAAAGCAAATTGACAAGCCTGATGGAAGGAAAAAGTGAGAGAAACTACAGTTTTGAAGCTTCATTTTTGTTCAAGACATAGCACAAGGACATCCAGAGGCAGCCTAGGAAACACAAGATACAGTCAGAAATGAAGCCTGATTAGTAGCTGAATCCATTTATTCTTTTTGAGGTTCTGCGTAGCACCTGACATGAGGCCCACTCTCCTGGCTTGTGTCTTTCAGAACTTCACAAATAAAAATAGCATCTCCATCTGAACAAGAAAGAGCCCCGAAAGAGGAAATAAACAGTAAGTTTGTATCTTATATTAAAACTTGCATACTTTCTGCTCATGCAGCAAATACCTCTGCGTATTTTATTTACCTTGGACAAGATGAAAGGTCACTCATTATGTGCATAATAAGCTAATCTCAATTGTAATTACACTGCAGGAAAAAACCCCTCCATTTGAAGGTTAACTAGATTCAAAATAACCCAGTTCTCATCAGGGTGTTGCATTTATTTCAATTAAGTCAATCAACTTAACAAGGATTTAATTAAAAACAAGTTAGCAAGTCAGAAGAAGCATTTGAAATGCAATTAATAAATATTTCAAATAAGCAAGATGTAGTTAAATCAAATAGTATGATTATAAATGCACTAGCCTATTATTTCTTTGTGGACTTTCTCTACTGGACAACAACATAAAGCACTTCACTCGGGGAATCCTGGCATGCAGCTCGTCCTCGCTCTCTGCAAAGACAAATGAACACAGTGCCTGGGAAGAGTAACACTGAGCTTTCAAAGAATTAGGTAGAGAGATCAGTATATATTTCCATTTGTTTTACCAGAGGGAGAACCCAAGGTTTGCCCCCGCTTTCTTTGCTCTATTTCGCCTATTGCTGTTGGCACAAAATCACTGTTCAAGGTGATTAAACAAAACATAAAGTGCCTTTTCACTGAACCGACGTGTTTTGTTAGTTGTGTAGTTTCTTTCCTCTGTGAGCTGGCGGAGCGGGGAGCAAAGCACTAACGAACAAAACCAGACAACCGTCAATATGAAGGGGCTAGTGTTCATGAAGGCCATGCGATCTCCCCAAACCCCTCAGTAATTTACATCAGACGTGTTCCCATTCTGTGCCTTTCCACTGTCTTCTGGACAATTACACAGCTCATCCCTGGCTTCAGAGTCTAACAACAATGCTTAGACCTCTGCCACCCACAGCGGCCTTCAGAGTTTCCCAGGGATCTCTCTCCTATGCAATACCATTGTATTCTTCCCCTTGTTTCTCACACTCCTGAAGGGGGGGAAAAAAAAAAAAAAAAAAAAAAGCACCCCCTGCCCCAAAACACCCAACAACCTACAAACATAATTCCTGTTCTCCTTAAGCCACCATTAAAAATACTTTATTCTGCTGTAATGAGTGAAGACCAATTGAATTATAATACAACAGATGTAAACACATTTCAAGTAAAAGTATTTTTAAGTTAAGGGCATACATATACCCTAATGAAAGTTTTTCTCTACCTCCATTGTTTACAACTGACTGAGCACATTTTCTTTCATGTATCTGACACATTGAGAACAGAAGCACAAAGATTAAGACAGAATGATCAAAAGTGTCAGATCCTTTTTGGGCAACCAAATTTGAGAAGCCTATGCCTGATCTTTCAGATTACTTCACATTTTATTGCACTTTTCACCTTCAGACCACAGTTCCCATTAAACTGGTCCCAGCTACAGCTGTAAGTGCTCCAAATTTAAGTAAATCAACCTGTAGTTCCTGATGTGAAGCCCTCAGAAAATAAGCAACACAGAGGAATTACACTTGAGAATTTTTATTTCTGCTCGATTTTCCCAGCATCATGGAGAAATTCTGGGGCAGAGGCAAAGCTGAAACCCAATTAGCCATGTTGCAAACACAGACCCCTTGGAGTCCTCTACTTTCCTCACTATGAGTCGCCCCCTCTATATACAGCCCTAAAGCAAATCCACCTCATACAGTGAGCTAGCAAAGCTTTTGTGGAAAGTAGGGGGGGGGGTAGAGTATCTTTAAGCATATAATTCACCAGATGCATTGTAATGTGTATGCACAAAGGTGCTACATTAATCCTATATGGTTCAACTACAGGCCCAGCATTCCTACCTTGCAAATGCTTGACTTCATGGGTTTGACAGCTGTTTGTCAGAAAGGAAGGGTTATTGGCTAGAATACATGAGTCCAAGTCTAGAGAAGGACATTGAACAGGCACTCTGGAGTCCTGTTCTTACCAGCTTTTAGCTTTTTTTTTTTTTTTGACACTCTATCACCTCCCTAGCTTGTGCACCTGTGCCCCTACCTGTAACTCTGCCCAGTTCCTTCCATTTTTTTCACCAGCTTCCCTCAAGGTTTAGTGAAACAACTTAATCCATTTCTTCAGAAAATACTGGATGGAAAGGGAAGTGTTCTTTGAGAGCTCTAAAATTTTCAAATGGCTCACTTCAAGTAAGTGATCTGAAGCAGAGAAAGAGCAAGAGCAAGACTCTCTTATGATACTGATATTAAGCCACCCAGGTGACAACCTGCAGAGAGCAAGACCTCTCCACAAATAATACCACCAGGCGGTTTCTTACCCCTTTTCACCCAGATTACTTTGGAACCAAGCTGTCATAAATTGGCAACTTCAACTTATGCTTTAAGCCTTCCTATTTCAGCTTTACTGAAGATACTCTGTTGGAAGCATTTTGAAAAAGACTCTGCTGAATTGCAACAAATGACATGTATGTATTAAAACCAACAAGTTATATACAGTGATCCTCTAGACTGAAAAATAGGAAAAGTTTTGTGAGTCTTGGTATCAGTTTACACCAAAACTATTACACTGTGCAGTGAACTTTTCAAGGACAGAAGCAGCAAGCTTCCAGAAAAGTGGATCTCAATGATCTCAATACCACCTCATGATAATGGCGATACCTGTACGAAAATGTTTTTCTGTTTTGTCAACTGGATATGTTTTGTCTGGTCTATCCATAAGTCCACATGCTTAGGAAATGGGATTTTATCAGAGACAAGAAGGAAAACAATTATACATGTTCCTTGTGAAAAATACTGGCAAATAAAGTACTGACTTCTTCACATCCACCTGGCTACCTTGGCTCCTCTGTTCCCCCTTCTGCCCCATCCTAGCAGACCAAAACAAAACAAATGGAGGATCCAATACTATTGTGGTATACAGAGGGAATTCTGCTATTCCTGAGAAGAACAACAGAACACTGAATGCCTTCTGTTCCCTCCCCAAACTTAATCATCTGGATAGAGCTGGTATTTCTGTTTGATTTCTTCCATGCCTTGTAGCAGGAAGGATCATATTGCCCTGAATAAGACAGACACAAAGCAATCAAAGATGTCTGGATGCAGTATGGAATGTAATTGTTTTTTCTTTTACCTCTTTGACTCAATTTATTGCTGCCCACTGTATTTTGCTGTATGGAGAGAAACCAGCCTCATTCTTTAGCTAAGATAGTATGCGCTAGTTGGTGAGCCAGTTTTCCTCTCATCTCAGATAATGCTCAAAACCATAATGCAATACAGAGTAATTCTAATACAGCTATTTGCACAGTGGATGATGCAGTATTTTTAATTGAGTTATCTATGACAGGCACCAAATTTCTACAGGAATATTATCTGAGATTTAAGCTGGCTTTTTTGTGTCTTCTCTCAGACTCCATGCAGATGTCACCCCTTCTCCCATTTTGAAGCAACTTGGCAAAGAAATGGTGAATAACGGGTAGCAGGAAAAGAATGGATACTTCACATTGAACCCCTTTTTGGTTTAGTGTCCCCCCTGCTCCCAACTGTCAAATATATTTAAAACAGATGATAGAAAAGAAAGCTTTGCCTCTCATTCAGAGGTAATAAAAGATATCCCTAGTACCATGTTATTGAAAGTCTACATCTACATCCCCAACATCCATGGAAGCTCTCTGAAGTGCAGCATATTTTTAGCTGACCTAATATTCTGCTCATTCTGCTGAAGAAAAATAGAGGAGTTTGCTTTAAGGATGTTCTCACGTGTTCCCCTAAATCTGAAGCTCATCAGTCTCTGTGCAAACAGGCATAAACACCAGGTAAAAATGTTTCAGTAAAATGTGATCAGGTAACAGGAAAACTTTTAGTACAGGGTGGAAATACTTTCTTCTTAGGAACCCCTTAAAAAATAGAGAGTCCCAGCAAAAGTAAAGAGGAGGCATTTTTCTGTAAAAGGATGACAAACAAAATCATCAAAGGGATATTAAGACATCTGGCTGACTCTTTTCCTCTGATGAAGGATACATATATAGACCACCTCTGAAAAATGTTTTTTCTAATCCAATCTTTAAAATCTTCAGTGAGGAAGACTGCAAAGGTAGCCTGCCCTCTTTCTAGCAATACCTTATACAATGACAGATGTTGACTGCACTCCCCAATTAATTTTTTTTTAAAAATAAAAATAAAACATTTTCCCATAGATATATTTCTAGATCTCTAACAAATGTTCCTGCCATCCAAAAGATTTTCTTCAACTACTACGTAAAGTGCAGTGACCACAGCTAGACACAGCAGTACATCTGAGACCTAAGTGACATTTATTTAGTTGCGTAGACCAATTACCTCCCCACATTTCACAGAAGAGTAACACTGGCTTTTTTTGTAACTGCATCACATTGACAGATTTCCGTTCAGCTTGAGGTCCAAACAAACAGACCCTGTTATTCCATAGAATAGAAGAGAATTGAATTGTTTAGGTTGGAAAAGACCTTTAAGATCATCAAGTCCAATGGTTAACCTAACCCTGCCATTCCAGCTGCATAGCTAGTCATTCCCCAGGATGCACTGGTGAATTTCATGTTTTCTGAGAGCAGTACTTAATGCATGCTTGCATTAAATTTAGATCAAATTTAATCTTGTTACCATTACAATACACATATCAGCTCCTACACCAAGAGCCACACTGTGTCTCCCAACTGTTCCATCAATGTCCTGTGGTACCTGGGAGAGGGGCTGCCCTCCGTGTTTCCCACAGAGGGCTGTGGAGCACTGAAGTCTCTGTGCCTGATGGACTGCAGAAATATTCCCTTTAAATGACCATGTCAAATAAGCCACACTAACTACGCAAGAGCAGTACTGGTCCCCTATCCATCTTTAGCTATTGAAGCTGACTAAACATGAAAGAAAACACTACAGCACTTCAAGGGAGATGATGACAGTAAGAGCTGCACACTGACTGAGAGCATCGTGTCTTCTAAGCCAAATTTCTTCCCAGGGTTTCCCCAGTAGCAGGAATACTCACAAAGGGCTGTATAGGCACTGCGTGTTTGGACCCCAAGCATCACTAGACACAAAGGCTAACAGAAAAATTTACAAATACTTTCAGTTTCAGGTGAAAATGTGAATAATAAAAAAAAAAATCAGCAAAGTCATTTAAAATAAAACTGCTACTCAACAGGAAAGAAAAATATATTAATCAACAATTCCCTCACTACTTCTCATTTTCACTTAGACTCAGAATGAGAAGGATGCCACTGACAAGTACACCATAACCATCCATTACACCTGACACGGAGATCATTTACTGTATATTAAAAAGAACTGTTCTGGCACTTGTATACAGTGGTGTCAACCTTAATTGCTAAGACACAGTGAACAGCTCTTCTAAACATAGCAACAATTTACATTTTAAAAACAAATCAAAGACACAAGCAGGTGGAAGCACTCCATTGTGCCATATGAGACCCTTGCTCCTACGGCTGTGAGTTCAGGATGAGTGCACATCCACTAAAACATCAGCTTGGGAGTAAAAGGAAACAAGTACAGTGCTAAACCCTCAGAGTCCGGGAAAAATGATACTGCAGGTTTTACTCCAAAATAGTGAAAACAACATCCTTGGAAATGAAAGGATTATACAGGCTAAAAAATGGTGTGTACAAATAAGCCACAGTTACTACACAATATCCTCATAGAAAAACTAGGGAGACACGGTCTAGGGCAAACCACAAAATAGGCTTACAACTATTGATAACAACATCTCATCACTGACAAACACAAGGATTACTTGGGTGAAGTTCACAAGAGCCGATGTTCAGTACGGTATTATTTATTATTTTTATCAGTGAGTTAGATGATGGAACAGGGAGTATGTTTTATTAAATTCAGAGATCACACTAAGCTGGGAGGGATTACAAGCATTTTGGAGACCACAATTATAACTCAAGAGGCACTCAAGGAAACAGAGAAACTGTCCGAAAGCTACAGCTTTCTTATGAATGAGTACAACACGCTGCAGTGATACAGGAATGATCACTTGCACCAATTCAGGACAGAAATTCAGCAAAGGTTTGACTGTCGGAGATTCCACAAAACAGGACCTGGTGGCTACAATCTATCACAAATGTACATTAACTGGGTCATACTCTTAAATAACAAAACTCTAATCAGCCATCCCACTGGGATGCACAATCAGTATTTTCTGTGTATAAGACACAAGTAACTGTTCTTCTACTGACATCTTGAGACACACTAGAAGTCTCTCCCTGGAAACTTCAGTGGGAAGTCCCATGAGGCAGGGGCTGGGCTGACCTTGGCTGGACAGCAAAGGAAGCTGCCTGGAATCGACCAAAAGCTTCAGTTGATCAAACTTGATTTTCCTGTGGATTAGGTAATTCTTGCGATTCTTGGCAAGATTCCTATTAAACATAGCTAAATTGGGGAAATGCAGCTGGAAAGCAAGCATGAACAGCTTAGCACATCCACTGTTTTAGATTGGATAAGTCATCCTACAGGAATGCTGCGGCTTACACCCTTGTAGAAAAAGTTTGGACTAGAAGAATAAAGAGAAGGGGTTGACACTTCAAAAAGAAAAAAAGGAAGGCTCCAGGTGGATTGATCGATATCACTGTATCACTTCTAAAAGAGCTGAAACCCTACAGGGGTTGCAAAGAAATGTGGCCAGGAAGGAGAGAACAGCAAGAGTGGAAATGAACAGATGGGAGATAAATGGGATACGGCAGACTGGCTGACGGAGCAAAGCAGCAGACAGAGTGAGCAAGAACAACTGGCAGAGAAGGCAGCCAGTGGCAGCAGTCAGCAACGGCCCTGGCTGGCAGGGAATGGCTGGAGGTGAGTGGTGTGAACACCAAGGTCAAAAGCATTGCTCCAGCAAGATGTCTCCATGTAACTGATAAATGGCAATCCACCAGGCGAAACAAAAGAGCCTCAATACCTGTTTCAGCAGCAAGATAAAACTTGCCCCTAGATGGACTCTTTTTACTGAGGTTTGTTCAAACTGATTTATCCCACAGACTCTGGTGGCTGTAGTTCAGGATCAGGGCAATCAGCTATCACACCTCTTTGATCACTGTCCTGGTTTCAGCTGGGACAGGGTTAATTTTCTTCCTAGTAGCTGGTATAGTGCTGTGGTTTGGATTTACTATTATGAGAAGAATTCTGATAACTCACTGATGTTTTAGTTGTTGCTAAGTAGTGCTTACATTAAGTCAAGTCCTTTTCAGCTTCTCATGCTCTACCGACTGAGAAGGCTGGAGATGCACAAGAAGCTGGGAGGGGGCACAGCCAGGACAGCTGACCCAAACTGGCCAAAGGGATATTCCATGCCATACGACATCACATTTAGTATAGAAACTAGGGGATAGCTGGCCTCTGCTCAGGAACAGGCTGGGCATCAGTCAGCAGGTGGTGAGCAATTGCACTGTGTATCACTCATTTTGTATATTCTTTTACCATTATTATTATAATTTTTTTCTTCCTTTTCTGTCCTATTAAACTGTCTTTATCTCAACCCACAAATCTTGCTTGCTTAAAGTTATACAACTATTTAAGAATATAACCCAGAGATCTACCCTGAGGTTGGATAGTTATGAGTGGCAGGGTGTGGGGGATAGTATCGGCAAGTACCTAAGATGGTGGGCACCTCCAGTGTTTTGGAACTGCACCCCTGAACAAGTGCAGAATCCTGAAAAACTAGTAAAGCATTTGGAAAAAGTATGCTGTCACCCTGGCAGCTCCAGAGAGACACAAATCACTGCAACATGCTGGGGCTTGTCCCATGCCTACCAAGCCCAGTTCAACATTGTTCAGTACGCTTAAGGGGAAGAGAAGGTCTCTGGATCTAACAAAAAAACAACAGGCACTGCAGCTACTCCAACCCCCACAACAGGCACTGCGGCTGAACCAAAGAACCAACCTGTGCCAGTATGTCACCCCCATAAACAAGATGAAATATTGCAAAACAAAAGTCAGCTCGTTTAGTAAGGGATGATGATAAAGCAAGGCCATTGTGTGAAGAGGAAGAGGAAGAACTCATAAACAAGATGGTAACCACCTGATCCCTATCACTGAGTGAGCTGTGAGATACGTGAAATATTTCGGCTGTCATCCAGGTGAGCACATTGTCACCTGGCTGCTCCAATGCTGGGTTAATGGGGACTGTTGTCTGGAACTAGAGGGTAAGGAAGCCAAGCAGCTGGGATCCCTTTCTAGGGAAGGGGGCATCAACAAAGCAATTGGAAAAGGAGCACAAGTCCTCAGCCTCTAGAGATGGCTCCCACCAGGCATGAAGGAAAGGGATCCCTTCAAGGAAGATGTTATATGTCACCCAGGCAAGTGGACCACCAGGGAGAGAGGCATCCAGTACCTGAGGTAACTAGTCATGCTGGAGGTGATTTATAGTGACCTGGACAACAAACAGCTATTGAAAGATCCAGACGAAGTCAAGTGCACGACCCACGTGTCAGAAGTTTGTACGGAGCACACCATCATCCTATGCCAACTCATTAGCAGTAACAACCTGGAAAGATGGAGAGGGACAAACGGTGGATGAATTGGCTGGCCAACTCCAGCAATACAGAGAAAGTCTCTCTCTTCCTCCCTGTGAGCCTGCATCTTGGCAGTGAAGAAACCATCCTGGGAGATCCAGCAATTCAAAGGTGGTATGCCCTACTCCCCACCTTTATGGACCAGTACCTCAGCTATTAGGAGTCAGCGTCCCTCTGCTCAAGAGGATATAGTGAGCATGCATCACGGGCCACCCTGTGCATGACCACAGAGAGGACATGAGGAATTGGCATGGAAAATGTACCTCGACCCTAGAGGCATAGGTACGTAAATTGCAAGATAAAAACAACCATGAAAGGGGGGTCTTACAGGAAAATTGCTGCTCCAGTCTTCAGTGGGCAGTTCCCCAGACAGAGTAGAAGGGCTGATCTTCATGAAGGGAAGTGAATAGCAAATACTATGACCAGGACTAGAAGGGCCCTGCCTCCAGCCAGGTGGAGGAAAGGGACAAGTGGGTTTCTTGGACTGTCTAGATTAAATGGCCTGGCATATCAGACCCACAGAAGTATAAAGCTCTAGTGGACATGGGTGCACAGTGCACCTTAATGCCATCAAGCATCTGCCCATCTGTATTTCTGGTATAGCTGCCTTGGAGACAAAGGAAATTAAACAGCTATCCACGTTGCCCAGTCTCTCGGAGGACCATTCTGTTGTGGGGTTGCTGAGGGTCAAAGAACAACAGGTACGGATCGCCACCACAACAGTGCACTGGCGGCAATATTGCACCAACTGAGACTCCCTGTTTCCCATCCATAATCTGATTTGTCGACTGGAGAGCCAAGGAGTGATCAGCAAGACTCGCTCACCCTTTAACAGTCCCATATGGTCAGCGCAAAAGTCTAATGGAGAGTGGAGACTGACAGTAGACTATCATGGCCTGAATGAAGTCACGCCTCTGCCGAGTGCTGCTGTGCCGGACATGCTAGAACTTCAATACAAAATGGAGTCAAAGGCAGCCAAGTGGTATGCCACAATTGATATCACTAACACATTTTTCTCAATCCCTTTGGAAGCAGAGTGGAGGCCACAGTTTGCTTTCACTTGGAGGGGAGTCCAGTACACCTGGAATAGACTTCCACCTCAGGGGTGGAAACTCAGTCCTACCATTTGCCATGGACTGATCCAGACTACACTGGAACACAGTGAGGCTCTAGAACACCTGTAATACATTGATGACATCATTGCATGGGGCAATACAGCAGCAGTTTTCAAAAAAGGGAAGAAGATAGACAAAATCCTTCTAAAAGCCGGTTTTGCCATAAAACAAAGTAAGGTCAAAGAAACTGCACAAGAGATCCAGTTTTTAGGAATAATATGGCAAGATGGATGTCATCAGATCCCAATGGATGTGATCGACAAAATAACAGCCATGGCCCCACCAACTAGTAAAAAGAAACACAAACTTCCTTAGGCATCGTGGGTGTTTGGAGAATGGATATTCCAAATTATAGTCTTTGAGGCTAGACACGTGCAATGGAGAGGGGTTTACAGGTGTGCCAGCGTAAATCAGGCATGGCCTGCAAGAGGCTCTTGATAAATGGTCTGAAAAACTGGTAGATGCTCATAAGAAAGGAACACTTTCTCAGCAATCTTGTCAACATTTCCCAGACAAACAAGAGCAGCATCAAACCATGATGTAATTCAAAGTCAAGGCTGACTACATGAATGTTTGTGATATATCTGGTGCTGAGACTGGAAATCACTTGGGAATTTTTGTAGTTTGGAGTTTTGCAATGCAATTGTATTCCGTGTTACAACGTATTACAGTCTCTTTGTGAATGACCACATTCAGCTCACACAAACTGACTTTAACCATACAGCTGAACGAACGCTTTCATACTGCCATCACATCATAGCTTACTGGCACATCCTATTGGCACGTTAAGTGTCATGATTAATAATCTGCCTCAAAATATTTGTTATCTCTGATTCTTCTACAATGAGAGAATTCTGCATGAAGAGTATAATTTGCTTTGGCAAGTATTGGGAATTTCTGGGTTTAATTTAAAGAGCAAAGTTAGATGTGTTCTTACTGTTCTTTTGAAGGCAGGTCCTCCTTCTGCTTGGAGGAAAAGGTGATGAGGCTTATGTTGCTCACTTCAAACACAAAACTTATAAAGAAAAAAACAGCTTCTACGAAAGTTTTTTCTCTTGCATGGATAAGGCTTTGTTTGCTTGGAGGGGAATGGGGATAAAAAGAAGGGGAAAGAAGGCAGCACAGTTTACTCTGTAGAAAAAAAAATAACCACAATTTACAAAGAGGTTCAGAAACATTTGATTAGCAGAGAGTAAAACTAAGCAAGAAGCTATACTTCCAGATGTCACAGCTAAAACCATCCGGCTGGCATCTCTAAATCTTCTAATTATTATCCAGGAAAATGGGGTAGCGAATGTTGCTTTTTCTTATTTTCATAAAGGTTTAGAAGTAATTGTCCTTGATGTATTCTTGAAAGCTGTCAGCAGAGATTTTTATGCCATCTGTACATCAATAGCAGGGGTTTTGTTTGTTGTTTTAAGAAAATGAAACAGCATAGGACTGTCCAGGACTTTAAATCTGTTTTTATGGAATCAAGAAAAAGGGCATGGTAGGTGCAAGACCCCTGAAATAAGGACTTTGTTTTTAAATAGATGAATATCATATACATCACATTTAGACCTGCATGCATAGACTTAAATTGTATTATGGGTTAAACATCACGCACAAGCCTACATTAGGAGCAAGGAGAAAGTTCTGCCATTCATTTTCCCTCAGAAAACACTCTCATGATGTACACACAAATTTTAGCTGATGATCCTTCTTGCAACACCCAGTTCTGACCGTAGTTTATACTTAACGACATCTACCTTACATACCCTGTTTGAATTAGGATAAACGATGCATATGATCTATACAAGTGAATATAATCTATACAAATAAAATAAAAATATAGCCCAGGATATATATTTATCTATAGAATGACAAATAACTTAGTTAAAGACAAAAACAACTTTTGGTAATTTTTCACAAGGAAATCTGCATGCCCTTTTTCATTTTTAAAATTAATTCTATAATTGCTGATGAATCATATCTAAATACCTAGTAAAACTACCCCTACATAAATCCCAATGTTTTTTATCAAGAAAAAACCCTTCCAAACCCAAGCCTCTCAACTTGCTACTTTTTCAAAAATAGTCCATGATTCGGGTTTACTTTTTATAGGTTGTGACTTGTAAGTTGCTTCTTGCCCACAGAATATAATCTTAAAAAAATAGAGTCCTTCCTTCCAGAAACTGAGCTTACATCTATGTGTGGGCAGCTTTCACCACTGATGCCAGCAGGTTTCTCAGAACAGAACCTGTAGAAGTTTCTTGGAATAAGTGAAGGAGAGAATCAAATAACTGTTAGCTACAAGGACGCTCAAAGCAAGAGGAGGCCTAGGCTTCTGTGTCCGTAGCTATTTACAGATACATCTTCTGACTAAAGGATAGGAAAGAACCCCATCTTCAATTGCATATATGGCAGGTAACGAAGCTATAAACAACTGAAAAAAAATATTATTTCCCCTAAAAAATATAGATGGGAAACTGCACTAAAATACTTCTTAATTATTTTTTTTTAAGTATCAGACCTAAACATTTGCTCAGGAATTAAATCCTAGAAGAGTCAGAAAGAGACAAAAGCCTTTTGAAATGAGATGAAGTACAAAATTCACATACTTGGATCCCTTCCTGAAGTCAACAATTTCTAATAGGCTTTCTTAGCAAAACAGACTTGCATACTTGAGTGTGCGTGCTTGAATTTTATGGCTATTTACATTTCCTTTTGCTTCTTGTTATTATTATTAGACAAACATGGAAGCACATGATCATTCAATAGGAAAATAATGAAACTAGCTTTGCTAGAAGTTTGCTAGATACATGGGAACTACAAAGCAATGCTTGAAATTTTTCCAAGTCTTTTTCTGGAAGAAAATATGGATTCAACAGACTTGAAATGTTGTATGAAAACTAAGGGGTTTTCTTGAATGTGGATGCAAAAGCAACTATTCCTGGGCAAGGTCAAAGTACTTACTTTCAAAAACATCAAAGACAAGATTTAGTATTACTGCAAGACTGAATCAAAAACATTTGAGCTAAATGCTGTCTCCTTATCCAGCTTTACTGGGGATATCAATACCCAGAATCATTAATACCAGGACAACAGGCAAACAGAGAAAACTTAATTTCCACTAACCCTCAAAGCATATGTATCAGCAATGTGTTAATCGCAATTCCTATGACAAATACATGGCATAAATTACCAAATTTGTTTCAGCTTTACTGATATTTTGTTCATTAAGATGAAGTAGGCTAGCCTTCACCAAAAAATACTTTTGGTAAGGCCACAAGGACAAAAAAGAAGTCCGCAATTGAACCAAATGCAAAAATGCAGACCATTCTGTCTTTTTCTTCCATGATGATACACTCAGGTGGAAGTAACTTTAAAACAATCCAAACCTTTTCAAACATTTAATTTTTCTGTTGTCAAGGCCAACAGAAAATGTAATCTTAAATTCAGACATTGTCACAGTAATTTTACCCTTGATTCCTGTCTACTATCATAGAGCCAATAAGCTTTAAAAGATTTTTTTTAAGTGAATGCACTCCCACTAAAAGGAAAAGGGTGGAAAGGAAGGACGGAACAGGATGCTGGGGTGACTGTCCCATGCTGGAGACTGATCACTGAACACTAATGAAAATACATTAAATATCCACCATAAATGCTTTTTCCACTGCTGGTCGTAATGCTAATTTGCAGGAGTAATCCCAGACACTTCAAATCTAGAATTGAACTCTAACAATGAATTGAACTGATAAAGTACGTTCACATCTGAAGCTTTTAATTACAAGTACTTGTTCGGTCTTGTTAATTATATTCCACCCTCTCCCTCAAAAGACAGGAAAAGAGGGGGAAAAAAAAAGGAAAAGAAAAAAGGCGTCAGGGACCAAAAGCAGAAGCAGAACCACAGTGTTCCAAATTCTTAAGCTGACACATTTTTCTACAATTCATTTTTAATCAGTAAGATTTGCACATGCTTCCAGCCATATGTAGAGCAAAGCAAACTACTGGGGTCAGCAAAAGAAACCTAGGATATAATATTTCAAAACCATCACATAGTCGTATGTTTAGCAATATGTCTTAATAGGCAGAGAGATGATGGAAAATTATTTTCTGATAAAACATTCTAGATAATGCCAAGAGTAACTAAGTTAATTTAAAACTACTATTCCAGTCCCTGCTGATTCTACCTGCCAGAGTACAGAGGAGTACATGGTCCCCAAGGTCCTGTTTCTCCTTCAAACCAGCCTCTGAAAAACAACTATAAAGAGGCTGCATAGAAGCGCTGAAGTCAACACTGCAGTTGAAAGTTGTCCCTCAAAACTTCACAAGGAAAGCCCTCTAGCTTGCCACACCACAGGCAGGACAAACTACCAGCCCATCACTGGTAATTTCATACAAGACCATGGTCAAAATACAGCAGCATTCAAGGCATTTTCCTCCAAGAAGCATGGTCACTTACATATTTATCATCACCTTAGAGCCACCCATACACTAGAAAAAATTCAGTTAAGATTGCATTAATAATAAAACAAGAACTAAATCTGCAGCAGCTGTGACATTTACAACTTCACTCAAATGAAGCTGGTGCCAGAAAGAAGGTACTCCACAAAGTCCAGGCAAATCAAATGTCATAATCTTATTCACAGGATCTCCTACTGACAATTCACCTGCAATCATCATGCCAAAGTATAGTGGGTTTGCATAGTGAAGTTTTGGTAGCAGAGGGTGCTACAGGGGTGGCTTCTGTGAGAAGCTGCCAGAAGCTGCCCATCAGTGACAGTGGTAGCACCTCTGGGATAACACGTTTAAGAAGGGGGAGAAAAAAAACCTGCACAACCATAGCCAGAGAGAGGAGTGAGAATCTGTGAGAGGAACAACTCTGTGGGCACCAAGGTCAGTGCAGAAGGAAGGGCAGGAGGTGCTCCAGGCACCAGAGCAGAGATTTTCCTGCAGCCCCTGGTGAGGACCATGGTGGGGCCAGCTGTGCCCCTGCAGCCCACAGACGTCCACGGTGGAGCAGATCTCCACCTGCAGCCCGGGGAGGACCCCCCACCAGAGCAGGGGGATGCCTGAAGGAGGCTGTAAACCCATGGGAAGCCCATGCTGGAGAAGGCTCCTGTCAGGACCTGTGGCCTCATGGAGAGAGAAGCCCACACTGGAGCAGGTTTGCTGGCTGGGCTGGTTACCATGTGGGTGACCCACGCTGGAGCAGTCTGTGCCTAAGGGACTGCACCCCATGGGAAGGATGGACCCACACTGGAGCAGTTCATGAAGAACTGCAGCCCATCGGAATGACCCACGCTGAAGCAGTTTGTGGAGGACTATCTGCTGTGGGAAGGACCCCAGGCTGGAGCAGGGGCAGAGTGTGAGGAGTCCTCCCCCTGAGGAGGAAAAGGGAGCCTTTCATTATAATTTCTCTCCCCTTTCCAATTGAAGACAGGAGTGATAGAGTGGCTTTGGTGGGCACATGGTGTCCAGCCAGGGTGAACCCACCACGTGAAGTAAACCCACCTACAAAAAAACCCCGTTTGATCATTTTTAACTTGCTTTTAATGAATAACTCACAAATTCTTCATTTATGGTAATGGATTGAAAAATACACATCGGATCTTCTAATGAGATTGTACTAGTCATGCATTGTTCCAATGGCAACTATATTTCAGCTATGTACTTTCTCTATCTAGGCACTAATAAATGCAGAATTTATTCATATGAATGCAAAAGGCCAATGACGTCCACATTCTTTAAAATCTCAACAGATAAACACAATTTTATTTACAGAACACTCAATTTTTTAAATTCTTCCTCTTATTTGGAAACTCAAATTCAGATGATATTAATTTTTTTTTATTATTGACTAATTAATTTAACTTCTCATACTCAGATATTCAATGTGGAGCAACAGGTTAATGGGAAACGTTAAGTAGCACCCTGTGTCATTTGAGAGCTGTCACTTATCTGACCACTTGCATTCAGAAAAGCCATAAAATTATTCATTAATTGGCCTTTAGAAGCTGTATGTGTACTGTCACTGCTTCATTTTTCAAAAATACTACGGATGAGCAATCTTCAAACTTGACAGCACTTCAGTAAATTATACTAGTTTCAGAAATTATGAAATTGATCAAAAATTCTGAATTGAAACTCAGAAATTTCAGTCAGTTCTGATGAAAATCAGATTGTGAATCATTCTTGCGCAGCACCAGGGACTCCACCGAAGCCAAACGAGTGTCATCTCTGGCTCGGTATCACAGTACCATGGGGCCCTACCCCAGCTTCTCAATGCACTCCAGTGAAAGGCTGCCCTTTCTCCACAACCAAAATAGATCATATTCTGCTACTAACAACTTTTTGAGAGCAGCATTTTGAAGCTTCTGTCTAGGTGGCATTGCCAAGCCGATACAAAATTCCACAAGCTGTTTTGTCTTCAAGAAGAGCTAATAGCAGCAATACAGTAAAAAAAAACCCAAACCAATCACAAACTAAACCCCCCAAAGTCCCACCATGTACCTCTCACTAATTCATTACCATGCCTGTTCCTCCCACTCATTCATAAGACTAGCTCCTCTGCATTTTCATAGCATTTAAAAATTTTTATGGAATAGTATACCTTCAAACATTTTTCAAGTTACCAGTGCCAAAAAAAAAAAAAAAAAAAAAAAATCTATTTACTGAACAGACCATAAAGGCACCTTCAGAAAAGCCAACAATTGCACTAGAGCTGAGAGCACATGTGCCAGCTTTCACCCAGAAGTGAATTATTCATTCAAATGATTAAATTCTTACAAATACGATTTTTACAAAACAACTTGTGACAAATTATTATAGTGGGGAAGAAAACAATTGTGTATGATTTTGAATTATTTTTGTCCTTTTTGCTCCAGAATTTGATGAAGAACTCTGTATCATCACAACATGGAATTCCTCTTTGCTGTTGTTGATTCTTTCTTTTTAATTACAGGTTTTCAAAAGAAAAGTAGATTCCATTCACAGCTGTGATAAAGCAACACTTAAAATCCTTTCCTTGTTTTCTGAGTGTAAAGTGACTGGAGGGATAATGAAGTGATGCCTATCCATGAAGAACTTATGTCAGCGCCCCAGGATTATTAATCAGAAAAGAAGTTATTTTAACAAAATAATCTGGCTTGTCTACACTATGGAAGACGTAAGGTCCCCAGGCCTGTGTTATGGGCTCACTGTATTCACATTATTTTACATGTGTTCAGAAGCTCTTCCCCCCTACCCAAAGCATGGCCACAAGAGCTGGCCAGAGATGACACCCTGGAACAGGGTATTTCCTGCAGCATCTGGACCTCGCTGCTAAATGCACGCAGGTGATTAAGAAGCTTCAAGCACTGAGTTATGGAAACACTTAATAAATGAAGCTGGATTAGCAAAATTGCTTCTATTCAGACACATCTTTGCCACAGCAGTGACAAAATGTGGAAAGAGGGAAGATTACATTGCAATTTAATGACATTTTAGGACAATCTAATAAGATAATGCTTTGGCTGAGGCTGCACTGACCCTGACAGTATAACCCTACCAGACTTGGTAGGCTATTCACAACTTGCCCATTACCATTTACATTGACATAAACTCTCAGCTTGGAAATAATTCCTTTTAATTAAAATGAGGTTAGTATCGTTTTACTTAAGAGACATAAGATTTTGTAACATTTCAGACAATTCTCTTTCCTAGCTAAGATTTCATTCAAAACATCGTACATTTTTAGTCGTGAGGGAGAGAGACAGTTTATAAATACTGAAGGCTATGTGGTAGTAAGTCACCAAAAAAAAAAAAAAAAAAAAATTATCACCCACAAAAAGAAAAGAGGTCACAGAGCTGAATGCCAGGAAAAAAAGAAAGTACCTGCATAATACTCAGGCAACATGGAGACTTAGCTCAACTTTGCCACAGAGCATCTACTAAACCAAAGACCAGCAAGCTCCCGTTCATCACACTAAAGGAGGTATAGGGTTATACCTGCGATACAAGTGTTTCACCAGATCAAATCTCCAGGACCCTGTTCTCATTTACACAGGGCTTTCCTCACACATGACCAAAGTCAGCACGCCTATGTACTGAACTTCTTTACTACCAGACAGAAATGTGAATGCATATTAAGGCAAATGAGACTCCAGCCCTCAAATAAAAAACTGTCTGCTTTAGTGTTGGGTCTACCCTGAACAAATTAGAGTTAGCAACACATGAACATGTTTAATTCTGTTATAAAAACCATTTACCACTGGGGGCGTGGGAGTGCCTGTGTTATATTTTGCTTTTAATAGTGCTATCCTGAGAACACTGGATAATTACCTTTTTCAGCTGACTCAGAACAGGTACAGCAGCACAGCCGCCAGCTGTGCACGCTTTCCCACTCCAGCATTTCCAAAGTAAAGACAAACTAAGTAACATATTGCTTTGACTAAACTAGGCTACATATCTCCATCAGAGCATCTCCCATCTCATACTCCAAAAATCCGTAATTGCCCAATTGTGGCAAGAGATATCCAGAGATTTATTTTAAAATCAGAATTAACTTAAAGGGGTGATACGGAAAACAGCTGTATCCAGAATTACTATTGAAATAAATTATCTGTAAAAACTAAAGGAAATGAACATATGTATGTAAAGCAAACAATATATACATACATTTATATATGCATGTGTGTCTATATTATATAGCATATATAAATTTACACAGCTACAAATTTAAATAAAGAGAGATAGTAATAGGAAAACAACCCACAGATGATCTTGGTTTGACATGCACTCAGTATGGATGGCTTTATCACATTAGAAGGCATCCTATGTTCTATTTAGACAAGTTTCTAGTACCTAGTAAAATAGTTTCTGCACAGTCACCTAGTGAAATTACTCCTAAAAGATGTATTACCTGCCCCATGAAGGCACCTATACCAAAAGTCCTATTCTACAATCTGATTTGGGCAAAGGCACACAAATGAAAATGAAAACTAAAGCACAGAGAAATTATGCAACAAGCCCAAAGCCACACAGCAGAGACTGAGGCAAAATCAAAATTAGATTACAAGATTAGAACTTCCACTCACAATAAATTATGTTTTCTTTTAGACCACACTGGGGAAGCTCACCTCCACTCACTGCTAAGGATATCAAATAATATATCTGTTCAACAAATTTGTGGAGCCAGTTTCTTCACTATAGAGCCAAAGAATACACTCTGCTTTAAAAAAGAATTCAGAAATAAATAATTGTGGATGGGTATTGTGGGGGGTTTTTTTGTTTGTTTGGGTTATTTGTTGGTTGTTGGCTTTGGGGTTTTTTTTTAAGAAAAAGCAATTTTCTCTAAGCGTAATCCAAAGTTTGGGTCTTGAAGACTGAACACAGAATTTGAAAATAAAACAGAAAAAATATTCTTTTGAATAAAGTTCAGCTTTTGAAAAAGATTTTAAAAGATTATTTTCATACAGTTGATTTTAACAATACAAAAATGTCTACATGATACAAAAGTAGCTTTGATGCTAGCACATTTATAATGATGTTTTATTCATGTATTTCTTTTGTAGCTCTGTCACTAAGAATTGAATCAGCTACATACAACTTAATTCTTCCATGGCTAGTTGTACAGTGAGAAAGATGCTGCTTTCTGATTGCAGTAAAACAAAATGAAATATATGACCTGTCTGTTCAACTATGATTAACAAATGCAGTGAATGTGAGATAGGACATGTATGGCTACTTTTCAGGAGAAATGTCATGCATAAAGAGAACTTTTTGTTGTACGCAGACCAAAGATTTCTGGATTTTTCAAAACTGCATATACATCTGTGGATCAAATTTGCTAAGGTACATTGCCCTACTATCCTTTATACTTAGTTATGACAGATTTTTTGATAACTTTAGTTAAAGGAAAAGAGCACATTGTGGACCTGAAAATTTCCTTCTCTGTACACTGAAGGTTTTAATTGCTTTGTTTTTTAAAAACCATAATGTTATTATTATTAATAGTAATAAATCATAAACAAGCCACACCTCTGTGTCCACTCTTCCTTTCTGCTTTCATCTAAAAATTATTTTAGAGAGGCATATGAGGGGATTTTTTTTTTTTTAAATCAAAGGAAATGAAGAATCAAATGCTAAATTTGTCTTCAGATTAAATGAAGATTGCAGTTGAAAGCATTTTTAACTTTTTTGGCAAAGCAGCTTGCCAACGGCTGTGGATGATGACAATCCAGTGTCACGTGAAAAAGCAGAGCATGGTATTAAACATTTCACGATAGGGTTTGCAAAGTTGTAAACCATCTTCAAAGAAAACTCCAAGTTACCTTTATTCTGGAAAAAAGGAAGTAAATGACCAAGTAGTAAAATTATTCTGTGACGTTACCCTTACATTTCAGTACCAGGAACATGAAAAAATATGACACCGATGCCACCTTAACTAGAAGACAATCTCCCAAACTTCTTGTCCTGCCACTCCAGCTAAGACATAAGAAGATCTGTTTACACAGCCTAGCTCCCTCCTGAAGGCCCTGCAAAAAATGGTATAACCCTTACATCAATACCCAAAGCCTAAAAAAATTCCATAGACTGTGCAAATTACAGACTCCCAAGGCCCTACAGTCTTAGGTCTTATGTGTAAACAGGAAATTCTGCAGAGGAAAAAAGCCCCAAACATTGGAAGATGAATTTTATGTATTAACCCAGGCACATCAATTTGATGTCTAATCTGATACCATTCATTGCCATTGGTATGTCTGTCCTCAGTTTCAGAGGAGCCTGGCATACATTAGAAGTAAGCAGTAAGAGTAGTTTCATATTAGAGGTACGGAGTACAAAATCTGTGGCTTTGGAGGCATAACGGGATTCCTTAATTCACTGTCAGTGTAACATCCCTTAGAAGCAGAAGAAATTACCACTCTAACTCATGCAGATGCTGCTCTGGTGCTGTTATGTGATGCAAGGAGAGGGATTCTCCCGGTGGCAAAAAGCAATTTTGAAATTCTTGGTACGACTGTATATGCAAAAAGACAAAGACAAAAGCACCACAGATGTAGTCAGAAAAGTCAATGGAAAACAATGAAATATCAGAGGAACACTTGTAATACAAGCATAGAAGAAAGCTCAGAGAGTGCATCTCAAGCATAATCTTGGCACTAAGGAGAATTTAGAGAATACAGAATAAAGAGACTGCTCCTTTTATTATTCCTATTCAATTTTTATTTAGGAAGATATAATTTTATGAAGATTTGTTTTGCAAACAAATAAAGATGCATCGAAGATTATAGGCAATTCTCTCATCACTTTTTCTTCCCAACAGAACAACCTATAAGGTGTTGAATACTGACTAACCATTTAGTTTAAAAGAGAGCATGCTATACACTGCCTTTTGGATATGGCTAGACTACAGTCGAATATGACACTGATCCAACTTATGTTTCCGATATTAAACAGACCCAAAGAAAATATGACCCTTAAACCACTTACCAGCATCCAAACCAGTATTTCAAATACCTAGGTATAGCTCTGTTACAATGCTCATCAAGAAGGCCACTTTTGCCATTGTAGGCACTGCAAAACGATGCTGGAAGCTCCCAAGAAAGCACTGTTGAGAGGGAATTACGTAGCCTGTCTTCTTGACCTGTTGTCCGTGAGTTTACTGTGGATTCAGCTAATGCCATAGGCTTTTGGCAGCTGGCACTATGCACAGTGTAAAACGTCATTCAGCTTCACTGTCTCAATCACTGTGCTCCACAGAGCAGAAAATTAAGTTTGACAGATTTGAAGGAGGTTCTTGTAATTTACTCTAATTTATATAAATCATTATACATATGGCTTTAAAATCTCATCTGGAACTTCGAGAGGACTATGACTGAGTCAGTGTAGTCATTTTATAAGATAATAGAAAAAAAAAAAACCCAAACCCAAATTACAAGTTTAGATCAAATACCCATTTTCATCCCTGTGGACAGAAGTAGTGTCATCATTTCTATCTTTAAACATTCTATCTTTAAACTAATTTTCAGAGGAGCTTAATTTCTGTAGCATCTAGCCTTAATTAAGATGACATTGACAAGTAGTCTTTTATATTGTAACTGACTAAGAATTTTCTGCTGGAACTGCCTTTTATTGGAACTAGCTGATTTTTAGGCAACTTTTTAGTATAAAATATCTGTCTGGTTTCATGAACTTTCTATAACATTTAAGCAGCAGTCTACTGTATTCTGCCTGGTACATGCCACTCCACATCCACCATGTTGGAGACAGGTAAGTCAGAAGCCAAGCCTCTCCAACACCTTGAGGATGCAAAGTGTCCTAAATCTGGCGAATCCAGGCCCTTCTGCCATAGGAAGCACTGTCTTTCCAGGGTTCCCAGGATGCTGCAGAGCACCCTGCCTGGGAAAGCCGCCTTCGAGTTCCTAGCTCCCAACACACATGACAATTCCTACCTACACTGTCAAATTATTTCCCTTTCTGTTTCACTGCACAGCCCTTGGCCTCTCAGGGTCCACATTGAGTACATATTAGTTTGCCCGCAGACTTAGAGCAATCCAAGCAGTTCCCTTGGTAAGTACAGAAGCAAAGATAACATGCTCCAAGATCTGTACAGTACAAGCAGAGGCCAGTTCACATCAGCCACTGCAAATCTTGCTTCTTGGCCCATACCAAAGAGCCTCCCCAGAGCGGTGCATCTTGGTCTTCAGCTATACTTTCTGAAGCAGATACTTTCCTTACAACTCCAAAATTTTCCACTGGCCAGACACACCAATTCTAAACCTCAATTCATTTGCAACAAAGATGCCAGGGCTGGATGCAGGGACTGTGCTAATGCCCTTAGATATGTTACTAAAAGTGCCACTGAGAAGCTACCATCCTTTCAGGTCCCCTTTGTACCTCTACCGTTGAGGTCACCAGTTTAAGAGGTATGAGAAGCTTTGATGGAGTGCACTACAGCCTCCTCTGAGCCTTTAATATTTACACCAACAGCGTGTTACTTTTTGCATATCATCCACCCAACTGTCTTATTTTTGTGACAACGACAGGGAAGAGAACAGAGAAAATGCTAATGTATTAAATAATTTCTCCTATTGTTTGTCTCGGGTTTGAAATATTTGGGTGCAATCAGATACACTTGATCCTTTAAGGAAAAGTGCCCGTGATGAGGTACTTAATACATACACCAAGAGTACATTTTGCTCTCTAGTGAAATTATTTGAAGATGAAGAGCTTTGTTTCACTGTGATCTTCAGGACCTTGGTAATTTTCTGGTTACCGAGAGAACTCTTACTCTTGAACAGAAAAATATATCAAGTCTAGAGCTCATCCCATGGTTTTAGTAACAGTGACTAAAAGGAAACACAGATGGCTATTAACAGCTTGGTTAAAGTTTCAGAAAGTATCACAAAACCAAACTACAGAACTCCTGCAACTACTTTTCCCTCGCAAGCTAAAACCCCCAAACCTCTTCATTCAACTGTTAATGGTCTCATGTTGCTGGCAGGACATTTTTTAGTTTCTCTACAGCTACCTTGACTTAGTAGCTTCCGAAATGGAATGTTTACTTAATGTCTTCCTTTGTTTACATATTCATTTTGTAAACTGAGCAATGTCTGTTTATCAACCCAAAGAAATTACATTACAGAACAGAATTTAACACTGGCAACCATAAATAGGAATCCTTAAAGAAGCGTAAAATGGTAACTAAATGTAGACTTAAATTACTAATGAAGCAAGACCTACTAATTACAGTAGAGGTGCTCAGTATCCCAAGCCACTGGCACACAGATGTCAGAAATTGCAACTACTGAGCTATGAGTTGCAGGCTACTGCCATTGACTGCTAGCTTCTGTCATTCCATAAGCAGCTTCCTGGGTATGGGAGAAGGCATACTGCAAAGGTATCGGTGAGAATTTTCCTTTTCCGGTGGGAATTTATTTCAGTTTGGGAAAGAACTGTGAACATTCCTCCTCACTTGTGAAATTTCAGTCTCAACCATGAGTGCTGTCAGCTTCAGGCATCCAGTTCTGCCCGAGTGCTCTCCTGACGCCCCCATGGTACATCCTACTTCCCCAAATACAAACAAAATATATGGGGGACAATCACATCCCACTCAGTTCCTGCCAATGCGTTGAGTGATTTTTGAACAACGAATACAAAAACGATAAGAAAACATTTACTGAAATAGCTAACTAATCTGCATTTTCTCATTTGTTTTGGTACACCTGAATGCAGACTGTACACACAGTTTGATTAGTCCTGCTGTGTTCTTCTCAGGGTACCGTAATTGGTTCAGGAGCAAATCAGAGAGCCAATTCTGAGGTGCATCTAAACTCAGGAACTATTTCCATAGACATTTTTAGTTGACAAGGAACAGCAGCATCACCCAGTGCTTTGGGACACCATAGCAGTTTTCCCAAAATACAAGATAAACTCAGAAGCTGCTGATCCTTTGGTCAGCCCCAGTGAGGTCAAATGAGAGCCAACAAGCAGCCTCCCTTGCCTCCCCTCCAAGTGCAATCACTTCAGAGGAACTTAAAAAAGAAATCTCACACAACAATGAAAGAATGGAAACACTGGGAAGGACTAGTAGTTCCATAATAGTACTTGTCTCTTCCTTTAAACTTTGGCCTTTAAAAACATCAGATTTCAGAAAAGGTAAAAAGGTCTTGTGGCTGCATAGAAACACGAGAGAGGAAGTGAAGACACCTGCTTCTCCTCCTGCTTTGCAAGAAATAATCAGAACAGAAGATGGAAGTGTCACCTGTAATAGCTATATAAATGTCTTCATTTGAACAGAACCTGACACATGATTTTTACCTGCTTAAGACGGTTATCCAAGTCCCTCTTCCAGAACAAGCCACATGAAAAAACCCCCAACAACCAAGAGCTGCCCACTCAATTGGGTTGTGATGGGTAGGGCTACATAACAGAGGAAAGCAAAAGCAACCCATGCCCCCCACAAATATCTCCTGCTCCATACACATAGTTCAGACACCACCACATGTTCCACAGTATTTTATCACAGCAACACAGAGCAGGTGCATTTGGTTTGCTGGGGAACAGCAGACACATGACCAGGGCACCTGAAGTCTCTGAGAACCCACCCTCCTGGCCCCCACGTAGGGAAGCAGGTAGCAGCACATCATTAGTCGCAGCAACAGCTTCAGGCAATTAGCAGACCCATTTTACAAGCTGGTTCTGAATTTGTTTTCACTGTCCCTCACTAGTCCTCATATAAAATTTGGTTCAGAGGACATTTTTATTCTTTTTTTGTTTTACAACTGAGAAGATAGAGGTTACATTTACATAAAAACCACGAATACTTAGTATTTATGCTTACAGCTGCTTATGTACCTCGGAAGGAGTCAAATTTCTCAGTCCACATAGTGAATGCTTGAGCTGGGACAGGGGAAGAAGTAGTCCTCTGCTGAGCTACCAGAGAACCACACATGCTGCCAGGCTTATGACCACCAATTCAATATATCTTTTGATTTTTTTCATCTCAGCCTATTACCTTTACTCACTTGTATCACATTCTCAAGATTTTAGGAGTGAGATTTTATTCTCCCATCCACCAGCGTGCCTGAGTTGACTTGTTAAATGTTCTCATGCTTTTTTTGAAAATCTGCATTTAATTAAAAACCAGACCATATAAGCTAAATGTGGGAAAAGCTATAGAAGAAATTGAGCATATTAAAAAATGCAAACATATTGCATAATATTATGCAAAACAGCTATTTAGGTTAATAAAATGTAAGACAAGAACATTATAAATACTAACAACTAAATTAAAAAACCTAACTAAATAAATTCACCTGTGGACAGCCACAACCTGGAAACATTAAGTTCTTTATTTTATGACATTACAATCTCTTTTTACCACCTCCTCTATTCCTACCCACATACACAGAAAAAAAAAAAAGTATTAAAAAACCTCTGCAGCCTCTTCTTGAGGAGTGTCTGGAATCTTTAGCCATGCTTCGCCCTCCCTGGGGCAGAGTCAGTATGTACTTTCTTGTCTTCTAATCCGCCAGTCTGCTCCTTCTGTTCATCATTAACTGATAAATTCCTCCCCCCAAAATATGTCCCCAGTTTTGGGCTACAAACTGGTTTTCATATCTAAGACTGCAAAAGTAATCTAAATATCTCTTTTTAGTCCTGCAGCAGCACTTTGTACGCATTTCAGCCAGAAAGAGATGTGTCTGTCTGTCCTACAGGTTCAAAAGTTGTCTTTGTGGGTCGATATTTATTGCCTTGCAGTCTTTTATATGCAGTAGGTCTAAAAAAGATATTTCTTTTATCACTCCAGTACCTCAGTCTGGGATCCTGTAATCATGCTGGGCCTCATCTTGCTTTGCATCACTTGGCAATTTAGGTTGTGCAAGCTATATTAAGTGCTCACAGATTTTCATAGCAATGGCATGTACAAGATGTTCCAGCTTACGTACATTGAATCCAATAGCTGCAACAGACTGTTAAGGTAATTTTTATTTTTTTAATAGATAATATACACACAAATACCCCTGTGTTAAAATGCGAAGATGGCAAAGTCATTCACTCAAATGTTTGGAAGTGGCAAAATTAATTACTGCTGCATGCACGCTTATGTTCCAAAGCAGCTGAGAGTACTTAGCACTTCCGTAAATTGCAACATGTTCTCGAGTCATGCAATCACCTACCTAGAAGTTCACTCTTCTGTTATGACACACCATCACCTTGGCAGAGTTAGAGATTAAATACAGCTCTGAAAATCATTTCACCCACCCCAGTCATGTATTTGTCCTTTTACTTCCTCAAGTTTCTTGCTTATTCAGTACATGTTCCCTTGTGCAGGTAGCTTCTACAGGTCAGGGCTTCTCTGCTAGAAACCCTGACTTGAGTACCATTGGAGCCTCAGCCACTTCTATCTTCTGTACAGCAAGCAAACCCTTCATGCAAGTCTTGCCTTGTCCCCCAGCTTCTTGACCATCTTCATCCCCAACATCTCCACAGCAGTTTCTGTTGCTTCAGCTCAAAAGTCCTAGTGCCCTGCTAGGCTTTGTCCAAGACTTTTAACATGCTCCTTAATGTCACAGAACTAGTTAATCTGTGCACATGAAAGAAAATAAAGAAACAACCGTCGTTCAAACAGAAAAACAAAAGATATTAATCATTTGGTATTATCACCACACAGCACATATGCACGTATGACTAAGACTTGAGGGAGGAGAACCATATGTACCTAACTATTTGCAACGCAGACCTAGAAAGGTTTTCAAAACTAGGTCATGGATGGCAAAGAGTATCAATACAATACACACATACACATAGATTCAGACACAGTATTTGTACAGTCCTAATGGAGATGAGGTTGGATGAGGACCTCCTGGGTGCAATTTATGCAATCTGGGTTTTCATAAGACTGAGGTAATGCTGGTAATATTGTGAAAGAAGAAAAAAAAAAAGGATTTTTGTAGAGTTTATTTCAGTTCAACTAGCTAGGGAATTTGATCTGAACTGGGGCTGCTCAATTGCTTCTGGATGACCAGGTGTCAGTAAAGGATCAGTAACATTTATTTCCATTTATGTACGGCTGACGTGTTGCCAGTTTTTTTCCAGAAATAGGCATTACAGAGGCTAGCTATCTCTTCGTACCTTCCACTTGGATCACTGCAATCTGCTCTGAACTTAGAAAATATTTGAAAAATTCAGCTAGCATAGAAGTAGGCAATATTTTAGAGGCAAACCATTTGGAAACAGCCATCTGTGCTTGATAATAGTTGGAAATTTTAGAAAAATGCTACTTTTCTCTCTTCTCACTTTTTTTGGGAAAAAAAACCCTGAACTTTTTTCACTAGTTCCACTCATTTTACCCTTTCTGCAGTGGATTTCTTTGCAGTAGTAGTTGTGGAAAGAAGATAAAACTTTACAGCCAAATTTTGTGTGATAGACTACACAATATTAATTAATTTGTGTTGACCAGTACCCTGGCATCCCTGTGCTCCTTCATGTCACATTTTTATTAGCTACCCAATTTCTTCTAATCCCTCCACTCCAGTATCTCTTACTTATTTCTCATTATTTGCCTCAACCACCAAGACCATGCGAGCAGTCAAGCAGCCAGTCTCTTGGTTTAGGTGGGATGCAACTGCCAGCAAGAGCACCTTCACCAAAAATCTACTTCAATAAAATAACCTAGTCTTCCCTTACTCTGACAGAGCTTAAATTTGCTGACTATTCGACAAAGTGCAAACCTTCTTGCAGGTTTCTGAAAGAAACATCACTTAGTATTAGGTGATTGCTGTTAATTTTAAATAAACAGTCAGGTATGGTGCTAGCAATGATTTCTTTACTAAGCAACAGATCATTTCTTTTCCTCACACATGTACCAAATGGTAGATGCCTTTCTATGTTTTCTTTATGATAAAAAGGCATTTCTATGGAGCAGATCAGTGATTTCATTTAAAGAGAACTGAGGACTCACCATTTCTAAGATGTTTAAGCATTCATCAGGCCTGTAGACCTTATATGATTACAGATACAGCTGACTAGACAAAAAAGACACATTTACTTTTCCAGCACCTTAGCGTAAGTTTCTCGCAAACATCAATTGCCTCCATAAACACTTCTTCCCATTACACAGGAAAACCTGAAAAGTTACTTGCATTTATAATTAAAGACATTTAATTATGATTTAACATAAGTTCTTGATTCACAAAAGTAAACAAGAACCTGAAGACTAAAAGCACTTACATGTTTCATGGTTATTTCACATTATTGGAAGCCTGCCTTTTCATATTCCTACTAGAAGCTTCCTTGTACGGATGATTTAAGTAGAAAATACTTCAAAACATTCAAATAATAAATATCCATTGTGGTTCCAAAATATGATAAAATGACTCAAATACTATACCATCTATATTATTTCATTTAAGACCACACATACACTGAATATTTTACTGCTCTTCTTCCACTCCCTTCCTCCAAAATATTTAAACAAACATTGGCAAATCCTGTTCGTAGTCTCAATTGAAGCTGAGAAAGCTGTTAGTTCAATGTATACACACTTCTTTCACTGACCTAAAATACAAGAGACCAACTTCAAAACCACTGACTGAAAACTAATCGTAAACACTGAGCAAGTGTAACAGATCCTGTAACTATACCTCCTGGAAAAAAAAAAACCCCTGCCACAAAATAAATACAGAACCATTAGGTGTCACATTAACTCAAACATGAGTTTCTTTTTTGCAGGCCAGTAGCCCAAGGCGGCTCCTCTCCGATTCACTGTGTTACTGAAGCACAAAACCAGTAACCCCAGAGCACTCTGGCATGCGGCGACGCTGCAGCGGGTCAGCTCTCTCACGGAAATGGGTGCTGGAGTTCAACTACCAGCGTGGCGTCGAACAAATTGCTTCTGCTCTTTACCTCACACTGACACATGCTGGCGAATAAAGAGATGAAAAGACCTGGTCCACTTGAATCCAGGGGTCCTTCCCTGAATGCTCAAAGTTCCCAGCTGCATCCCATTATTTTCTGATGTCAAAAAGCTGTCTGCTGACCACGGGGCACCCCACCATTTCCAGACGCTAGAGAACGACCATCCATCCTCCCTGAACCCTGAAGCTTGGTGAGACGCAGACTGCCTACGCTACACATTCAAACTGCAAGACAGTATGAAAATAAACATTTATGTTTACTGATCCCAGGTACTGATGCAATGGAGAAGCTATAAAAACCTTTTTCAGGGGCTGAAAGAGTCCAGCCTTTTTCAGAAAAATGCCCTCTTGTCCCTTAATACAGGTGACCCATCAGCGTGTGTAACTTTAACACCACTGACCTACCCGAGAGCAGGATGGCAGAAGCAGGTGCGACCTGTTTCTGAATCTGGACAAAACTGGTGCAATCCAAGTGCCTCCAGGGAGTCAGCTTCGCTGGCTAAAGAAATCTATTGCTTGCTATCTTTGAGCTCCTTCGAAACACTTCTTTGATACAGGCATTTGCTCCACAGTGCGTTAAGTCCTTCATCCTGTTAGTTGCCATTCATCTTCTGGATTTTAAATGGTTTACCTAACTGAGCAGAAAGGCATATATATTTCTACACTGAGCATTCCCAAAGTACTTTGAGTATGCACAATACGGCACGTCTGTATGTTCAGGTAAAAATTAGCAAGTCATCCTGCCTCTAGCTTTGACTCCATTCATTCCTTGTTTTAAGCCAAATTCATGATGGCAACAACTTATGCACAGCTAATGCCTTTAGCATGATCCTGCATGAAAGCAGCTCGACCTTGGGAGACTCAATGAAGATAGAGTGAGACAGGGTGTTTTTCTCACAGCATGGCCATACACACACACCCCCCATGTACCAGTCCTGCTCTGCTGCTGCCCAGTTTTCTGTGCAAATCAGTGCGGCCCCCATTTGCCCAAGTCCCTTTGCAAAGAAATCTGGTCACCTTCCATGATTTTATCTGCAATATTATCAACATCTCAAATAATTATGGTTTGGGTATACACATTTTGCACTAGTTCTGCTACTTTTCAGTCCCATGACGTATCCCCTCAATATATCAATACTGATTAAAAAAAAAAAAAAGTTATCTTTTCTAGAAAAGCTGTCCTCCTCCCTTTTGAGCATGGTTCTGGTTTATTCCTGACTGACAGAAGAAAGTGCATCAATGAAATGTAATAATGTATTTTGGCAGCTACAGCTAATAAAGAAAGCATCTACTTTAAGACTTGAAGACAGCAAACTAAGATTAAGTTCATCGTGTCGTAGCCAAGAAAACCTGCAGAGAGTCAGGCTTACAGTGAAAGCAAAGATGGAAGCATAGCTTTTTCACAAATTTCAGTTACCAATAAAGCTAAAACTGTAAGGAAAGGAAAAGGGATTTCTAAATAGATTGTGGAATTGTTTAAAAACGAGTTAGAAATAAACTGTCATTCCTGATCTGTGTCACAGGTATCAGCTAGTTTCATGCATGTCTATGTGAAAACTGAACCACAAATTATTTCAGGGGTGCTTTACAGTCTACTGCAATCACCACAGGATCAGTCTTCAATGACTTTTTTAGTTTGAGAGCCCTCATAAAAGCATCTATAAAAAGAACATATTTTCTCCTTCTCGCCTGACTTACCTGGGTATAAAACATAACAGGAGAGGGGATTGTCTCAAGTTGCAAGGAAGTCTCTGCTTTACTGACACAGCAGAATCATTGCAGCACAGGAATCGTTTCAGATATGGCAACCCGAGTCACTTCTACGAACTTGTAAGTGCTCTCCTTCGAAGCAGAACTGAAGTCAGTGGGATGCCCTACATGGTCTGGTTTCCATCTGGGCTCCAATGTATTTCAGCATTTAAAATGAATCTTCCCTACAGTGCTGATGCAGAGGGTCTAGACCTGGGGCTGAAGCTCTTCAAAGCTCTCCTCTCTATAGCCGTGTGCCTTAACTGCTTTGTAGTTCAAGAACTAATGACAACATGAGCACATTAATCTGTCAGAAGCATCCCCAACAGCTCAGAGGCAATCTCAGCACGGAGGATTTTGCTCTCTGTGGACTGTCGTTTGCACCTTTCAAACAAGTACCCCAAATCCTTGAGCCTACTTTATAGCCAGAACTGATTCACTTCACTTCTCAATTTTTTTATGCTATTTTTATACTAGCACCTCCCCTCCCCCCACCCCCAAAAAAGTTCAAAATAAGTCAATTCTCGTTAAAGGCATGTGATATTTTAAACTACACGACTGCATTTAAGCACATACTTAAATTGAGTGTCTGTTGCCTAAATAAGCAGAAAAAAAAATGTGTAACTTCACAAACTATCCTAAATTTGATTCAAAAGGCAATATGGCTATTAAAACTATTATTCTCGGCAACAACCTTTTAGAGTAACTGAAGTAAGGATTAGCTGAAGTCAGCAGTATTTTTCTTTGTATGAACCTGGCAGATTTCCTAAAATGCTGAATGTTCTTCATATTTCTGAACTCAACATGAGTTCTACCTGAACTGATGAGAAATACTTCATTTACCTACGATCTCAAGATAGAAAAAATTAAATTTCCCTTGTCAGGTAAAATTGTAAAAGTAGTTACATCCACTTAGCTATTACTGATCAATAAATAGTAAAAAAATTAGAAAAGTTTGAAATCTGTATATTTAACACGGTACATTTCATGCAACAATAAAAATGGACTGTATTTAATTGTTACCTGAAAATTCATGCAACATCATCTTACATAGCTGAGTACGTAAAGGATGAGATCTACACAGTCCAGTTTAAACTGCAAACAGCCAAAGTCATCAAACCACTCTCCTGAACAATCTAATGTGTAAAAAAATTCAGCACACACACTGCAGTTATTTTAAACACTCTGTATTGCTAGTAGTTATTTTTGGCACATGATCTTATTTGGTAAACCTGTTCTCCTCTACTACCTCCACTATTATCTTGACCTAGCATTTTAACTTCTGCTCTAAAACTCCACTTCGAACACCGACAGAAACAAACCCCAGTATCTTTCTGAGAAACAGAGGCACACTGTGACTGTGGCTACAGCTATGGAAATCCAGGGTAATTTGGTGTGCAGCTCCTTTGGATTTGCCCCATATAGGAGATAAGAATTTGATTAAGTCTAGGGCAAAGAAGGGACCACACTGATAGTAAGCACATATGCCTCTTTATTGATTCTTTATACATTCTGAGAGAAAAGGAGCATTAACAGTCTATTCCAAAACCCAATAAAGTCAACCAGAACATTCACGTGGTAAATCTGTACCTGAAACTGCGAGTAAGTGAGAACTCATCCACGTGTTTGTTTTCGGAGGTTGAGTTGAGCAAGCCATCAGAAGGTATTGTAAAAATGCCAGCTGGGTTAGCATAAACTGTCCTTGAAAGCAAAAAAAAAACCTGATGCTCCTTGCCATGTAATGCACAAATTCCCAGGCACAACTGACATCTGCCTTGTTGGTATAAGAGGTACATCAAGCCTTTTTGTGGATAAGGAGTATCATTACATCTGGCCCATTTAGAAAAAGGGGGGTTACGGATGGACGGATGGACCCAATTTTCTTTAGAGGGCATGCACCTGTCAAAAGAATCACGGTCTCTTATAAACCTGATGTTTTCATAACCAGTAAAATAATTTCAAAATGTACCTTACTGTAATACAAGTCAGACATATTAGGCTTTATGTATGAAACTTTGTGAAGTAAAAATTATGTTATTTGAGAACAAATGGACTCAAGAAGAGGAAGAATTTAAACAAAATAAGATACAACTAGCAATTTTAATTTAAAAGAACAATGGCCAACACTTGGTAAAGACCTGTTTGCAATGTAATCATGATCCATTTCAGAAAAAAAAATGCCACTTGCAACAATTTTCTTTACTAACAAGATTCTTAAAAAAATCAATTTTATAAAATGTGCTTTGCAAGATTTAAATAGAAAAAAAATCAGGCTACTTGCCTTCATGTCCAATTTGATCAGTTAGCATGTAATGGAGGTGACAAAGCCCTTTGAAGTTTCCTCCGAGACTTGAATTTCAGCTAATTTTCTTATGCAAATAAGGGCTAACTAGTTACTTTTTAAATTCCAGCACTTTTGACTACAAAACCTCTAAATAGATTATTCGTAGCTCTTGTGTTTAAGAAGTTTTGAGTGTATTCTCACCTCATTGCACAGACAGCTATGCATAAGCCTCTCATTAAGGATAAACTACCTCTCATTGAAATGAGAATATACCCTTAAGGGTTTCTGAATTAAATTCATGTTCGGTTATTCATCCAAATTATTTTACATTTTCATAGCACATTAACATAGTCTCTATAACTTCATGGTAAAGACAGATATACTATTCATAATCTGCACTAGAATATGAAAACATACAAGACCGGGCAGCGTTAGCCCATCTGTTGAAAGGTGGTGGGTTGGAAGACGCATTTGGCAAGACAGTTTTGCTATGTGTCAGGACTTCTGTCAGTGCTCAAGGATTGTTTGCTATTTGTCATGGCTTTTCTGTTATTAGGAACACAGCTAAAGGTGCGTTTTGCCAGACAGAAGATGGGAATCAGGAAGTTCCGTTTGACATAATAAATGGAATATTTGATAAAAGCCCAGGCTAAAGGGATACAGAAACAGTATAGAAAGCTCAGGTTCAGCTCTTATTAATCCGAAGCTTGACTGTGTTTTGCTGCAGGGTCTAGCATACCCTAGAAATACATTATATCTGAATCCTGATCTTCATGCTGATTTTCTTATTTGAAGTATCTGTGTAACCAATTTGTCACTTTGTGTTACATTTCCCCTTTACCTCTACCCACAGAGGGAGGATACTCATCTATCAGCCTTCAGCTATGAACTCTAAACTCTTCAGCTTAAAAGTTAGGATTCCCACATTTTCCTTTGCTTGTTCTCAGCTCACTTAGAAACCAATTAATTGGCCAACAAATCAAAACATGCTTGAAATTAAGACCTAATATAATTTTTTGTCCTCTAACCTAAATAATAGGTAAATAAAAATTACATAGCAATGAAAATGCAGGAGACATGAAACACTACACAATTTTTTCTTTTTTTTTTGTAAACCCATGTGCTTCTGAGGCTAAAAAGAAGAGTGAAAACTAAACACTTCCACTGTTTGGCTTGGCTCTTTTTTTTTTTTTTTTTCTTTCCCATAGTTCTACAATTCATCTTATTGCTGTAGTATGCGTTAGGGAGAAATTAGCAGAAGGACTTTTCTAGATGTTGCTGAGCAACCTACTTCTTTAAAACTTCCTCAGAATAACAGAAATATTTTAAAACAAATTACTTTAAAATTTTCTTATGCTATGATTAATATGTCCTTGTTTGAAAGACAAACAGTCTGTGAAAGCACTGGCCAGAATCATTTGACCTTTGATTTAAAACAAATATGCGAGGAATTAATTTGACACAGTGCTGAGCACCACATGGCAGGTCCTGAAAATTCTCATTCCTCACTAACATCAGTAGGAAATAAAAGCTCTCAGTCTATAGGACAGGCGTCCCAAAACCATCATACTTCAGACTGCTAACAGAATAGTCTCTTTTCAAAGATGATCTGAACCAGTATTTGTCTTTATCATTTGTCATGTATTTCAGTTTAGAAAACCTACACAATCAACACAATAGTAGAATTTCACAAAGGAAATAAAATCCTTCAGCTAAGTCGCTTCTCACTTTAAATGCTAGATGCTCCAGGACTTACTGAGATATCATTCATACAGCCAAAACCCAAGCTAACTGGGAGAAAATATTATGTCAAGGATAGTATTCAGATACCAATCTGGTACAGAAGTCATTATCTTCTGTAAGATTAACATTTTTATTTACAACTCCATAAAAATATAATGCATATTTATAAAGCAGGAGAACAGAATTTATAGTATATTGAAATGCCTTTCATGGTTTAAACTGTAGTAATTTGGACATTTCAGATTTAATCAAACTGACAGAAAGAAAATCAATGGGAGCCTTTGTTGCTCTGCAACTGCCTCTTCAAGTTTTACACAAACTTTAATAAAATACTGAACACACAAAACCAAAGCTTTGTATACCGGCAACCCTTTACCTCTCATACTAGCTTACATTTCACAATCAATACAAAATAGAAACAGCAAACTAATAGTGGCTTCACTTGACAACACTTTTTTTTTCCCAAGAGACACTGAAAACAGTTTTTTAAAGTCACGTTAAGTGATCCGGATAGCTAGTTTCTATTAATTTTAATGGTCAACACACAAAAAATTCAGTCTAAGTGCTTAATCTCTAGGTTTACACATGACTCAACTCACCAGGCCACATCCTCTTCCTACTGATTTCAATGTATTTTGCATGCAAAATGATTGCCGCCCTTGCGATGTTTCACTTCGCTCTAACGCTAAGTAACACAGAGTGTATTATTTATCAAACAGGCACATTCAGATGCAAACTCTCTTCTGGAACAGAATGAGTTAAAAGCATTTAGCTGCTCTGCAGAAACATTCAGCAGGCAGGACAAGAAGACAAGAAACACTTTTGCATCGCGTCAGCAGTAGTGGTGTGCACTGGACTAACGTGAGTCAGAAGGATGCATCACACACCAAAACCTTTTCAAGTTCATATTCTGTCAGGACAGTTATTTTGCTGCACTGGCTCACAGTCTCACAACTGTGGAAAAATGTTCCTTCCCAACAGAAAATTTTCTGCTTTTGGTCTCAGCCTTGAGATTTTTTTTTTTTTTGCCTTTTCTAATCTGATTCCCTCCAGCTGCCTTTAAGCTGAAAACTATTTTAAGCAGAAAATTAAAACATACAAAGCAAAATATCCCCCAAATGAAAATGAGCTGGCTTCTTATATTTCATGGTATCCAAAAGGCTCATTCTGACTGAATTCTGTTCACCGAGGTGTCAAAAATTAGCAAATAAGAACCCTGAGGCAGAAAGGTATCTCACAGCCACTGAAGACAGCAGTAGTGTCAGGGCAACAGTGTCTTTGCTTCGTCAACGGGCAATAGTAACCTCTGTTAAAATGGAAGGCTACCGTACTGACTACCACATTTACGGGTAATTATAAGAAAGTCAAGCACTTAAGCACCTCAGCACTAGTGCTTCAAATTGGAGTGGTAACTAGAACGGGCGTGAAAATGAGAAAAAACAGGCATTACTTTAACCGCACAAGCAAAGTCTACTCCGAAATCCCAGGGAGGCGGAGAGATGTTCAGTAGGGCATAAAAACCTGAAGCAAAAGGAGGTCTCCAACATATTTTTTTATACTCAAGTCCACAGTGTCTAAGTGAGATCTATAACTTTGCTGTCTGTGGATCGGGAAAAGTATCTGTAAATCACACTTCAAGCTTGCTGAGCACATACCGCACAGGCCAGATTCTTCTGGAACAAGCAAGAGACAGTAAAATATAAGCCCCTGCACACTCCTCTAAAGTAAGAAAGTTAAGAACGTACATCATCAAGATAAACTGAAAATGTTATGATTCCATAGGAAGATTAATGTAGTCATATAACCTGACATAATTCATATATTCAGAATTGCTTTTACAGAGTCCTAGAGGCATTGTTAAGTTAGACCTGCCCAGCCTCTAAACTTCACAGCACAGAAACTACTGAAGGTTTATATCCCGTGTTAATAGGATATTTGCACGCTTTATATGTTTATATACAGATAAAACCGCTGTATGAATGCATACACAAAACAAAAGGAACTCTGGATATGAACTTTTTAAGTGAGAGATTGTTAATATCTGTCATTACTGGCAAGGTGTCCAAACCCTGTGCCATCAAATGTGTTAGAAGAGTTCTCCAAGGAAAGAAGCCGTATTTGGCACAGGTTTGTAAAGAACATCCAAGAAATACATGAAAGGAGTGAATGTTTCAGCCCCTTGGGGACTCTTACTGGTCTCTCAAAACAATGTTCCAGTTTAACACCACTCCTAAGGTCAGCCAAACACGCGAAGTACAACATATCTCTGTCCCCTGTAGCCAGACATCGAGCCCCATGCTGGATGGAAATGACTGACGATTTCTTTTATTTCTTTGATGCCAAAAAAGTCAAATATTAAGTTATGAGTAGGAACATGACAGCATAAATATTACTAACACATGTATAAGATACGAATCCAAAATACTGCTGCCCCCCAAATCATATATGTAACTGGAATACGTTTTGAATCTTGGAGGCATATATGTTTTAGTTTGATGTATTTCATGTACCAGTTTTAACAGTATGTTCTTATTTCTACAGCTTCATCAATTTCCATGAAGCTAATGGCTCCCAAGGGAACTGCCATTTTATTTGTATTTTTCAGTAAGTTACTGCAACTGATACTGTCATGAAGGAAATACGTAGTTGATGCTCTAAATGCTTGGAAAAAGAAAGAGAAGTAAAAACAGGATTGCATCTTGAATATCTGTTTATTTATTTCATTGCATTCAACGATCTCAGATACTTCTCTTTTAAAAGTTTTCTTGGGTCAGTGGACTGGACTACACTCTGTACAGAAGTAGATTACGACCCACGCAACTAGAGCCTTATCCATCTCTTCATCAAGGAATGCAAGTGACAAGTGCAACCGGTGGTGATTTGAAGGACAGCAAAGCAAATTTTCCCATCAGGATCAGGGTAATAGAGGCAAGTTCATAGAATCATCTGGTTTGAAAATACCTTTAAGATCATCAAGTTCAACCATACCTATCCACCACTAAACCATGTCTCTAAGCACCTTGTCTATCCATCTTCTAAATACCTCCAGGGATGGGGACTTGACCACCTCCCTGGGCAGCCCATTCCAGTGCCTCATAATCCCTTCAATGAAGAAATTTTTCTTACTATCAAGTCTAAACCTCCCCTGGTACAACTTGAGGCCATTTCCTCTCGTCCTATCGCTTGTTACTTGGAAGAAGAGACTGACACCCACCTGGTTACACCCTCCTTTTAGGTAGCTGTAGAGAGTGATAAGGTCTCCCTTCAGCCTCCTCTTCTCCAGGCTGAACAACCCCAGTTTCCTCAGCCGCTCCTCATCAGACTTGTGCTCCAGAACCTTCACCAGCTTCGTTTAAGCAAAGCTCACAGTTTAAATGCATAGGGAAACATATGTGGCACAGAGGATGTGGCAAGAGAAAGTACATTAGGATTGTGAAATGAAGAAAATGTTAGCTTTTCAGGACAGAGCTCCATTCCAAAAGATCTTAGCTCCTCCATCTAAAAGAGTGAATGCCTGATGACCATTACCCACTTTTCCATCCTTTACCCTCCGAGTAACAAGCAGCATCTTGATTCAAATGAGGCAAATGTTGATGATAATAATAAAAATGAAAATTCAAAAGTAAGGAGCAAGAAAGCTCACAATAACAGATTTATATTGGGTATTCAGTTTCCCAGATGAAGCAACCAGGATTTTACAGCCAGCATCTTAAATGGTGAATAATTCTTAAGCCCCTGCACAAAACACCCTTCTTGCTTATTAAGAAAGCAAGTGAAAAATTGCTTCTTGGGAAAAAAAAAACCAATCAGTAATGCATTGCTGTGATAACCTGCCTCTGGACTATACCTGTGGATGAGTATGGGACTGTGTTGGTCAGCTCTAGGTGTCTGATTGAACTACGGTACTCTTGCTAACATCTCCTCAGAAGAGAAGCATTATTTATCAAGATGTATCTGGGTGCATGGCTCATAAAGTCTACCTGAAACAAGAGGTGCAATGATATAATGCCACACTGCAGCTCCTAAGCAGGAGAGGTTCTATAAAGATGGAATACAGCTTGGAGAGGTTTTAAGCTTTTGCTTTTTAAGTAATCTTTTTTGGTTTTATTTTCCTGAAGAAAAACTGTGAAACTGCCTTCAGCCCGCATCTGGAAAACTGTTCTAGAGATTATGATGGGCCACAGAATATGTGCATGAATTGTTCCATATGATGTAAACGTTAAGAGCTCAATAGGTAGGATTAACTGTTGCTTCTGGGTCTTTTCAGTGCCATGGACATTATTAACAAATTTAAAACAACCTTAAAGAACAATTTACAACAGAAAATCTTCTATCAAGAAAATATTCAGATCATGATGCCTTTCTCCCAGACACTTTCCCGAGTCAGGAAGCTTGAAGGTATATCATAGAAAGCATCACTATAAACTTCACCCGTTCCTATATGCTACCATAGGTATTCACCACGGCCAACTACTGGAGCCAGAATACTGGGACTAAGTCAAACTTATTGACACATTGCACTACAGTATTAAAATAAAACTGAATTACATAGTGAGAAACATTCATAATGAAAAATATTTTGCTAGACAAGCACCATAGTCTGGGAAGGGACTAATTCATACTGTAGAGAGGCAGCTCTTTAATTGAACACAGCAATATTTGTTAAAGCTTGATGTAGGTACAGATTCAATGGCTTTTAGGGGCAAATTCCACAGCAATTATCCAAACAAAACTCCCAGTGAAGTCAATGAGAATTTTCCCTAAAGACTGCAACATTTGGCCCTTAATAATGGAAAACATTCTATAATAAATAGTTTGGATTAGGTAAATTGAATAGCAAATTAATCTACACAAATACCAAAGAGAAAAATCTTCTTTTGATTAACTAATTAAAGTTAGTATGCTCCTAAAAGCCTACTGTATTTATACAGTTACTTATAGATTATACATTTACTGTATGAATATCACAGTTTAGTACTTGGAAACCTAGATAAGTATATAATAGCTACTGGCATAAGTTAGTTAAACTGTTGGTATTTCACTGCAGATCCTGCAGTTCACAGTCTGTAACTTGGTTAGAAATGTTCACTCAGAGATAGCAAGTTGCATAAAACATTTCTGAGTTGGTGAATTTACAGTGAGATGTAATGGAATTCAGGTTTTAAAAACAGATGCTGCAGTGACAAACTTTATATGTGGATTTGAAATGTCATATCTATGGACACTGAAGTAAATTGGTTTATATTAGTCTCCTGTGTATTCTTTAAAATAAGATGGTTTCTCACATCATAGTGCCAAACCCAGATTCCACTGAAAAACAAGACTCTCACTGAAATCCAAGTAGCCAAAAATTTACCGGAACTTTAATCATAAAATCAAGGGTAGGACATATATGAAGCCTGTTTGCTTTTACTGCTCAAATACGGTACCTACAGCTAACAACTGTGAGAATATTCAGAAGCTTGGTTCACATAAGCACTGAAAGTCCAGGTGCTTCTCTACAACAGATCAGATTTCTCTGTTTCACTGACCTTCCTATTGTTCTTCCTTCACACAGTTTGTTGTGCTTCCTCTGCAGCATTACCTTCCTTCAGTTCTGCCCCCCGTTACAACAATTCAAGCACGTTAATTTTTCATAATATACTTCATCATGAAAGCCTGGAAGGTCAATTTTCTTAAGTTAATCACAACAGCACATGAGTGTATTGTGAAAAAGTGCAAAAGGGCAACTCAGAAAGTAAAGAAAAACCTAGGAAACCACATGACATTTCTGAAAAAGCCCTGTTATACCAAAAAAAAAAAAAAAAAAAAAAAAAAGAAAGAAATTAAATTCCACTCTTAAGGATCCTCTTGAGACTGAGAACTAACTCTACAAAATCATTAATATCTGCTGTATGAATGTATTATAAAAAGTCTTTGTTATTAGATTGGAAGAGGCCTCCAGGTTCACAAAGATTTCTCCCTCATTAACACACACAACCACATCATATAAGGCAATTTAATCTGAAAACCATTCTTGGACTGTTGCTCTAAAACCCCCCATTACTGGAAGTAATAAGCTTTTATCTGGTTTCCAGCTGGTAACTGTCCATGGGTGGGTCATCTGTGTGTACACCAACACTATCCTGTGACTCAAATAGTCATTCCCTCCCTGGTGTTCAGTTCAGTTCCTCACACAAATACAGAGAGCCATTTTGTCACCTTCCAGCCTTCAAAACAGCTTGACTTTTTCAGCCGAACAAAATATTACCTCTCTCAACCTCTTTAAGCGACTTTTCTCCAAATGTGAGCCACATTTTTCAAATGGCTGATCAGTTTTACACAGAATTTTAGATAAAATCTAACCACTAACTTTTTGCAATAAATGTCATGTTTTTCCCCCTTCCATATCAAACAAAGCATTCTCGCCATGTAGGTAAAACTTAGCTTCACAGCCATAAAGATGTAGCAGGGATCATGGAGATTTCACCAGCACAAGCAGTGAGGGTAAAAGGGATTGTAGGCTATCAGGGGAGTGAAGAGGATGAGCAAGACTACAGGAAAGCTGCGGGTACTGGCAGTCCCCGGGGGAAGTAGCATCACTGGGAATATAGAGATTTCCTTGGGAAGAAGGAAGAACTGAGCACACAGTAAAGCTTTGGGGACAGGCAGAGACAGAAGAAGGTTCGTCTTCACAGGTGACACTGGAGCCTACCCACCTCCCTCATCCCTGCCCCATTGGGCATAAACACTACCTTCCTCCTAAAGGGTCCTCCATCCCTTCAGCAGCACCTACTTGCCCCAGTCTGAAACTGCATCCCAGCCTCATCCCCCTGTGCCTTCTGGGCTGCTGCTCAGAGAATGGGCAGCTCTGGGACAGGTAATTCACAGGCATATGGAGCAAGCAGAGCTATGGTAACAGCCAGCCTTCATTGCAGGCACAGCAGCACGTACCACCTCTGTACGCTGGCTTCTCACGCAAACACCACACTTGGCCTACATCTAAAGAAATCCCTGTCCTTGCATGTTCTGTGTTACAAGTGGCCTTCATCTACATTCAAACCATAACTATGAGCCTTCATAGTGATTCTGTTCTCAGCTAGTTACCCACTCAGATTTCTCTCTCAAACAATGAATTCCCAACTGTGCACAGAAATTATCTGAATTAGTCCCCAAGCACTTGCATGCTTGGACACTGATCTCTTGCACTTTGTAAAGCTAAACTTCTTCCCATTTCTGCAAATCCAGTCCTCCTCCAAACTGTAGATATTTCCAAAACATTGACTCATTCCTTAGCATACTCCTACACTTTATGCCAGGGTCAACAATGAAATACTAAAGCACTGAAGACTTATCTCTGAGGAATTCAAATTTCCCCCTAACCAATACTGCTCCTGTCATAGAATAATAGAATAGTTTGTGTTGGAAGGGACCTTTAGAGGCCACCTAGTCCAACCCCCCTGCAATGAACAGGGACATCTTCAACTAGATCAGGTTGCTCAAAACCCCATCCAACCTGGTCTTGAATGTTTCCAGGGATGGGGCATCCACCACCTCTCTGGACAACCTGTCCCAGTGTTTCACCACCCTCATCATAAAAAATTTCTTCCTTATATCCAGTCTAAATCTACCCTCCTTTAGTTTAAATCCATTACCCCTTGTCCTATCATAACAGGCCCTGCTAAAAAGTGTGTCCCCATCTTTCTTATAAGCCCCCTTTAAATACTGAAAACTTGCAGCAAGGTCTCCCTGGAGTCTTCTCTTCCCCAGGCTGAACAGCCACAAATCTCTCAGCCTTTCTTCATAGGAGAGGTGTTCCATCCCTCTGATCATTTTTGTGGCCCTCCTCTGGACCCACTCTAAAAGGTCCATGTCTTTCTTGTGCTGAGCATCCCAGAGCTGGATGCAGCACTGCAGGTGGGGTCTCACTAGAGAGGAGTAGAGTGGCAGAATCACCTCCCTCGACCTGCTGGCCCTGCCTCTTCTGATGCAGCCCAGGATACAATTGGCTTTCTGGGCTGTGAACACGCATAGTTGGCTCATGTCCAGCTTTTAATCCAAGAGTATCCCCAAGTCCTTCTCCATAGGGCTGCTCTCAATCCCTTCATCCCCCAGAAACACCAGGGGTTACCCCAACCCAGGTGCAGGACCTTGCACTTGGCCTTGTTGAACCTCATGCGGTTATCACAGGCCCACTTCTTGAGCTTGTCCAGGTCCTTTTGGATAGCATCCTGTCCCTCAGGCATGTCAACCACACCACTCAGCTTGGTGTTGTCTGCAAACTTGCTGAGGGTGCACTCGATCCCACCATCTACGTCACTGATGAAGATATTAAACAGTACTGGTCTAAACACAGACCCTTGAGGGACACCACTCATCACTGATCTCCATCTGGACATCGAGCTGACAACAATCTGGATGCCACCATCCAATTCCTCATCCTCTGAACAGTCCACCCATCAACTCCATATCTCCAATTTAGAGAGAAGTATTTTGTGGGGGACTGTGTGAAAGGCCTTACAGAAATCCAGATAGATGACATCCGTAGCTCTTCCCTTGTCCACTGATGTAGTCACTCCATCATAGAAGGCCACTAGGATGGTTAGACATTAATTTTACTTAGAAAAAAAAAAAAAAAGAAGTTGTAAAAACCACCTTGAATTGAGTGTTCACAAGCTATGTATTAGTAATGTGTTTGAGGTCTTCAGTTTCAAAACAGAACATTTAGAAGAACTGGGAAAAGCAGAGTGGGAAGTTGCTGGACAGAGAAATTCAGGATTTGTTATGTGGGAGAGGAACACCATAGCCAGTAGTCTCTCCTTAGCCCAGTATCTTGTCCATCTCACAGTTCCTCACTATTCCTGTTTCAATAAATAATTTCTCATGTAGCACCATAATAAGTCCTTTATTAAAGTTCATATTGATCATATCTGCCATGTTTTCTTGCATTAAACACTATTTATTGACTGGTTTTTAGAGGTAGAGTTTGTTTAACATCTGCCTCTGTCAAGCCCGTATAGAATTCTATGCAACTTCTTATATACCTCCACATTTCTAACTGTTCTCTCCAGCAAAATTTTTATCTAAGTATTTACAGCCTGCCAAGTCAAAATAAAGGTCTTCCAGTTGCTCATATTATTTAAGTAAAGGGGGAGAGTATCAGCAGCCACTCCATAACTCCCCTAAGACATCGCTCCAACTGACAGACATTGGCATGCATCTTGTAGTCACTAACATTTTTGTGTTTTGTTATGCCTCATCTTTGCTCTCATAGCCAGCTGTATCATCCTTATCAATAAAAGAAACAGAATATTAATATACCTTTTAGTCTACACCTAAATATCTATAATGGAATTTCTAATTAGTACTCCCTCTGTATTTCTCATTCCTTGGTTTATTTTTTGTTCCTTTGGCTGAGAGCTGTTTGTTAAAGCATTTCCTATGATATCTAACTAACCCTTGCTTTTAGCCATTTTCATTCTATCCTCTAACAGTTTTCTTCAGTGATTAGCTGAGAATGAATGGAATAAACAGACTCCCTAATTCCAAATGATTTCTGGAGAATGACCATTTCACCTAGTTAAATCAGGAAACACCTCTTGCAGTTTTTTTCTTGCACCAATAGTTTCAGATAACTTTTTCCATGAGAAAAGTAATGGTGTTCCACTCCCACATAACAAATCCTGAATTTCTCTGTCCAGCAACTTCCCTCTCTGCTCTTCCCAATTCTTCTAGATGTTCTGCTTTCAAACTGAAGATCTGAAACATACTACTAATACATTTTCATTTATGCTTCTATTTAAGTCAAAATGAATCAGCTTGTGAACACTCAATTCAAGGTGGGTCTTACAACTCTTTTTTTTAAATAAAATTAATTTCTCTAGTAATCACAATGTGCCAACTATAGAGCAAAGCATTTAAGGCTGTCACATTGATAACAGTATTTGTTCCCCATCCTCCACCTTTGTATTTCTCCGAGTGAGTTTTATCTTTGCTCATAACACTACAGGAATCTCTATCCACACTGAATCCTGTCTCTGGAGTATCCAGGTAGGTCTCTCTTCACCAGCCAACGCAGTTTCTTTTATCATCCTTCCCCAAAGGATTTTGATCTAACAGCATCTTTTTACCTATGCTACTCCTTCTTGCAAGTCTACTGCATGATTAATTAATCATTTTCTCTTTAAGGAGCTGTCAGTATGTTTAATGAAGATATTGCATATTATTGCCATGGGCAAAAAGAAAAATTCAGCTATTCAAAATACTATAGATGTAATATCTAGCAGAATTTGTGTTATCAGCAGGTGCTATGGCTCAGGCAATTAAAAGTAGTTATTAACATGATGAACTCTATAATAATAATAATAAAATAGAAATGCACTCTAGCATCCCATAAATGTTTTTTCGCCATATATAAGGCAAGCACACTTAACCTCCCAACTTCATTTATCTATGTTACAATGGTTTCCCAGCATCTCTTCGGTACCTTCAAAGCCAACACAGATCCAAGACCCTGAAGTGGTTTTATATGGTGCAGCAGTGTACCCATAAACAATTACTATTTTTAAGGGCATGTGAATAAAATGCAAATTATTACAGACCCGTATGACACATGTAAGAAACATCTCTTAATTAGAATTAACCATAGCAACAACGAGGCGACCATACACCTTAAAAATTGTCATACCATTCTTTCCTCCTCCACACAACAAATGACTGCTAAAGCAACTTTTCAAGGCTTCACTGTTTCTATTACAAATAATATAATTTACCTATCGCTACTTGTCAAAGCACTCTATGAAAATATTCACAAAATATAGGGAATATAAGATCACAGATCTGTAAAAGAAGCAAGCAAAACAAACAAAAAAACTCCTGAAAACACAAAACCTGTATCTTCGTCCTCAAAGAGAACCCTTAATGTAAGGGTTCAACATTAGGTTGATTAATATTTTGAAGTTATACAGAAAAGAAAAATTTAATAAATGAGGGTGAGCAACAAACCTAAGCAGGAGAAGGGAATGAGGAGATAAAAGTTAGGACCATCTATTATGGTAGGATATACTTTAGACACAGTTCCTCTGGATTTTTCATTTCTTTTAAGATACATTTGAACGTAGAGATTTCAAAGCAAAAATTTCACTGGGGCAATGAAAATTTTATTTTTCTTACTTTCCTTCCCTTACCTCACCTATTTATTCAACTGGACAGTGACTGAACTAGTAACTTATTTATCAAAAACCTTGTAGATCTGCATGATCAAACCCTTCAGTAAACTACTTAATATATCTGGAGTAGAAAACATTCTAACATGAAATATCACACTTAAAAAAACACCCTAGAATAGTGTTCTAGCTATTTCCCTCTTCAAGACAAATACTCACTGACATAAAAACCACAACAACAAAATTACACTGTTGAAAAGCAGCTGCCTCTACAACTGTAGCTACCAGGTATTGATATGTTATAAAACATTAAGCCATTTGCTCTGTTTTAATAGATATTCTTTTCCATTTATAGTAATAAGTAGGAATATTACCAAGAAAGTAAAATTCTAGAGTAAGCATGGCTTGGGAATTCACATGACAACACACTTCTATTATTTAGACCTCCTCAGAGGTCAACAATACTGAAATCAGGAACAATGTTAACTAATGAGATCAGATCTGCACATGACTTCATCTTATTTAGCTCCTCAGAAGACACTAATAGGTTTCCCTGAACCCTTGCTATATCCAGTCTGATCACACATATGCATCCAAGTCCAAGTTCCTGGGTGGTTCACTAAGATTTTCCGGAGTTCATTGACAAACTCCAGGTAAAATTTACCAGCTGGCGTAAGAGTCTTTCAGATAGCTCTAACACAGCACTAACAGCTTGAAATAGCTGTCCCCAAACTCAGAATCTACCTATGAGAAATTTACAGTTCCCAGAGAGTCAGATCTAGGATATGGTTTATGAAAATGTTTGTAATGTCCAGATTCAGAGACAGATTTGCAGAAAATGAAGCTTTTGGCACAAGTGGTGGGGAACTTTGCATTCACTGTCTTGCCTTTATGTTTTACTAAGCGACACTATTTACTTTTGCTTTAAGTAAATATTGAAGTAGATTATTCTTCAGTCAACATAAACTTCTCAGGTCAACACATTTTGATTCATGTCTCCCTCTTAATGCATGAAGTCATAAGTGACTTAGCACAAAAACATATTAAGCCAAATTCTGCTAGTTACTTGAGGGAGGAAGCCAAACTTCGCCAACCTTACAATAACCTGGTCTTTACAAGACTACTGCAGGCTACTGCTCTACACAGAATTTATTAAGAAAATGTGTTCCCTAAGAAGACACCACCTAGTATTCATTAAGCAAGACAGATGTAATAGCATGAAATACAGAAGAATTTTAGGTGAATTTAGTTCATCTTTGGGAACCCCAATCAGACAGAAATTCTGTGGGGTTCTGTGTAACAGGAGACTGGCTCCTACTGAAGTCATATGGGAAAGGAAATTTGTTATTACAGCTTGAAGTCCTAGCCCGCAAAAAGTTCACTGATGACCTAGTCTTATACCAATCAAAGAACTTCACAACTTTCCTTCTATCTGTTACCTGTAGGACACCTGAGCAGCAGAGAGGAAGACAATATTCAGATGATTGTCTTGCTAACCTCCATGGAGAGCCCATGACCACCCTGAAAAGTGTTGTTTACATATGTGAAAACATCTGTACAGTGTATTATATTGTGGCCAGCAAGGTTTTTAGAAAGATAAAATATATTCTAAATACTAGCCTAAATAAACCAAGAAGATAAGGTTCAGAGAGTGTAGTTTGACAATAAAAAGTATTCATCGCGTACCTTGATCATTAAATATATGATTATGTAAAACACCATTCTGCCTTTTGTCCAAGTATATAAATGCACAACTATCACATAATGTGTTGGATTTTAGGGTTTTTTACACAGTTATAACTTCACAGGGTAGTGATAATAAAGGGCAAGAGGAATTACCGTTTTCTACAAGAAGGCACCAGTATCAATCAGTCTTCAGAGGTGACACTGCAATGTCACAAATATTAACTATAGATTTACAGAATTTCAAAGTACCAAAGAAAGCAGAATTTGGCCTCCTTTCTTGCCTCCTCCCACTTATTAATTGGAGATGGACTTATTAGCTAGGTTATCCCTAAGCACCATGACACAAATATATGGAGTTGCATGCATGAAAACTCAATTTAGTTTTATGATCTAACATAATCCCAAAACATCCAGACACAGGTCTGCAGATATGGAGACCACATGTGTCTATCTGTATGCAGATTTTATAACTTTTATTTACGTACACATGCGCAAATTTTCAACATGAACTGAAGTTACAAAATTGGCATACTCCATTTTGTTTATTGTAAAATTTCAGCTAGTCTATTACAGAGGGAATTTAGAGGGTCACTAAAATCAGATAAAAGGCACTGAATTACGTATTGCATGTGCATTTTGAGTCACATACCACTGTGCTTATTTTAAAGACATTACCTATTTATATATCAGTACGCAGTCTGAGCCCAGGTCTCCTTTCCCAAATGAGCAGTGTATCTCAGACTAGCTCCCATTCTGACATTTCATCTGCTAATTCACAAGATAAACTGAGCTCCTCTTGCTAACTCTGAGGAGAAAACCTTTCGGAACTATGCCTCAGGAGTCTAACAAATCAAAATTTTCACACTTGGAGTGAAAGAAAGGAGAGAACTAATGAACTTTTGGCTACCAAATATAATGCTCCCAACGCAGCATCCTCTGGCCACAGTGGCCCACAATGAAAGCGGTACTGTTCCGGTGTGCTTTAATCTAGGTCACTGCTGACAACACAAATCTACGTTACCAAGTCTAAAAGTCATCAACTGCAAACCACATCAACAACACAAAAATATTTTCCAACAGTCAAATGCTTTACTTAAGAAACAGTACCGCCATGTGTTTAATAACATAGATTTGTAGAAAAAAAAAAAGTGTTTTCTTGGTGTGATTCTGCACACAAATAGATAGAAACCCCAAGCCATTATTCTTCTTGAAGCATTCCTGGAAAGAGGACTACAGGAACAAATGCAAGATATAATCACTTCAAATAGCAGACAAGTTGGGATCCACTGAATTTCAGCAAATGTCTGAAGCTTCCATATCCAATTTTTCCCCAATCCTTATCATTATCCAGCTACTGTAATGAAGACTGTAATAAGCCATTTTCTTACACTAGTTCCAAATGCATTTTTCCCATCTTATCATTTGTCTAAGAAGGATTTGAAAATAGGTCATAATTTCCATGAAGTTGTTTAATATGCCAGAATTTTTACCCAATATTTTTGCAGAAGTCTCCTGTAACTACATGAGAGACACAGGAGTATTAAATATTCAAAGTTTATTTTGATATAAAATGATCGGTGTTAACTTATTTATGGTCATTAACAAGATGCGATTATGAAGGAACAATAGTCTCAGTGCCACAAAGGAACCACCAAAATGATCACAGAGGTACTTTATTTGGGTCTGTCTGAAACCCATGTTAGGGTCTGTCAAATAACATTAATTTTATATTAATTGCTGAAGCTTAAAATCCATTTATTCTCAGCAAGAGTGTAATTTAATCCTCTATAAAATCGGTTCATAGCCAAATAATACCGTTAAAATATGAGGTTATTAATGCAACATTTTTAACATCAAGGAAAACAAAGAATACTGATTTCCCTCTGTTGCAATGTGCCACACCCACAGTTCATAAAAATAGACAAATTAAGATGTAACCTCTGAGCTCTGTAGAAAACAAGAAGCTGCAGTAAGACTCTTAAATAAATGACATGTTACAAAGCTGTAATTAACTGGACAGGAACTGGTTCTTCTTTGGAACATCCATTTCAATCGTATCAGGTGCGTTTAATGGGTCGTCTGCCACAGGAGCAAAATACCCATATCCTCTCCTGCACCTCAGAAAACAGAAATGAAAGTAAAGCTTAAACAAAAAGACCTAATTTAATCTTCTCTCTGAGGAATGGCAATACCTCCTGGATTGTCAGCTGAGCAGGAGCATTCTTTCTGAAGCTATTGCCTCTAAGATGCGGTACTAATGCAGAATAAAGAGATAAGCATTAAAAATATCCACAAATGGTTTTCCCCACACAACACACGAGGTTCCAGAGCTCTATTCAACTGAGAACACGGGAAATATTATCTCAGACACTAAAATACAAAGACTGTTTGGTGTCACTATTAGAATAGCATTTTAATTGCGAACATGATTTGAGAAATATGGTGATACTGAAGATTAATAACATTTTTATAGTGCAGATGGGAAGGAAAAGAGAGTTTATTATTAGCAGTAGAATAAACTGTACTCTGTATCAAGAGGCCTCTAAAACGTGAGCAACATACATGATTTTTGTACAAAGAACTCCAATGGAAAAATAGCAGCTAAAACAATAAAATATTTACATTCTGTTTGGATGAAAACAATCGCTGTATATCATTACTCATCCTACATGGTCAAGCTGACGTTATATTACATTTTATGCATTAAGGAGTAAAGATCTGATCAAATCAAGTTAATGAATGCTTCCTAATGATGCTACTAACGATGATTAAAGAAAAAGGAGAACTTTAAATACTTTAAAACCATTTCAAGCAGATTTAAAGAACTTATTTATTAGGACAAAACCCCTGAAAATTAACTAAATATTACAAAAGACATTTTAAACTGGAAAAAATGAGGAAATGTATCAGGAGATGAAGCTACTGCTACAACCTTAAGATTGCACTGGTTTAAGAGTTCTACGGTTTTAGCAGGAATTAAAACAAAATTATTATCCTTCTGCATCAAAAACCCTAAAAACTGGAAGCTGCAATATCACCCCATGATGAATCTATTCACCATATTCAAGTCCAGCAAATATCACAACAGCTGGAAGCAGTTTAGTTGCTTTTTTACCATTTTAGATACTGTTGCAGTCTCTCCAGTGCAATTCCACCAAGAAATGGCAGTATTTAGTAGCATTGATCTTCTCTCTTTTAAGACAGAATCCATCCACTGAAGCCTCTCTTGAATTACAAATGCTCTCCGTCACAAGGTCAGTTTACTCTTAACGGTGTGGAAATACCTAGTGCAGTTTCTGCCTGGTATGTCATGGAGTATATGTTGCACATATCATGTCTAATGCAACATCTCCTCTGTTGTCAGGTTCACTTATAGGGATACGCAACTGAGCACATCAGTTGATTTATCAGGTCATCATCTTTGTGACTAAGAAAGAGCCCTTTTCTAAACAGCTATGTAATCTTTTCCCCAAACAATCCTAATTAATTGCTTTTGTGTTAGGATCTCACACACAGAATCACAGAATCACAGAATGGCAAGGGTTGGAAGGGACCTTGGGAGATCATCTAGTCCAACCCCCCCTGCTAAAGCAGGTTCACCTAGAGCAGGCTGCACAGAACATTGTCCAGGCAGGCTTTGAATATCTCCAGAGAAGGAGACTCCACACCCCACCCTGGGCAGCCTGTTCCAGTGCTCTGTCACCCTCAAAGTAAGGAAGTTTTTCCTCATATTCAACTGAAACCTCTTATGCTTCAGTTTGTGCCCATTGCCCCTTGTCCTGTCGCTGGGCACCACTGAGAAGAGTCTGGCTCTGTCCTCATGACATCCACCCTTAAGATACTTACATGTGTTGATGAGATCCCCGCTCAGTCTTCTCCAGGGTAAACAAGCCCAGCTCTCTCAGCCTTTCCTCACAGGAGAGATGCTCCAGTCCCCTCATCATTTTTGTTGCCCTCCTCTGAACTCCCTCTAAGGAGTTCCTCACCTTTCTTGAACCAGGGAGCCCAGGTTCACAGCACTCCAGGTGGGGTCTCACCAGGGCAGAGTAGAGGGGGAGGATTACCCTGCTGGCCACACTCCTCTTAATGCACTCCAGGATGACATTGGCCTTCTTGGCAACAAGGGCACACTGCTGATCTCAGTCTCTTGGCTCACTGCCATAAATTTTTGTATCAGAAGTCCTGGTAACGCCTGTTAACAATAACCCAAAAACTTTTGCTCTTCCTGGCCAAGTTCCTCCTCCTGCCATTTCTGTCCAAGCACTTTTTCAGCAGTATCTCTGAATTCAGGTTTCCTGAGAGTAGTTAGCACCATCCACTCCTGAATTACGGACTCTGTCCTTGAAAGCAGCTCCACGGGAGTGGCAGAGACGCTCTGCACAGCACTGAGTCAGGCTGCCATCCACGATATCCTACCAAGGGGTTCCTGCTAAAAGAGTCTTTCCTACCAACAGCAAATCCACCTGAAATGGCAATTGCCTGCATCTCTTCAGTCCCAGCTACTGCCATAGACAGCCTAGATCTTAGATCCAATTTAATCATTCAACTAATTTTGTTCAAATAAAAGATGTGAAATAATCTTGAGTTACAAACTGTGAAAAGGCCCAAGTTGTTTAGACTTCTTAAACTTTCTGAGAATAGCAGCTGAGATACTTCTCAGCATATGAGTTTAAAAAAAAAGTTTTGCTTAAGTTGAATTTTTAAAAATACCTGACTGAAAAGCTACTGCTCCCATTCTTAAAAATAGGGCAACAGGGTTATTCTGGTTTGAAAGCTATGAAAATCATCAAAAGGTGGCCTTAGAAAATTGCCGTTTCATCTTACCCCACAGGAGTACATTAGAAGCTGTAGGAAAACTCCTCGTTGTGCCCCAGTCCCACAGAAGATGCTCCCCCAGCATCAGGCACCAAACGCATCTCAGTCTGCAGGTGAGCAAGAGCCTTTCTGTCATTGCTTATTGCTGTTCAGTGGGACACAACAGCATGAATGCTAAAAATGAGATAAAAATATATTCTGGTTCTTGTACTTCTCCATTCTGGTTCTTGTACTTTCTATCCTCCATCCATGCTTTACGGAAAGCGTGGAAGAAAAGGCAGAGGTAGCATTCATGATAACGTGGAAAAAGGGAAGAAAGCGGCGTGGTGCACATGGAAGGAACATGAGTCAAGATGAGGAGACAAAGTGTCAGGCGAGGGGAGACAGATGAGACAGGGGCAGGGAGATATGCAGTCACTGAAGTATATTTCATTCCAGACCTTGGAGCAGAGCCCAGAAAACTGAAGTCTCAAACCCCTCCTCTGCTGTCAGCTAGTATTTATAAAAGGTAATTGCAAAGCTCTTCTTTCAGATATGCAGCTGGACACAGAAAAGGTAACAGTCCTCTACAGCTACTCGTCCCTTTGTTATTCCAACAGGCAGACGGCTCTGCACTAGAGTTCTTAACTTCCTGGGATACCTATATGATACTATCAGGCAAAAAAAGGAATTGTGTTTTGTTTAAAATCACAATATTTAATACCATAAAAATGTTCCAAGATTGAAAGTGTTGGGAAAAAAATCTAATTCAGTGCAGAATGAATTAAACATTCAAATACTGAAATTGTTCATATATACACTGTAGCATGCACACACACACACACAACTGGCATACATCTCTTTTTCCTTTGCAGCCATGGGTAATTAATTAATACATGGCCCACATAAACCTGAATGCCAGTATCAATTAGGTTTCCTTTCTTCAGCTGTGAAAGAAAACTTCACCCTTGTTCTGTGACACATGGTTTCAGCCGTACGTAGAGGTTGCAATACAAAGAAAATGGTCTTCTCAGCTCATGTGAATAGAAAAAAATGCGAGGGAAAAAAAAGGTGAGTTTGGTGAGATGTGCATCCTGGCAGTCCCTGTCTGCTGCTCCAGCATTCTGCTATGCCATTTGTAGCATGCAATCCTGACAGCTTTTTTCCCCTCGCTCTTAATATGCCTCACGTACCAGGATGCTCACAGTCAACAGTGAGTTCCAAAACTGCTTGTAGAAGGCGAAGACCATGAGATTCATCGGAAAGCACTCTAAGCTCTGTAAACTCTCAAATCACAGAACTAAGCTGAATGCAACCATCACCCTCAGGGAGACACATCACATTAACTCAGGGATTCTGAGTATTAATTGCACACATCTCTACCACACCCATCATTCTCAGGAAATGGTTTTAACCTCCAGGAGTCAAAAGATGTACATTTTCCACTGTAGTTCTATGAAGTTACTGTATTTCCCGATTTGTGTTTATTCATTGTTAGTGAACCAGGATTCTCCCCATGCATTATACTTCCTGAATAGTAAAGTTACTGCCTGCAAGAGCGATCTGGTGAATGTCAAAGTGTAGAACCCCGATGAAATGATAAACAAAGCAAGAGATAAGCATTGACCTACAAAGCAGATGTGTAGCACCATTTAACAGGCTTATGGACAAAATGCATTGCTGAAATATTACCGCATGCATCTGCATAAAGCTGGCCGTCGACGGGAACCAAAGCTGACAGAGGCATAACAGCATAAAAATGCACCTGTGATCTTATTCTGCAAGTGGTGAAGGTGACAGCCCGTCACTGTACAATTATCATATATTACTAATGGAATATTAATCAAACGTTTGCTACTCTAATTAGAAAAACTTGTCTTGAGAGGCAGTCTGACTTTTCACCTCTGGAACTGTAATTGACACACAAATGAATTTGACAGTCTTAGCGACGATAAATCCTTAGTGGGAGAAGTAGTGTCTTAATCTTCCAGCATTTAGCTTAACAGCCAGTTTCCACACTCTGTGGGTAAAATTCAAGTCAGCTTAGATAGTCTTGTGCACTCTTCCTACCTCTGTTAAGTACTGAACACATCTCTAAAACGAGGTGAAGATAATACGTAGGCTCTGTGCAGGTTTACTGAGTGGGGATTAAGTTTTTTTTTGAAAGAAACCTGGAATATCTGTCTATAACGTACAAAGTCAAGCCTGAACTGGGATTTCAGTTAACCGTGGGTGCAGACACACTTTTGAACCACGTAACCTTTTTTGTCCCTTCAAAAGTGTCATTTTTGTGCACATGCAATGCCAAGAAACCCACAAATATTAACCAAATACAAAGGAGACCAGGTAGCAGTATAAAGTCTGCCTTTCAAACAATTCACATGGAAAAGAAAAGCATTTAGCAGATAATATTTTGAACTGCCAATAACCCAGCAGGTCTCATCATAAAAAAAAAAAAAAGAGAAAAAATATGTGATCTTTGTGCTTACGTATTGACATAATCCAATGCCTGCTTAAGGCAATGATAGACATTACATTCACAGTGTGAGCCACAGATTTCAGTGAGTATCCAAGCAGGCTCCTATGGATTATCCTAGCTATGCTAAACCAGGAGACATTCCTTTAGGAATAAAAATGATATGCGTACACGTTAGAGGTTCCACCAGGCTATGCTGGCTTGCTTCTGGGCATGCTTCTTTTTATACACCCTGCTGAAGACATTGAAATCTGGACCCATTTAAGTCATGATGACTTCTGCTATTTATTTCAAAGGGTGTTCTGATTTTACCTGATGTAAAATCATAGAATCTTAGAATAAGATTGGAAGGGATCCATAAGGATCATCGAGTCCAACTCCTTGCTCCTTGCAGGACTACCTAACACTAAATCATATGACTAAGTGCATCGTCCAGACACTCCTTGAACTCTGACAGGCACAAAAGATCCCTTCCATTAAAAAACTTATAATAGTGTTTGACCTTACAGGATACTTGGTAAAGTTAATGTAAATAAATTGAAATTCAGACTGTTGACAAAATATAATGGAGAATTAATTATAATTTAGAACTGTGAGCATATTTTAATCTGTCTTGACTTCATCTATCACATAATTATTTAGGGAATATGAAGAGTGTTACGATTTGTTTAGCACTGTAATTCTTTTATGTTACCGTTTCAAATTACTGTGTTATTTTAACATACATAATCAGACATGGTCTGAAAGTGTAGAAAAGGCCTATTTATCACCTCTGAAACAGGAAATTCATTTGGAACTGATATGATAAATAAAAGTCTAAATATTTAAAACTCTAAAAGCGTAACTTTAAATTGTTTAATCTTTGTTCTTGGTTATACGTCGTCATTATTTTATGTTATTAAAGTCATTCAAACTGCGTGTTCACTTGTAACTAAGCTGGCAAAGAAAACTCAGAAATTATCTGTACTACTTCAGTTTGATGTGATTTTCTACTGTTCAAAACAATAATTTTTGTATGAACTCATTTATTCTTGCTAAACACAGACTTGTTTCAAATTCATTACCTTGACAACAGCATCCTACCAAATAGTGACCGTGTTTTTACCACAACAGAGGTGGCACTACTGCATTAGTCACTGAGGAGTTGACAATGAACACATCTCATTTATTACTGTGGCCAGTATAATGACTTGCCAGTTGTGATACTCATTGCACAAGACATTTCTTCCACGCATTCTGCTCTTGCTTTACCCACAGACTACTCTGAGGCTTAACATCACATGCACTAACCCTTAAGGTCCTAAAATTCAAATTCATTCCTTTATTGGCTATGAAAACTGATGTAACTGGTGACCTTAGGTTTTGTGTTGGTTTGGGTTTGGTTTTTTTTTTTCTCCCTCCAGTTGTCATATATTCTGCTATCCAAATGATGAACGTTTACCCCTCTCTTCCTAAAAAAAGACATCTGAGCTGAGGCAAAATTTAAAAATCTCTAAATCCTAGAAGCTGAAAAATGGTAATTACATATGAAAAACAGGTTTTCATTTGGCTTTATGTATTTACATTTATACCTACTTGGCTCTACCATTGAGTCAAATCCAT
>NW_009259534.1:0-9405 GCF_000687185.1 Egretta garzetta | reverse complement strand
CCCCTCCCCCCCTGCAAACGCACCAGTCACAAGTCCAGTCTTCTGCATTTTGCATTTACTGAGACAAAGTCGACTGCAAGTACATTTCTGCTTCCTGTTAATGCTATCCAGTTAGTGTGTAGAAAGGAAAAAGATCTGGTCTATTTTGATAAATATATGGGTTTGAGCATTTTTTTTTTTTTTTTTTTTTTACAGAGTATTTTCTTCAGTATATCTTTGGTTTAATTTCACGTTTATTTCTTAGGCATAAGCAGAGTTAGTTAGAAGTAGTTAGGAGCTAAAGCATGACTAATTTCATCCTACTTTCAAAAAGTATTTGACCTAGCAATAAATACAACAAAATTAATCCTACTTCTTAAAATATCTCCATGTAAACTCTAAAAAAAAAAAGCTTAACAAAATAATCGTTAATACTACATTTGCCACACTTAATTTTCCAGCACATACACAAACTTAGCTCTAGAGAGACTCCACTGAATTAATTTACTTTAGCTGGTATATTGTAAAGATAATAATGGAATCTATTAAGAAAGGACTACATGATTAGGTTCCATAAAATTGTGGGCAACAATCCATGCCTAATCTGCAAATTTAAAGAAGGAAGCAACATTTCTTTTTCTTTATTTATCTATTTTAAACAGATAAGATGTGCAGCGCACATACTGATCAATTTATTTAAACATTTTCTTTCTAATACTGTGGCTTAACTTTTTCTTCCACAAAACCCATGGCAGGCAGCTTGCCTTAGAAATATTCGTATCACAGATGAACAAACTGGAATGTGACAGCATTTGGGTTACACACAAGTTTCAGTATCTAATGTCGGGAGGGCCCAGTTAGGCTCTGGGATGATCTGTCACTGAAATTCAATTGGATCAAGAACTGTTCTCGTGACTGTTGAATTAAACGTTGGCTGATGATGATTGTTTAAATAGTGTGTGCTAAAAGTTTTTTTTTCCAAAAAATACATATAAATAAATACATCTCATTCTGCAGAATTTCAAGTATCTCAGTATCATACAAAGTATGCATTCAGATTTGAGTAATAATTTATGACACAAATGTAAAGCAATTTGTTTGTATCCACTAAAATAGAATGAATCATATCCACGATACCAAATTGTAGTAATAAATTACTGAGCTCTGCTAGTGGTGGAAAAAGCTTTATCATACTAGATTTTACGGTACAGCTCTATTATAGTCATCTTTTGTTTATTTATTCAGCCATACATCATGGTATACTAAATAACATACTGGCTATTTACAATCTGTAGAGGGCACACATCTGCCTAGATCAAACTGTTTAAAAATACTATTTCCTTTTCCATGAGTAAGGGGTGTTTACTATAATCAAAAATATGAGTGCAGTGTAAGTGTGCTGCTGGTATCCAAAAATTCTGGACAGTCACCGTGACTATGCAGAAAAACTGTGTAATAACATACACCCACAGAGTGAAATTATTCTTGAGATGTGGACCTGTGACTAGTTGGGTCTATCACATGTATGCAGCTAAGCGAGTAGGTCTGACCTAGGCTTCGTTGAGCCCACTACTTATCTGAGCTAGCAGGACCATAAGGTCATGTTCTCAGGGCCACCTGATGGCAATAACTAAAGTGGCAGTTTCAGCCCTGGGGTGCGCATGAGGTGGGCGCTCGCTGACTTCAAGACCTTCCAGAAAGGAATTCACCGTTCCTCCTCAAGGTCCTCATTGCTTCCACCAGAAAGACAAGAAAAACTCTTGGATGTGTCCCATGTGCCTGAACAGCTAATCTCAGTTTCTCCTCAGCCTCCTCTACCACACCAAAGAGTAGGGAGAGATTAACATGAAGAATAAGGGGGTTTAAAGGGAATTCACTCTCTCACTTTTATTCTCCCTGCGGCTGAGGAAAAAAAAAAATCCCCATCAAAAGATCAATCCTGACTTAAACCTAAATTCAAAGCATATATTAGCCTGAAGAGGTACTCCATGTTTATCAAGCATATTGCTAACATGAGCAGTAGCTGCCATGAACTGGCTATGGAAGGAAAGATGAGCAGAGCAGCAGTTTATGGTTAGACCAAATGTTAAGGCAAAATCAACAGACACATCTGAAATAATTTATATTTACATTCTACAATAACACAAGGCTCTCATGTACACACAATATTGGAGTCAACATTATGTCATTTTTCTAATACAAAGCAGTAAAAAATGAAACTAAGCGAAACGAAACCAAACCCAAACGCTCAAAACCAAGACACTCAGCAACTGTTCAAACCAATGCCACCATCAGCTGCCAGGACTCCGTGCGCTAAGGCCCTGCCGGGCAAAGGAAGCCAAAAAGGCTAAACTAGATCTGGCAGACTCATCAAATAATTAATTAATGATCCCAGTTCTATATAAAAACAAACAAACAAAGAAGAATCACAGCTGAACCAAGCAAAAAGCCACATCCAGTTTATTAATCGCTATCTGTTAATTTGCAATAAAATAAAATACTGGGCTTTTCTGCAATAGCTTAATGTTCAAGCATTGCTTCTTGCATCAAGGACAGATCTTGCACAGAGAGCACTGGGAGCTGCACTAAGAACATTGGTAGGATTTGTTCTAAATGATGTATTGTATTAAACATGAAAATGAACTTTAACACGACACCATTACAGATTAATAATATTGAAGCTTTAACAAATCAGACTGACATTTGTGGGCTTTCCTACATATTAGTGTCTCTGTTCTTAGAGTGACTGTAAGTCCGTGGGAAAATGGTCTAATTATTTTTGGTCCTATAGCAGTTCAGGAAGCAAACTACAGATAAGTTGAATAGCAAAAATCAAGTTACGGTTTCTACAGATGTGCAAAGACTGCTAGAAAATTGATTATTGGACACACAGAACTGAAGTCCCCAATTTTCTTCTCATCCTATGTAGAAGTTTTCCTTTTAGCTCCAAAAGAAACTGAAATGGGCACCAAGATCAACATTCGTCTTTTTATCACCATGCTCTGCTGCGTGTTGTCATGGAGGCACCAGAAATTTAGAATAAAGAAACATGATGCAATTTATTTCTTCTAGGTCCTGTAGAAATGCTGTGATCCTTGACTAATCTCTTAGCAAATATTTTTGTCTTCAGAAGAACCCTACGAATGTAACACAAACAAGTATTATTGCTGCTGCATTTCAGCATTTCTTCTTATGAAAAAACCCTCTAATATGGCCCTGACCAATTGGTGCTCAACATTAAAAACCCCATACAGCTTTTTTACAGGGCAGGCAACCTGCTCCCACAGTTCATGTTCAAAACACCAGTCAGCATCAAGAGCAAAGGATTGGGTCAAGAACTTTAGTATACTCTCATATTTTGACTTGGTGCTGTCAGAAATGTCCCCTGGGAGATAATTTAACATAAGAGATTAATTATTTTGCAGCACGCTGCACTGATTTTAGAAGTACCTTACATAATATCTGCTTTGTAAATGACCAAAGTACTCGAATACTGCAGAACTTCCTTGTGTTTAGCTTTTCTCCTTCTGTGTTCTAGATCTCACTGCTAACCATGCAAGGCTTTTTTTCACATGAATTTGTAAAAATGGGAATGGCATTTCCTCATCTTTTGTCTAAATCTACCTCTGATAATTATTAAAATCCTTTTTTTTTCCTCTCTGCCCTGATCCCGGTTTCTAAAGAAATCTCTTTTTCTGAAAATACATTTCATTTGAAGACAAACATTATGCAAGAACGCAACCATACATATAGACTAGAAAATGTCCTTTTTATTGAGCTCATTAGAATATTTGTGATATGCAAGCGGTCTCACAGGCTTCACGCTGCTGGTTTTGCCCCTTGACTGAGAAATTATTAGCATATGACACAGCAAACAAATAATCCTTTTCATGCGTAAATACCTTTCTTCATATATAATTCTGCTATACAACACTCTCTGCAAAATACAGCCTGAAGATTCCCAGTGGGTAAATTTGTATCATGCTATAGAGATGTAAAACACCATAGAAGTATTCTGGAAGTCAGACCACACACCATCACAGTATGGTAAGAAACACCACATAGATTTGCAGATTGGAAAAAAATGAAAAATGGTAAGTTTTAGATATAAAAATCAATTCACACTTCTACCCAAAGTGAAATGAATACTCTTCAACTACCATGCCACTTCAATTCTGTAAATGATATCACATGGGTACAGTTCTATAAAGAATATCAGCTTTGAAGTAGTTTTTATGAACTGATGAAAAAAAACCAAAAACAACTCAAACCAAAACAAATTGGAAGAGGTAACCATAGTTATCACATGAACAAGTTTGTAGTATTTCAGGAATTAAAAATATAAACATTTTTCCTGAGATAAGAGGAGAGCCAGTTGGTTTGAACACCATTCAGTAGCCTCTCCTGAGTGCAGTATCAGTAGCTTGGTTTTTTTCTTGGGTTTTTTGTTTGGATTTTTTTAAGAAAAATTCCTGCATTGGCCATTTTTCCAAGGAAGAGTGAGATCCAAATGTGTAAGAAAAAGGTTTCGTCTTCAGTTTATAATTCTTCTCAAGTTTATTTTATCATACATATATCATCCATATTACATTTTTTAAGAAGTCCATCTTTTTCACTGAAAGTTACAGGCATTCCCAAATAGACACCGTATCTCTTCTTCTAGAGCCTTTCATTTCATAGTGATATACATACCATACTTTTCAAAGTACCACTAACCTAGTAATTGTTAGCACTATTTCACTGTTGTTATTAACTGATATAAACTATCAAAGTATTTGGGATGATTTTCCTCAGAAAATCATTTGAATAATCTCCCCAAATATTACATTTTATGGTTGCAAAGTTCTTCCATTAACAGAATGACAGAATCAACATTCATTTTTAGTCTAAATTGCTTTGACATGATGATGCTTGCAATACTTCATTTGTACAAAACAACAATAAATTCTCCTAATTCTACCTCTTTCGTTCCTTGCTGTGGTGATTTTTCCCCTACACTGCCGTGCCCTTGCCACTAAAAAGCTACATTTGGATAGTCATCAACATTATTTACAAAACTGTATCTAAATTTGACAGTAAGGACTCCTCTGCAGAGAACAGATGTCTTAGAAGGAACAGCAAGGTGGATGATCTCCTATGGCATATTCTTACAAATTGGGATCCAATAACAGAATTTAGTGATGCTCTAAAAGACAGTTACAGAAAAAAAAAAAAGAAAAAGAAATCCCACAACATTATGGAGGTAAACCAGATGTAGAGCTGTTGACAACTTTAAAGGACCAAACCATGCCTGAGCATTACACCCAATGAATGGATAGCCAGAAGACACTGACAAGAACATGGAATCTCCTTTGATATCCTTGTGAACATTTGCACCACTGTAATTCCAGCACCACAAAACTAGTGGCTGCATTCTCCTACAATCCATGAAACAAAGCTCACCCTATGTGAATGGTACACCACAAGGACTCCAAAATCTTGCAGCTACAGGATAGAAAAAGAAGATGGAGATTCTTGTGTACTCAGGACATCTGTGAGACACTGCGTGTCCATGGAGCACGCTGACTCTCAATACTACTGCTAGACAAAGGCAACTGCACGCTGCCTGTTGCCCAGTTATTAATGCATAGATGCTATTGAGACCACTACCAAAACCCAGGAACCTAGATTTAATCTCCATTTCTCTTTAATCTTTTTCTTCCTTTTTCTTTTTTTCTGATGACAAGACAAAAGAAAAACGCATGACAGTAGTGTGATGCTAGTTCCCAATGTTGACTTTCAACGTTAGATGCACACTGCTAAAACTGAAGTTACCATGATGAAGGTGAAACTGCTAATCACTGTCTCTGACTGCTGTTGACCTCCAGTCAGGCAGATACATTATCCTGTTCTGCCTGCAAAACTGAACAGACACACGGGAAGAAAGTGTGTACAAGTATAGAATTAGCAACAGAAGTCACACTTGGGAAGCTGGCTGAAAAAACCACTCCCTTTCATTTGAAAAAGTAACTCAGCTACCATCCCATCAGCCTGGCCCTTAAATTACCTGCAGTGAGGATTTATGCCCAGAACATGAAATGGACTTTCAAGCACAATTCTTCGACAAAATTTTTTGAGATCCTCACCCCCTTATCTCCCCTTGCCCCAAAAGAAAAACTCAAGGAATCCTTGACTGGATCCAGCACAGGCACCACATCAGCACATCAGGCTATTAAAAAGCTGAAACCTGTAAACTGTTGTAAGTCAACTCAAGCTACTGCAACCTACATTTGTAATTAGCACGGAAAACTTAAAAAAAAGCACCTTCTAGATATGAGACATGTGACTATTGAGATCTTTGGTTACGAGTTGATGCCACACACTTTTGTCATCTGAACCACAGCAACTGAGGTTCGAAACCTGGATCTAGATATCTAGAAGTGTACACTTCCTTCACACAGTTGGAAGTCCATTTCTCAAATCCCTAGTTTCCTTAGTATGAGAAATCAGATGAAGAACCTCTTCACTTAGTTAAAGGCGGTGGTAAAATTTTCAAAGGGAGGGAAAAAACTGGGATGAGGGACATTCATTGAAATGCTACCAATACAGGGACAGGGCATCATGTGGAAAGACATGAGAAATTTATCATATACAAAGGTTAAAGAAAAAGCTTTGCAGGGAGCTATTCAAAAATAGTTCTTATCTAGCAGAAGACACTGAAGACACGCATAAAGTCAAGCTTACTTGGCAAGCCAGATTACAAATGTACTAGCTGCTATCATTATGGTTTCTTGAGCAGATTTTCAAACGACACAGGCAATTCTTTCAGAAACATAGAGATACAGAAAGGTGGAAATACACTGTGGGATTTCAAAGCACTGCAAAGTGTTTCTATAGACAATCTGCCAACAAGACAAGTTAAGAAGGCCAAAGTCAGCATTAGCATCTGTCTTCCAATTACAGAGTCACAAATGACATATTGCTCAGTGACAAATGGTGACTGGTGTCTTATATTAAGATGGTTGCTCTAGCAGATGTTTTCAAATTATCCCGAGCTATGTCACAGGGAAAGGCAAGAGAACTGGAAATGTGCCCAGAGAGACCTGGTGCACCAGCAGCCTAAGGGAGCCATTTAAAAAGCCATTTGGTATCCTCTCATGAGGTCTTAGCTACAAAAATTGAATACAGGAAGGAACAGGGGACTGGAAAATACATTATATTCCTCAATTAAAGTTTTAAGTATCTGACTACAGGATCATCGGGAATAAAAAGCGTTCACTTCATCTTAGCTTGGACAGAGACACAGTCTAGGCAGACAGTCCTTCAAAGAAGAGAGAGGGAAAAAAAAACACCAAAATAAACTACTACCCCAGAAAGCAGTGCTCCGTATTACTGCTCTGTGATGACAGAGTCAGGGCAAAAGAAACTCTTTTATTGTGAACATCTCCAAACAGTAATACTGGTATCACATACCACATACTGACTCAAAAAATAAAATGAAGCCCTGCTCCCTGGTAAGAAAAGGTAGACTGCTTTTACTGCTACAAAACCTCTGGGACACCATGGGGAAACTGTCCAAAAAGAACACGGAGAAATAAAAGAGAGAAAGGAGATGACCACCCTTCCATCTGAAATGGACTAAGGACTAAGGTTCTGTCAGGTCTTACACACAGTTAGAGCCAAGACAGGTCTTCAAATCAAAAACCTGATGGGGAAAACCGGTTGTTTCCTGAAATCCCACAGTCAAATCGCACAGGTACAGAAAGGCTGAAATACGATGCAAGCGGAAGGGAGGATGCGAGAGGGGAGAGACACAGAGGCTGTGCTCAGCCAGCGTAGCATCGGTCGCAGGAGCAGCTCTCTGGAAGCATGAGACAAGGGTAAAAGCACACCCCAGGAGACAAAATAACCACCGAGAGGAAGGTGCCAATGAATGCTGCTACAAATTAAGGGATGGGTAGGCGTCTAGTCTTGACCTACGGTGAGGGAGAAAATCCTCTCTCTCGTTACCATGGAGATCCCCTTTTCAGGTTTCTTTGGATGAGCTTTGTGCACGAGTGCAAAATGTAGCATAAGAGGAGAACAAGTATTAATTATGCGCCCCTGACGAAAATAGCCTTCTTAAATCTTGAGCGATAACACAACAGAGGCTCTAAAAATTAAGTTTGGTTACAGAGATTAAGGGCTGAATAAACTATCTCGTGTTAAAGTGCCTTGAGCTCTTATATTCTTAAAACGGCAACGCCAGTCTAAGGGTACTGCACCTGCCTGTTACAATTGGGGTGAAAACTCAAGTCACCAGATGGTACAAGACCGGAGTGAAAATTACAACAAAAAAAAATTGCATGGAGGCTACTTACTACTGCTTCTTGGTACAGGATTGCCTTTATTTCCTACACTGTTTCATTAATTATTCATGCAGTTCTTTTCATATTTCCAGGTGGCAACATCACCGGCCGGGGCTGCACCACCTTTGTAGGAAGGACAGCATTGGAAAGTCTAACACCACCAGATTACATTGATACGCTTTTAAGTGTTAATCCCACAAGAGATAGACTAGAATGAGCCTTGAATTAAACAAGTATATTTAACATACACAGTTCTGGTGAAGAAAATAAAGAAAACTTTAATTCAGGAGGAGATACATAAAATGGAACACTATGGTACCCTTTATTTTGAAACTACTTGGTTACCTCTCTAGTAAACAGCATATTTTGCTTCTATGTATTCTCATTAATTTACACTACCTAATTTTAATAGTTCTGAGGTACACAATATCAGACAGACAAGAAAGCTATGCAAAAGATAACAAGGAACTGTGTTGTTGCCGTTAAAGATTCCTAATTTTCCTGTAATCATTACTATCAGCAGTAAATTTCTCTTTAAATATATATCCTTTGGACTTTTGGATCCTTTGGATCAGTGAATGCTGATCAAACTCGCAACACCTTTTAAGTGAGGGGAAATACCTTAAGCGTATATGCTGGACCCACATACCAGTGCAAATTAGTGTTGCCTTTTTAAAGGTGTATTAACATTGAAATACAGTCCAACACAACCAGCTGAGCATACACCATGCCGACAAGCACACCTACCTTTTATCTGGTTAAACAACTACTTTTTTTTTTTTTTTTGTAATAACTAAGTTCATACGCTACCTGCTACATTTCTCACCATTTTTGTTTCTGTTACTATTTTTTCCTTTTTTTCGCTTCCTGCCTTTAACAGTGTGTTTACGTATCCCTGACAGGTGTAGAAAACAACATGAATGAAACGGGATTATCCAAACTCAGTCCTGCGTGAAACCGAAGTGCCCCCTGATAAATATTAACTACCCAACAGATTTCCTCCACGATCAACTAAACCCATCAGCCTCCTTCAGAAGCAAGCACGCTGTAACACTTGCCTTCTTGGCATCCCGAGCCGGCTTTAGGAACGGCAATAAGG
>NW_009259533.1:1607346-1613067 GCF_000687185.1 Egretta garzetta | reverse complement strand
CATCCTCTCACTCCTCTCTCTGGCTGCTGTTGCGTAGCAGTTTTTTCCCCTTCTTAAATATATTATCCCAGAGGTGCTACCACCATTGCTGATGGGCTTGGCCTTGGCCAGCGGCAGGTCCATCTTGGAGCCGGCTGGCGTTGGCCCTGTCAGACATGAGGGAAGCTTCTGGTCTCTTCCCACAAAATCCACCCCTATAGCCCTCCCTGCTACCAAAACCTTGCCAGGCAAACCCAGTACAGGTTTTAATCAAAACGTCTTGCATCCCAGACAGCCCAATGCGCCCCGAGGGGTACGGGTGGTAGGGAGTCGCGTGCATATTTTGCTCTGATGTACTTAAGTGGTGTAAATTCACTTCAGCCTTTGAGCAAAGCACCTGGCACAGCCATGCACAGGAAGCTTGTGCTTCAGAAGACCAGGGCTGAGATTAGCACGAGATTAGCAAGGCCAGGAGCACGTGCAGTGCTGGCTACCGGAGGCTGCCAACCGAAAGGAGAGGGAAGGGTGTTACTGAAGGCTGCATTAGGAAAAAAAACCCTCACCCTCTGCCCAAATGGCTTTTGCATTGCAAAAGAGGAAGATGGTAATGATATCAGATGACCACTTCCAATTGCAAAGCCTTTTGTCAGTGGGAAGGATGGTTGAGGTGTCCTTCTGCAGATTGGGACCATCGATGGTGAGGATGCTGAGAGGCATTTCCTCCACCAACAGGAGGGCAAGCTGCAGATGGGGCCGCCTCCACCACAGGGATGGGGAAACCTCCATGCCCTTCCACCCCCTCCATACCTTCTCAACCAGGACCACTGGGTGAATTTATGTTGGCAGACCCACAGCACTTGGTACAGCCCGCCAGAAGATAAATACCAGGGAAAAGAGCCATCTGAGCTAAAAGCCAGTGTGGGTACAAGAAGAACAAGGCCAAATGGGTACAAGTCATCCGCAACTAAATTTAAGCTGGAAACGAGAGCAGTTTGTATTCGTGCAAGCAGCAAGGCTCCAGCAGCAGCTTTCCCAGAGGACTTGCCAGGGTCAAACGGCTCATTAGTTTTAAGAAGGAAGCCGGCAGGGGGTTTGCGTCGCGGCTGTCTGTAACGGCGGGGGAGACCAGTCTCCAGACCAGCCAAAAATCAGTGGTGGCCCTGGGGCTGGCTTTGGCGGGATGTGGGTCTTCTGCCACAGCCGGTGGCCGTACCTGTGCCGGTGGGGTATGGAGGCATGTGCAAACCGCATCTGCTTGCTTTCGGAGAGAGGGAAGCTGCACGGGCAGAAAAATAAAAAGGCATGGCTCCATTTTTCCAGCTGATAGGAGCTTCAACACCAGCTGGGATTTGGGCTCAGGGTCCTCCGTGAAATTCAACTTGGCTTGTCTTAAAGACAGCGCCTCTACTCCCCAAGCACCCGATGAGCATCTCAGCAAGAGCAGGGGGAATCAGACCTACTTGTCAAGCGCGTTGCTATTTGTGCAAATGCTGTGCACTGGAGGGAAGCTTGAAGAACAAGTCCCCTTTTTATAGCGCCTTGTATGCTGGCAGCTAGCCTGCAAATTAGAAGGAATTTGGAGGGGAGCAACAACAACAACAACAACAACAAAAAAGCCTAAGGGGCTGGAGGGATTAGTTTTGGAGGAAAAAAAAAAAACCCAAGAGAACTAAGTGTGTGGTCCAGTGGATGCGACTTTGGGCTGGGGCTGCACCCATTGCTGTCCCATCCATGGCAAACCTCCCTATGCAATTTGCTGGTTTCTCTACCTGTCCTTAAGCAGCAAGATGTGTTTTTTCCCACCTCGGGAGACAGCTCTGCCATGTCCACACAGAAAAAAAACCCCCACATTTAAAAAATTACATATGTGATAGAAAGTTAATTAAGAAGTTGCCAAAGCAAAGGACTGCCCACAAACAAAATCGGTTTGAGCCGGGAGCGGGTGAGCCACAGCAATGAAGGGTGCGTGGGGAGGAAACCCCCACTCTAATGGGGTTTCTAGGGTGGTTTTACCCCAAACTGGCTTAGTTCATCCCCAGCCCCTTTGAACGTGCACGCAGAGGGGCAAGCTCCCTGCCTGGATGCGGCCCTGCTATCAGCATCCCTATCATTCGGGGCATGGAGCGGGGTGGGAGGTGGCCTGGATCATGGGTTTAATCACCAGCCTTCAGCCTGGCGGTGCTTGCACTGGTGGCAGGGCCCCAGAGAGGGGACTTTGGCAGGAGCCCAGCACCATCCTTGCAACGAAAGGCTTGGCTGTCCTTGGCTCGAGGTACCCAGCCTCACGGGGACATCCCCATGACCAGCAGGATGCACCCCCTGGGATGCATCACCCCGGGGAGCACCAGCATCCAGAGCCTTTCAGGGTTGGGAAGAGACAAATTTTCCTATTTTGTTGACCAAAATCCCTGTTCTCTGCCTGCCACGTAAGCAAGCGCAAAGCTGTAATTTGGCACTGCCGGGGTGCAGATGAGGAGGGGATGCAGGGGCTGGGAAGCCAGGCTGGACAAGCCTCCTCTTAAAAGCCCCCTAACGCCACCTTAAAAAATAATGAACTGGGGGCAGCGGAGGTTACTGGTTTGGTATGAGAATTTTCATGAGCCTGAGAAAAAAAAGCATGAGAAAAAAAAAAGGAAAAGAAAAAAAAAAAGACCACATTGCTCCAAAGTATTTTTTTTTTTTTTTAAAGCAAGCTTCAGGGGCTCTGGGAGAACAAGGCTCGCTGCAAAGTTTGTTTTCTGTTGTGCCCATGTTACCAAGCAGAGCTGGCCGAGGAATGCATGGCGAGGGGTGCCTGGTCCAGGCTGAGCCCCTGGGTAAGCACTGACGGCCAGGTACGAGGGGACGGTGAGGGTCGCCCAGCCTGGGCATTGCTTGCAGCCCAGGATACCGCTCAGCAACCCATCCTCCCAGTTTAATGCAAGCTTTGCTTCCAGCAGGGTTCCATTTCAGACCATCATGTCGCACATGCAGCTAGTAAATAAACAGAATATATACATTAAAAAAGGGTTTGCTAGAGGTTGGGATAATCAAGGCAAGTTTCCCTGGCGCCTTTCCCCACCGTGCCAGGGTGCAGCGTGGTAGCCAGCAGCTCCCAAACCCTTCTCCGGAAAAGTTCAAACCCTCAAATACTTGGAATTGCTCTTTGAGGGAATTTATTTTAAAGCCGCTTTAACGGCAGCTGGGAATTACCAGGGAGGCACTTTGCTCTGCAATTTCCCAGCTGCTGACCCTGTTCGCATGAAGTGGGCCCCGGGTGGCCGCCCAGCTTGGGAACATGTGCCGAGCCAGCACCGCCTGGAGTTGCACCCGAATGTCCGCTTGCCCCAGGTTGCAGGAGCGGCACAGAGAAGGCTGTTGTGCATGGCAGAAGCAAGAAAAATTAACTCCCGCATCCAGCAATGAGGGTGTGAGCTCGCTTAGCTCGGATGTGGTGAGGTTATTTAAGACCTTGCTCCCATGAGGGCTGGAAATTGCACCCAACCACGTTGCTTCTTCCCTGGAGCAAGAGCAGAGCTGAGAGGCTGTGACCCTCCAAAAAACCAAGCCAACATCCCAATCTGTATGTGGAACGTTGCTTTTTAAGAAGCATTTTGTTCTTAAGGAAAAAAAAAAAAAAGGCTTATTGAGCAAAATCACCAATGGAAGCCTGTGGCTGAGCACTGGCAGGACTGCAAGTTCTGCAAGGTCCTGGTTGAAGATTGGAAGATGTCACCAACGGAGCCGTGGTTGTTCCTCTTGCAAAACCTCCGCGTCCCCTTGCTCACCCTCTTGCCCTGAGGGGATAATGGAGACCTTCTCCACTCCACACCTACATGTGGACATCTTGCTCACCCCGGCCAGGCTATCTGACTCAAATCCTAGAGATGAGGTGGTAGCCTTGGAAGAGGTGCAGGTAGGTGGGATGGGTCGGTGGCGGGTAGAGGCAGCCGCATGCCCAACTGCTGCCGGATGCGAACCCACCTGTGCTGCACGACCAACCGGCAGCTGGCAAGTCACCCAGAGCGAAGGGGGCCCCCAAAGCCACAGGCAAGGACTGGGCTGATAGGCATCAGCCCCTCGCGCCGCGGTGCCCGTAGCCCCGCACCGGCTTTCTTCTCCCTGATGGTACGCTCAAAAGACACTTGTGGAAAAACACAGCAGAAAGGAGAGGGTTTGAGTGGCAGGTTAGAGAAGGAGTGGGGGAAGAAAACAACTTGGCAAGGAGGGAAGGGCTGAAGGACATAGGCGTTTCCATTTTGGTGCAAAACTCCCAAGGGTGCCTCTCGGAGCATTTATTGACCAACTTGCCCGGTCTCGACAAGCTGGCCTCGCAAACCATGGCAGGGAGGGATGCTATTTCTGGTCAAGGCGCGTACAACGGCGACGCTTTATTAACTCTATAATCAACCGGCAACATGCATGGGACTCAAAACATGGGAGTCAACAACCCTCCTGGAGAGGGCTCTGGCTCTGCAGGTACCGCACCTGCATCGTCACTCCAACGTCACTATAAAAACGCCATCGAGCGGTCTCGTGCAATGCTTCAGGGGATCAAAAGAAAAAAAAGGGGGGGGGAATCAAAGTGCAGGCAGGTACAGTCTGCTTAAAAAAAAATCAAGGGCTGCACCCTTGACTCTGGCAATGCAACCGATAATAAAGGATTGAGTTGCTTCTCTCAGTATTAGAAGGGAAAAAAAAAATCATTGCGTAATAAAATAATAATTAAAAAAAAAATTAAATTAGATGCAGCCAGGGTTCATTAAGGGTGAAAGGCAACGGTTTGACTCCAAACCCAGCTGTTCTCCCTAGCCTGAAAGGTTGCATCGATACGATCTTCCCCAGCACAAGTCTGTGCGGGAACTCGTCATTCCCCCCCCCCCTTTCCTTGCAACACGATAACATGCCACATCACCCCCAGCTCCCAAGTTAAACATCTTATTAACTGCAGTGACGTAAAAGAGGAAATCGCCAAGAACTATCGCAAAGATGAGAGGGAACACAGTTACCATCGATCGGCTACGATACCGCTGCAGAGAGATCTGCACGTAAAAAGGCATCCAGCCCCTCCTTTCCCCCCCTCCTAGAAAACTAAACCTGACATCCAAACAGCCCAGATACGAGAGACTCGCAGTAATAATATTTTTAAGATTAAAAAAAAAAACAAAACCCAAAACTTGCCTTCCAGGAAATCATTTGGATACAGACCCTGTGCAGCTGCAGCCACCCTCCGTGTCGTATTCATCCCTCCTGCTTCAGCTTGGAAATCAGGCAGGGTGGGGAAGAAAAGGGGAAAGGGGAAAAAAAACCAACAACAACAACAAAAAAAAGCGATATTGCAGCTGATGAGTCGTGAGAAGGCTGTTGGCAAAGTGGTCCAGCAATCATCTGAAATTCAGACGGTCACGTGAGGAGCCTGTCTGCAGCTCCCGCGCAGCCCCGGCTCAGCACTTCGCCGAACTGCACACGCAGCAATTTGCCGCGTCGAGATCTCCCGCCCCGTTTTCACCCGTTTTTCCAGCCCGCGTCCCCAGCTGAAAACCCCCAGCAGGTTTTTACACTGCAAGGTGACCGACGGCTTCACGCCGAAGCTGCTCTGGCCACAAAGGTGGATTTCTGCCGTGCGAGAGCGAGGCATGCAGAAAAGCATCGCTAAGCTGCAAACCCACCCCTCCTTTTAGGTTTTCCAGCGAAATCCCAGCGGCGTCTTCTCCACCAGGCTGTGCGTGGTGGCCATCACCCTGAAACATCATGTGGGGCTGG
>NW_009259533.1:1605733-1607313 GCF_000687185.1 Egretta garzetta | reverse complement strand
TCCCTGCTCCTGGGGCCAGCCTGTCCCTGGGCAACCCTGGGCATGCCCAAAACCAGCCCCCAAGCTCCCCAGGCAGCCGGGGTTGCATCAGCGAGCAGCCAGGTGAGTGCAGACACCTCCAGGGCGAGGTGGCAGCCGGCTTTTTTCTCTCTTTCTTTATTATTTTTTTCCTCCCCTCGCTTTAATTTTCACCTGGGACATCGCTGCACACCCTAGGGATGCTTCAGGCTCCTTCCTCCCCTGTCCTGCATCACCCTGCGGTGCGGCAGCTCCTGGGGACCCATCAGGACCAAGCAAGCAGCAAAAGTCCCTCTGCACAGAACCAGCCTCACCATCCCACCCCCTCAAATCTTCGGGACAATGAAATGAATTTTTTTCCCCTGCTTGCACCCATTCTTCACATAAATTAGGAAGAGGAATTAAGAGACCCCATGCTGCCTCGCCTTCACCGCCCATCTGGAGATGCATTACATTGCACTAAAGTCAGGCAGATACAGTGGGACTAAAAAAAGTGGTGGGTTTTTTTTTTTTTTTTTTTTTTTCTAAAGCCAGATTGCCTTTCACGGCAACTATATTTATAGGTAGAGCTGTTGAAATTTTAAGGGCTCCTTGCCACAGGAATCCACTCCGGTCTCGTGTTCGCAAAGTGGCGTAACTTGGCAAAAAATGACCACTTAACGGACCGAGGGGTGCTGCTCCCCTCCCTTAATTTTGGATAAAATCAGAGGAGGGAGAAAGCAAAGATGCAAAATGCTCAGAGGAGCCGTGCACGCCCCTGCCATGTGCCGCAATCCGTATTTTCCAGGTTTGGAGCAACGTGGCACTTCACACCCGCCCCCGGACCGGAACTTTCCTTTTCTGTCAATGACCAAAACACACACACACACAAAAAAAAAACCCCCAGCTTTCATGGCTTTTTATTTTTGCTTTCAGTTTGGCTATCAGCAGCACACACAAAGCCTCCTCTGCACTTCGTTTTATGGTTGAAAAACCCCAGCGGGGTTCAGCTCCAGAGCGGTAAAACTTGCTCACCCCGTCCGAAGCCACCCAGGAAAGCCATCCACCAACACGCCGCAGCACACGGTGCCCAGAAACCACGTGGTCTCAGCCCAAAAGTTTGCAATTTTCTTACACAACAGCACGCTATGCTGCAAAAACCCTATTTTATTTTAATTTATGCTATAAAAGCACGTTGTGCCACATCCAAAGACGCTACCACCCCGCTGAGCACGTCTGGATGCTAAACTTTTATTTCCCTATGGCAACATGTGCCTATTTAAGACAAAACCCAAACCATAATTAAAGTTATTGATAGGAGCCAATGTTTACTGTTTGCTATTTTAATATCAAGTGCTGCTGGATTTCAAGCCACTGATTTCCATCGCTTGCAGGGGATGATTAAGCTGGAAACGTGCCTAAATGCCGGGGTTTTTTTTGACGTATCTACAGGCACTTCTGCCATCAAATCAAAGAAACGCACTTAAGAGGCCGATCCCAGCGGATGCTTCTCATCAGGGACCGCCTTGACTGGAAGCCGGGGAGTGATTTTTGAGCTATCAAGACACACGTCAAAATAAAAC
>NW_009259533.1:1604361-1605666 GCF_000687185.1 Egretta garzetta | reverse complement strand
AAGGCTCGGGGGGCTCCGGTAACGCGGCTATTTTCAGCCTCGTGAAAGTTAACCGAAGTATCGCCTTCCCAAAGGAACAAATTTCAGGTTGGAGCATTTACCAAAGGTTAAAAGTCTCTTCCTCCACTTGCCCATGCGTCAAGTTTGGCAGCTGCTACTGGCATCTGACGTCCCCGAAAAGCGGCTGCGTCGCGTGCCGCAACAGCCCCCGCTAGTTGGCACCTAGATGGTTAACTCTGAAGCCTAGTGACAACACATTATTAAGTTCCTGGATGTATATAAATATCGGTGCAGAATATTGGTGGGTGTACAAAACCCCAAGTTTAAATCCACCTGCAGCATTTTCAACCCACGCTATTAGCAACAATATGACCAAAAAATTAGCAGTCTTGACAACAGCGCAGTTTAACTCCATCTCACAACAAGAGCAGGGAGATTCACGATAGTTAGTACACAAACAAGTCACCAGCCTTATCTAGCCACACTACTCTTTTTCCACTATCAATAAATACATGATTTCATTAAGGCTGTTTTCTTGCTGAACCTCCTTCAGTGAGGATGCACGTAAAACCAACCCAGCAGCTCCAGACGCTCAGCCGCCCCGTTTACGTTTCAGCTCCTTTGAGCACAAAGATGAAGCCCTAACTGAATTAACTGGAAATTGGCAGCAGCACAAACTTGCCAGATTCCAGCTAATTGCTTGGATTAGTAATTCCAGTCGCATGCAAAAATCCACCTTACCTAGGGCAGAGGAAGACATTGCATGGGGTGTCCTCCTGCTACGTGACCCGCCTGCTTGTGCAACGGGACCCACCAGCCTCCCAGATCACCCAAGCCCTTGGCCAGGCCAGTGAAAGGCTCGTTAGCTTAATGCAAACGCTCTCAAATATGGCCCAGGAGAGCCCGTCCCTGCCGCAACTGCTAACCCAACGAGCGCAACCCCGTACATTTGACGCCGTTTTCTTGCAAAGAGGTGGGAAACATCCATCGGGATGGCAAGGCCGGCCAGCACGCGGTATGTGCTTCCCCCCCGAGCCCCTTGCAACACTGAGCCCTGCGTCCGGCCCCGTGAGGGTGGTGAGGCCCCTTAGAGCCTGAAAAACGCTCGTGCCCGAGGATTTGCACGCTGCATCACACCCAGCACGTAGCGCAGTGGGCCGCGTGCTTGTCAGGGAGCTCCGCTGCTCCGAGCTGCCCCGGTGGCGTGCAGCGCCGTGCACGGTCCCCTGATGGGGTGGGTGACTGCAGCGTGGAGCACCACACATGGCCTCCCCACGGTGCAGCATCGTGCGTGACACACACACC
>NW_009259533.1:1602297-1602888 GCF_000687185.1 Egretta garzetta | reverse complement strand
ACGACGACAAGGAGGAAGGTGAGGAAGACAAAGAGGAAGGCGAGGAGGCCCAGGTGGCACAGGCCTGGGCTTGGTGCGGGGCTGCCCCCTCTTCCCCCAGGCAGCACAGGCCCGGGAGCGGCCTGTGAGGACCCCGCCAGCCAGGCCGGCTGCGGGGAGGAGGCCGCTCGTTCGTGAATGATAGAATGTTTTGGGTTGGAAGGGACCCCTAGAGGTCATCTAGTCCAACCCCCCCGCAGGAGCAGGGACACCACTAACTAGATCAGGTTGCTCAGAGCCCCGTCCAACCTGGCCTGGAATGTTTCCAGGGATGGGGCCTCCACTGCCTCTCTGGGCAACCTGTTCCAGTGTTTCACCACTCTCATTGTAAAGAATTTCTTCCTTAGATCTAGTATAAACTTACTCTGTTTTAGTTTAAAACCATCACCCCTTGTCCTGACACAGCTGGCCCTACTAAAAGGCCTATAGGCCCCCTTTAAGTACTGAAAGGCCGCAACATGGTCTCCCTGCAGCCTTCTCCAGGCTGAACAAGCCCAACTCTCTCAGCCTGTCCTCATAGCAGAGGGGCTCCAGCCCTCGGATCATTTTTGT
>NW_009259533.1:1597561-1602062 GCF_000687185.1 Egretta garzetta | reverse complement strand
GACATCGAGCCATTGACCACTACCCTCTGGACACGACCATCCAGCCAGTTCCCTATCCATCGAACAGTCCACCCATCAAATCCATAGCTCTCCAATTTAGAGAGAAGGATGTTGTGGGGGACCGTGTCAAAGGCTTTGCAGAAGTCCAGATAGATGACATCCGATGACATCCATTGGTTTTCCTTTGTCCACTGTTGTTGTCACACCATCATAGAAAGTCACTAGGCTCGTCAGGCAGGACTTGCCCTTGGTGAAGCCATGCTGAAGCGCTATACAGGACATATTTAACATCTTGCCCTTAGCGGTGCTGGGTATGTGCGAGGCGTGGAGGTGTTGCCTGGCGGGTCGCCGCCCCAGGGTTTGGCGGGATTCAGGAGCTGCCAGCGCTCAGCCTTTCCGGCCAAGGGCCTTGCCTCAGGTTGTTGACCCTGGTGGCTATAAATCCCTGTCTACGTAGGTGGTGTAGTGTAAAGAACTACCATAAATTCAAAGGAATGGGGACAGAGCACCTGACTTCAGAGCAAGTTGCCTCTTTTAATTCATTTCTGATCTATTGAGGACTCTTTTAGCAGAAGTCACCGTGGAGGCAGCCAAGAGCTTTGCAGATATTAAAAGAACAGTAGGATAAGGCTTTTTGGGGTGGCAAACAGGCATGAGGTGATTCCTTAGGAGTCATACACAAATACCAGGAGATGAAGGGACAGCAGCTGAGTATCGGGAGATCCTCAAATAGGCTTTCATTTCAAGGATGTTTTTTCCTCTTCCCTGAAAGGCACTAAAATGGTGACCTCTAAACCAGAACCTCCTGACAGTACTTTATGTTTCTGAGAACATGCTTTGTTAAAAGGGCTGGGAGACCTCCTCTTTGGTTAAGGGCCAACCTGTCAAGATCTACAAGTCCTCCAGCAGAACTTGAGAAAGGCTGATTTGGCGCACCGAGTGTTTCCAACAGAAAAAAGAATAGGAAAAAAGGAAAGAAAAAGTTCAGAATTTCTTAATGCATCATACAAAAAAAAATTAGTAAAGGAAATAAGTCAGTTGTACCAAGGTTTCTTAATGCAGTGAATCTTAAGCAGCTGCAGTGTATGTCTATAAATACATAAAATTGATGCTTTGCTAAAATTTTTGAATCTATTGACCAATTTCAAAGGATATTGGAGACATTCAATTTCTGCAACTTTGAAAACAGGCAGCTGGATAAAAGGATATCCATCGGCACGCCTCTTCCCTTCCCCTTCTTCTTGAGAGGGAAGCATAGTATAAGCTTAACCTTGATTAGACATCAGCAAATTCACACCTTGCGATAGATGTATGCTGAAGGCAGGAAGAAAACTGTTACTTCCTTTGCTGTTGACATTTAGCATTTTGCTGTTTGACTCCCTGCTACTTTTTCTAGGTGAGAAAATTATCTGTTATTCACATCGACGTTTTTTAATGAAATACTCAGAGTGTGACTTTCGGTGGTGCTAGAATCGGTCTGGCAAAGCTTAGCAAAAGCTCTGGAGGGCAGAAATCCTCCTGCTATTGCTGGCAATGGTAGGACTGACTGAGAAACCCGCTTGTGAATGCTTTCTTTAAAAGCAAAAAAAATTGAAAACTGAAACAAACAAACAAAAAATCCAGCACAAAGAAAAACAACTTTGCAGCTGCTCTAGTTGGTTGGGTATTTTTGGTTAAATCATTTCTTGTTAAAACAGCATGACCCCTTTTCCTTCCATGGGGATTCCCAGGCATGATGAGGAACTCTATTTGGCTCTGAGGGAATACGTTTGTTTTTCTGTGTCCTTTACTGCTTGTGAATATGATAGACCCGCCTTTCTTTCAGATGCACCAAATGCCAGTAATCTGTTTTTACTTAGTTGAGAACCTGAGAGTGGTCTTTGGCAAGCTGTTCTTTGCTTACCATTTGAAATGTCACATGGCAAATTCTCGTGCTTGAGCACAGTCTCAGCTTGACAGCTCTGGCAAAAGAAAAAGGGGCAACAGCGTGAGCCTCCACCACATCGCCTCAGAAGTGCCATCAAACCCAGCTTGATCCCTCTTGCATGGGTGAGGCTGAAGGCTTGCTGTGCCTGAGAGCATAGCTTCTTGGCCGAGGGTGTAAATTCCTACCAGTTTTGCTGCTGCTTTTTGGTAGGGGAACTTCTGTCCATTGTAAGCTGGGGGTGGGGGGGGAAATGGAGGCATTAAGAATTGATAGGCAACACGACTGAGAAACACCTTTGGGTCTCCTGGCAAGCCTGAATCCATCTTCGGTCAAGCCCTGCCTTGCTTCTCTGTGTTTTAGAGAAACAGGCAGAGAGAAGTGTTCCCACAATCAGGTCACTGCCTTAAGAGGATCAAATCGGCTTCACGTTAGCTGTAATTTCCTGAATTTGAATGGATTTTCAGCACAAATATCGACAATCTCCTGTGCACGTTAGCATCATTGAGCATGATTTTCAGCATAATGCACTGAGAAGCAATGCGGAAAGATTGTAACCTCTGTGCACAGATACTAATCCCAGAGCGCTGTATTTGCCTTAGTGTTAGTGGAAAGCCTGGCCATGTTTTAATGTGTGCTTGTCAAAGTGCTTGTATTATAGCTAGGACACTTTCCAGGATCAAGCTCGTGCAACCTCCATGTTTGCAGAAAGGATGGAAATGCAATCCATACACCTGCTTTGTCTGAGTTTCTGTAATCTTTTTTTCCATGGTCCTTCCTTACCCTTTCTGTCATTTCCATTTCAGCCAAATGCAGCTTTCTTCAAGCCAGGAAACCATTAACACTGAACTGATGGAAAAAATTACTCTCCTTTTTGCCACCTGCTGACAACACTTCTCACGGCTGCTGTGTTAGAGAGAGGGCAGCCACAGAAAAGTGATAAGACTGGGTTGGGAAGGTGGCAGGAGGAACCGCTCCTTCAGGGTAGGAAGTGAAACATGAATTCTTGAGATGTCAGTGTTAATGTTCCAGCACTGGTAGCTCCTTCCCATCCAATAACTGTTTAAACTCAACAAGTCCTCCACCGAGTTTCTCAGCCACTGGAGCTTGTGTCTTGATGCTCTACACCAGCAGTGTGAAGCAGTTAGCACATCATGTTCCTCTGGGACTTCAACATCTGGATGAGGTTTCCAGTCACCACTCCTGACCCAGACATCATGTTTACCTGCACTGCAAGCAACCTGGGTTTCTCCAGCTTGCATAGGTCCCAAAAGCTGCTCTGCAGTGACTAGTGGATAACTTTTCTTTCTGGGAGAGATAAGAAAGTAAAGGAAAAATTCTGGGGTTTATTTTTTTTCCAAAGTTAGCTTTTCCGTCAAGAGAGGCTCAAAATAGAGCACTTACCTCTTCAAGAAGAGTCATTTAATAGCTGGACCAGCACTTGGAATTCACTTGAAGGCACTGACTAATTCAGCACATGAGCGAAACTGAAGTTCAGTCATACGTGGTAACGCCTTTCTTTTTCCCACACTCATCAAAACCTTGTTTGCCTACTTCACAGATTCCCCAGGTATTAATAGCCAGCGAAGACTTCAGAACAGAAAGAGCTGGGCCCAGAGACTAAGAGGTTGCATTTGCATGTAAGAGAGATGGGGGAGGCTATAAAGGAGTCGCTACTGAGTGCTGCAGATAGCCTGGCTTCTGGCAGCTGCCCTCCTACACAGCTGAAGCTCAGTCCTGCTTTCTCAGGCACATGGCATAGTCCAGGGCTTTCGTTTGGCTTGAGAACATGGTTAAATCCTTGCAGGCGCTGCAACGTGGAATGGCATTTTAACCACATCAGGGAAGGCAGGATGGGTTTCCTAGGGCAGGGCCTCTTCACATGCGGTTCCTGCACTACTGGTGGTCCCCAGCATGCCTGAAGGTGGTCTGCAAAATGATTAAAAAAACCAAAACCATACGCATTGCATTCCCACGCCTGCAAGCCAGCAATCAGAAAGGAGGTGGAGTAGCAGTAACAGATAAACATTTTGAGTTTTAAGTCCCAGTGACAGTTCTTTCAGTGATGATAGCATCTGAAGTTTTGTCCTTTTTAATGAAAGAAAGTGAATTGTTCATTCGGTTTAAAGAGGTTGGTGGGGGGCGGCTGGTTTCTGGGCCATCTTGTTTAGACTGTGCTCTTGCCCAGAAAGGTTGGACCAGATGATCCTTGAAGTCCCTTCCAACCTGGTATTCTATGATTTTGTGGTTCTATGATTCTATGATACTTCATCTGGCACTGGAAACCTGGGCTGATACATACTGCAAGAACCCTGCTCGCTGCCAGAAGTTACCTGCAGCCAACCCCACATACCTATTCAAAGAGCCTTTGTTTTCCTCATTAAAGGACATACTTGCATAATCTTCCTTGTATGATAAGGAGCAGTGCCTACTTTCTATCTCACACCCAGGCCTCCAGACTTAGCCAGCCCTAAGGAAAGGACTATTCTGCGTAACCAGCTCTACCTGGGAGTGTAGACATGTCCTAAGGACATGATACTATGGGGGGGGGGGGGGGGGGGGGGGGGCCGCACGACC
>NW_009259533.1:1533023-1597524 GCF_000687185.1 Egretta garzetta | reverse complement strand
GAGCCAGCAGTTGGAAAATGGCGAAAAACATGGAACTCAGAAATGTCTGTGCCTCAGAGGAGTTTCCTCCTTGGTCCCATGAGAAAAAAAAAGTGCTTAATTTCTTCAGGATGACCTTACTGTTTACCTCAGGAAGGATTTTCAAAAGGTGCTGCTGAAAATTGACTGAGGGAAGGGAGCTTGCCCACCTTCATCTTATCGTTGATAACGAAGTGTCTGGATTACCAGCTGAACCTCAAATAACTTGACCTGGCACCATTCAAAAGCCAGCAGTCCTGAAGCTGTACATGGGATAGATCTCTGGTCCCAGCTCTGATTTGTTCTCCTGTGAGATCTGTAGGATCTCACTTGGCTAGGTGTGCATTCGTCCCTGCATGGATGCTCTTCGTATAGACAAAAGCATCTTGCTGGGGTTCATCTTAGACCACTTTGGTGAAACCTAGAACTTTGGTAAAAAAACAGGCACCTGGAGGAGCAGGATCTGGCCTTTCCAAAGAGGTTTGCTTGCCTTCAGTGATGGATGTGAAGGAAACTCATGGGTCCTGCTATGGTGGAGGCAAGGTATGAATGAATGAGTTTGCAGCTGGGAGTGGGGGAGGTAACAGGGCTGTTTGTCCCTTGCAGAAGTGCTTCTGGCGATCCATCAGAAGTCTGCATTGTTCCAGGAGACAATAGTGACTGGTCTTTAAGCTTAGACTAGAGAAGTTCCTACTTTCAGTCCTCATGGGCCTTGGTTTAATACTGGTGATGGCAGCAGGGTGAGCAAGCGTTCTGCTAGTTTCCTCTCCATTTCACGGAAAGTGGATGCAGGCAAAGGTTAAGTGACTTTGCCAAGGTCACATAGGAAATCAGTAGGGCAGGAGGCTGATCATTAGGACATCCTTTCTCCAGAAGATAACAAAATGGACCAGAGTTGCGGAGAAAGAACAGGACTTGCCCAAGGTTGTGGGATCATCCCACCTCCTGAAACACTTGCCCTGGCAGCAAGATTGTGACATACTTCCCGCATCTCCACTGCAAGTGGTGAATGGGAAGGGGTGTGAGGGGGAAACAAGCCAGTTGCTATTCATTCAGTTGAGCGTGACTGGACATGCACAAGCAATCTGGAGAAGGAAATAGTTCTTTTTTTCAGCAGAAACTCCACCTACTGAAGCTTTCCGGCAGGAAATCAAGTTACAAACATTACATGATCTGAGCAAATTCTCATACACTGATCCTACCCTGGGGACAGGACACTTTTGCGAGCTGCTTATTGAGGCTGTAGTTTTAGATACCTTAACCCTTTCTGGAGTGTCCCTCTGAGGGCATCACATCTTGTGCTGGCCAGGCTGTAGAGATCACAAATGAGAAGAAAATGGATTTACAACTGTTGCGATCATTCTTCATCAGTAAAGAAGTTCTGAAAGCTGTCTTTATGTGGAGGAAAGAAGGGGAGGGCTGGGGAGTCTTTCTTCTACTTGCTTTTCCTACTGAAAAATTGGGATCTGTCAACAATATGTTTCCTGGAACACCCTAAAGTTGACCAAAAAGTGTGTGGTTTCTGGCACCAGCCTGCCCGTGCAAGTGAAACCTCTCAATGGAGAAAGGAACCAAATTGTACTTGGACTATTTCAGACCCATTGTTTTTTCTTAGCAGAAATGCCTGAAAAACAATAGGAGAGAAGCTGCCATTGTAAAAAATCAGGCACCTACTGCTTCAGCTAAGGGTTAAGATAAATTGTTATCTGCATGTTCAAATGATATAATGAACCTTAAGAAAATAAACTGTGACGCTTGCTAATAGCCCTGAGATTTAAAACGAAAAAGCGTAGAGAGGAAGGAAGCTTTTCTTTTCAACAGAATAGGAAGCAAAAAGGACCACAGCTCATATTTTTTCTCTTTATCCAATTACCAGCAATGTAGACGAATGTCTGACACTGAGAAAAGAGGAAAGGTGGAAGCTGCCCGCAGTGATAGCAAGGCTGTTTTTCACATGATGGCTGCTTCTGGGGACTTGCAGCCCCTCAGCTCGCTGCTGGAGAGTGGGAAGGTGGGGATGGCCCCTGCTAGCAGTGCTTCCTGCCAGAGCACGGGGTGTACCGTGTCTCAGGTTTCCTCTTTGTTCCTCTAGGAAGCAGAGCATCTCCTGATGAAGGTCACAGCTTTGATCCCCACGGCTTGCTCTTGTGTTTATGGATGGCCATTATTAGTAACACAGGCTAGTGCATGCACCGCTCCGTGCCTGCCCTTGTCTGACTGCAAGAGAGCAGGGGCAGGATAACAAAAGAAAGTATAAATAGAGTCTTTTAAAAAGCCTGCTAAATAGAAATAGACTTTTAGGGTGGAGAGAGAAAGAATGAGGCTTGTTACCATGGTAACTGCCAATGGTTTATTTAAGAAGGGCAAAGAAACAAACACCACAAAAAGGCGAAGTCAAGAGGAGTTGAAGATTGCTGAAGGATTCTGTCGGCATACAGATGCCAAGGGGCCAGGTAAGAGCAGTGAGTTTCTACCAAAGCTGTGCTGAAAAAATTCATCCCATTTTACCTCCTGCAAAATGGTCTGGGAAATGTTACTATGAAATGTGCATTTCCAGTTAGGGAAACTGCATTTCCTTTTTTTTTGGCAGGGTAGAGGATGGGGAAATGCATGAGAACAAATGTCAGATTGGTGAAATCATCAGGAGCAAAGGGCCATGTTACCTCTGCCCAACCTGGACCCACTCAGTGCAAAGCCCAACTCATGGTTTTGATTGTCTTGTTAGAGGAATAGTGGAGGACGTTCCCTTGTGTTGACGGTGAAGGAATGTTTTTTAATTATTATTTCTGCAGATCCAGAACCAAATTGTCTTGATATAGATGCATCTGAGAAGTAAGAGCTATTATGATTTTGATCCTGCTCTTCCATCTGGATGAAAGATTCCGAAGACTTTGCTTCTCTAAGTAGCTCTTGCATTTCTGTCCTGAAAGTCAGGTCGTTGCAGCATGCAGAAGCATTCAGGCTTCCTCACTTGCTCCTCCAAGTAAGTTTTAAGCATAGGATCAGGGACATTTTGGGTTGGAAGAGATCACCTGTAGCAGAAATAAGTGGCAAAGCCACATGGTTGGCAAGGCAATTTTGCAGGGTTCCTGGAAATGACCAGAGATCAATTGGTCAAACAGATCAGGGCTTGTGTCCTCTTTGTGTGTGATGTAAGCGCAGAGCGAGAAGCAGGGCTGCAAACTCCAGCTCAGAGTGACCTGACCTTGCAGAGGGCCAAGAGCAGAGACATCTGAGGGCTGGCTGGAGCAGGTCTGACTGGCTTTAGTCGGACGTGGTGCTGTGCAAGCATGGCTGCATTGCTGTGGCCCCTGGGAGGAAAAGCTGCTCCCAATCTGAGTAGAGCTTGCTGGTGTCTGAGTCAGCCACATGGCTAGGAAGCTCTGGCTCCATTTCTGACCTTTCCACAGTACAATGCTGTGGGGCCTTGGGTCACACCACTCATCTGGATCTGCTTTTCCCACCTGTAGAGGCAAGGGCTGTGTTTCCCCTTTTGTGTCCTACCTTGGAGGTGTGTAATCTGTAAACTCTCAGGGAGTAGAATATCTTCCTGCTTGCTGGTACAACACTAATCAAAGGGGGAACCTGATCAAGAGAGGGCTTTCAGGGGCTCCCACCATGTCAGCTATTAAAAATTTGACCTGAATGTCCTTTTCTGTGTGTACCAGCAACATGGGAATCATCTCTATTGTTCCTTTTCCCTCCACAGGAAAGCTCTCACTGGGTCAGGAGCAAATACCAAAGGCTGAAAATGCTAGCAGCTGTGGTGGACAGCCATGCTGACTCCCCTTACCCCATCTGCTACCTGGCTTTCTCCTCAAATGTTTTTGCTTGAATTATGTATTAAGTGAGTAAAACGGCTAATTGTAATGATTTGCCTTCATTCTGCCAATGTCTGGGAGGCTGCATCCTGCCTGAAGACCACCTAGTGCTACATGCTTCACGTTCACAAGACAGAAAGATGCTTTCTGCCCCGAAGAGCTCTTAAAATGAGAAAAGAAACAAGAGATGGAAAAGCAGGTGCGATGGTACCCGGAAACACTGCAACGGGACTGTTCCACTCTCAACCTTAAAAGCTCAAAGACCAGAAAGAACTCGAAAGTCCCTGCGGTTGGGGTGTCTTTTGCTAGTTTGTTTTTAATCTTTTAGTTTCTAAATCAGTGTAAGGATTTCCCAGTTCCTGACTCATAATTTTGAAAACCTCAGGGCTGGTACTACTGGAAGGGTTCAGACAGCAGAGAAGCCACAAAGAGAGAACAAGTTTCCCTGTGAAGAGAGCTAAGAATTGCAAAAAACTATTAGTTTCTTCTTAAAACTGGACCAGCAACTTTATCAGGGAAAGGGAAACAATTGCAAAAGCCTCCCGCTTTCTACAGCAGACACCGTGGACTTCCCCATCAAATTTGGCTTCATGATACAATGTAAAGCAATACTGTGTATTTGCACAACAGGGCAGGAGACTTTCCATTGGATTTCTACCAAGGGACTCCTTCCTCGCACCGAGAGGGAGGCAGATCTTTTTAAAACTCTGGAGTGTATGAGCTGAAAGCCCTATTTCTCCTTAGAGTAATCCAAAAGTTGCCCTCAATTTCCTTCTCCCACACCTCTCTGCTCAATGAGCACATTGCAGCAGCAGTACCACCGTTCCTCCACATTACTGATCCCCTGGATGAAATTTGATGCACGGCTTGAAAGGCTGATGCCTCTGTGAGCCTGTTAACACAGCCATGTTTGCTGGGGAATGGAAATGATTTCATCCAAAAAGGGCCCTAGGTTACCTAATTCAGGCCAATTTTTGTGCGAAACCAAACCTGCGGGTGGCATATTTATTTTTAGCTTTTGAGCTAAATTCTCTTCATTTTCTCCCCCAGAGCAAGAGGCGAATCAGGACCCGACTTCTCCACTTTCTACATTTCCCTGACCCTATGGAGAGTTATCCCATATGCCCACCCATGCATGAGAAATTCAGGGTGAGCATTTTCAGAAGGTTTCACACAGCCTTTGATGTCTCCTAGCCTGGGAAATTGGTCCCCCTTCTGCTTCCCAGCTTGGAAGGTCTCACTGTGGTATCTGCAAGAGATAACGTTCCCTTTCGCTGTCTGCACATTGGGCCTGACTGTTTGCCTCTCTGCCGCGGGACTGCAAAAGGGATATTTCCCTCCAGATATTGCAAAAGGGTCCTTTCTGAGAGACTGGCCCGCCTGCAGAGCTGGGCAGTCCGTGCCGCTCCTCTCCTCTCTTCTCACAGAGATTGAGTTATGCCAGGCTTTGACCTAAGTGAAACTGCTGACGGTCACAGGGATTTGACTAATCTCCTTAGGTCGCTGTGAAATTTGCGATTCCTTTTAGGGAATAGAATTTTTTTATGATTTTTTTTTTTTCCCTTCGGGCTAACTTGCAATGTAAAAATAAACTGAAGCCCACGGTGGGAGATTAATTTCCTCCCGAACTCAGGAAGGGCAGTCAGTCAACACAAGATCCTCCTGGCCCATCCCAGGAGGACGCTGCTCCTGGATTCATTCCTGGAGACAGCTGCTGTCCGACCTTGCCGTAAGACTTCCTTCCCCAGTGCTCTCCTCCTGGCCCTGCTGTAGATCTGTGGGGTCTGAGTGCAGTCTGTGGGCACTGCCCAAGACATTTCCTTCCCTCCTGGCTCTGCTCTGCCTCAGAGCCCTCTGCTAGCAATATTTCTGGGTGTGGGGAGCTGAGAAGATAAAGTCCTAATTTCTAGTCATATTTGACCCATCTCCTAATGAAGGGAGAAACACCATCTCCCAGGTGTCCAACCTCCAAGGGCTGATGAGTAATTTTGCCTCTATCATCATGGCTAAAAGAGCCTCTCTGCAGCCTAGCCCTGTAGCCTCCTCCCAGGGTAATTGTGTCCTTCCCATGCAGAAACCCCCACTCCTGTGGTTCTCCCCCATCACTCCTGCTGCCAGCATCCTCCTGTCCTCTCCAGAATATGGGAAGGTTTGCACCGTGCCTGTGATACATCTCCTAGTTGACCAGCATTAGCCCACCTTTCCTGACTCTCCAATCCTTCCTGACCCAAATTACGCTTAAGGCAGATTCATTATATGTTATAAACTCCTCAAACACCCTGAAAACGGTTGCAGTTTGGCATTGTGCTCTTGCACCTGAAACACTGCAGAAACGCTAGACCCACCTTCCATGTGGAGGTTTGTACGTGGGCAAAGAAACCTCTTCAGACCCCTTGGTGCATATGGTTGCTGCACAATGCTAGTATTAGTCAAATAATTAAGAACTGGTTGCTCACACAAATGCCAGAGCCTGGCTCATTTTTGCTATGCTCCAGGGGTTCTCGTTTCTAGACATTCCCATGAATTAAGCTGAGCAAGCTGGCAGGGGAGAAACGATCTCTGAATGTTGGCATGAAAAGCCCCACCGCAAATTCAGCTGGCATTGTCCTCCTGCTTTGAAAGTTTTAAGCCCTTCAATTAGGGAGAAATGACAATACCCAGAGTGGGATTCCTTTGCTCTTATTTTGGCATGTCAAATTGAGATGTCTGACTTCAGATGAACTAGTCACCGTCGGCTCCCTTTATTGACGATGCAGAAAAATAGGAAGAACCAGAGTGTGATTCAATCTACAAGAGTATCTGAGAGAGGTCAAATGAATCATAGACTGTAGAAGAAGCTGAAGCTGCGTGGCTAGACATAAGAGTCTACGTTTTAGATGTCTAAATTTAAGTGAGATTAATTCCACTCCTGTGACTCAGGTGGTCAGTCGCAAAGTGCGATGACAAGCTGACCACGCTGAGTAATGCGGCTTTGATTTCATGACTTATTTTCACAGCCACCACCCCCTCCTTTTTTCCTGCCTGCGTAAAGGTGCAGCACTGTCCCGTTGATTCATTCCTTAGCCCTCAGTGGCAGGAATGTGCAAGGTAGCATCTAGCTGGCCACCAAGCACGTGCTTGTCTTCTGGGGGAGCAATCATGGTCTTACCTTGTGCTTCCAGCTTGCTGTATTTTCTCTCCTACAAGACATGGCATCTTTGAATTAACAAAAGTGCTGATGGGTGAAGAAGCAAGCAAAGTCTAAAGAGCACATGACTGCAATGCTGAGGGTTCAAGAGCAGGCTGAGGGCTCTTGCTGCCTGGGGAAGCTGGGGAAGAGGGCCTGAGAGAAGGGCAAGGAGAGGAGCATGGTGGTGATGTGCCTGTGAACATGAGTTGTTTTAAAGGCGGAAAGCACCTAGCACAAGGTAACAGCAGAAAACCCTAAAATCATGGAAAATGGGGCTGAAAGGTGGACTTGGAGGCATCATGTAGTCTACCCCAGCACAGGAGGTCACACCCAGGTTTCTAATGCCAATCAATGAGAGAGAGAGGTGATTTTGCTAGAAGGGCATAGGGATGCTCCTCTCGTGCTTGTTTCCTGATACCTTGGATCTGTGTCCAGCAGTTCACGTGGTTTATTGTGCAATGAGCAGCATTGCCTCCCTGTGAGCTGCAGTGCTGGGGATTTTATTCTCACAGTGAATTACTAGAAATTCTTTTAAAGTTTTCCCTAGAATCCCCTGGCTAGGTTATCCATAGAAATCACCAGCTGGGAAGCAGGGTTAACAAGCAGTCGGGTCCTCCTCCTCTGAACCTCAAGGGCATGTCATTGACGCCACACTGCCCTAGGACCCTGCTTCCCCAGTGGGAATCTGTTTCTTGTTCCCTGAGATATGTGGCAATCCTCTGCATTTGAAATCTGAAATAGATGTGCCAGACTGTGACAGGAAAAAGTGCCTTGGGCAGGGCAGATTGGAGAGAGCTGGCAGGGACCAGAGTCACAATCACATCGCTCATGGGTGAGTCTCTACCTCCCTTGCTTCTTCTGACAGGGAGAGGAGCACACGGCTCAGGGCTGTGCTGCTCTCTCTGAGCTAAGGACATAGAGAAGCTGTGCCCATGCCTCTGGGGATGCAGTTCCAGCTGTGCAGTCAACATCAGTGTACAGGGCAGGCACATGGTGGTGCTTGCTGTAGAGGAGAGGACACTAGAGCCTGGCTACCTGATGGTATTGGTAGGTAGTGCTGTCCAGGAAGGGAAGACGGCTTTGCAACCGGTACTAACCCTGACTGACAGGCTTACAATTCAGATGTAACCTGCTCAGTGAGAAGCTTCTGGTAGGATGGAGATCCCTTGGTGCTGAGCAGTATGCAGATGCAACCAGGTTTTCAGACGGGATTGGAAGTGACCTCTCGAGTAACTGAGTCCTCTCCTGCCTAGTGCCAGTGCTGTCTGCAGGTCGTTGAGGTGCACCCGAACTTCTTTGCTCATGGTCTGGGCCAACTCCTGCCTAGAAATCATATAGCCAAGTAAGTGCAGTTGCTTGCCTTAAGTGCTCAGGGCTGAGAGACAGGGTCTGCTGGGCTAGGAGACTGCTACACCCATCTCCTATTTTGAGGTTCTTAAAAACCACAAAAGGCTTGCTGCTTTCACAAAGCCTGAGAGACCTTGAATACTTTAAATCATACTAGCTATTAGTACAGCAGTAATTAAATAATGGGGAATGCTCCAGAGGGTTGTGCTCAGTAGCTCCATGACCTTGCTGCTAGAAATTGTCCCCTCCTTTCTGCTCCTTACCCTGGTGTTGCTCCAATTAACCTTTGAATGACTAAAAAGATCCTTGTAATCCCAAAGAGACTTCCATGCCAATCTGCTGGAGACTCATGGGAAAGAGAAGTGCCTTAAATTGCAAGCCAGTTGGGATGGGAAAAACTCCTTTCCATTTCCGCATTCTTTGTAGCTTTGAAATTCTGAATATTTGGTCTAAACATATGTTAGGTGGTGCTTTAGCCTGTGGTGATGCCTGAACTTTATCCTGAAATACATATGGGGTGAGAGGAGCATTATTCATCCCTACATGCCATACCTGCTCATGTGGGCGCACCTTGTTTTGTCAGTGGGTGACGAAGGCACGTATCAATGAAGAAATTTGGATCCTGGAGGAATGGGTCAACCTTGCCTGAAGTGCTGATGGTTTGTGCCTAGCAGTTTAACTTCAGTCACATGAAATGCACTGTGTTCTCGGGGTGCTGAGGTGCTGAAGTGCATCGAGAAGTCAAGCCCTGTTACCACATCTTGTGATAGGCAGCAAAAGGACCAAGGCTCTTCGGAGGCTTGGGCTCTGTGGCTAAGTGCTCTACTGTGGGCTAAGTGATGTGTCTTTAAAAGGCACCAAGATCATGGTCCAAATATTCTGGTCTCACACCTGTAAAATTTGAGTGGCTATTGCTGGGATTGCTTTGCTGCCTAAGAGAGAGCAGGATCTAGCCCACAGGGAAAGCCGAGATACCTATCTCCACCTGAAGGTGTCAGCCCAGGCAGAGGAGTTAAGCTGGCAGGAGAATTGCCTTGATGGAGGCAGTGAGTTGCACGTAGATTTGGAGCAATCCAGACCCTGCTCTCATGTGTTTGTGTCTCCCCTCAGTTCCCACGCCTCTGCACTTCCTTGTTTAGCCCAGGCCCGGAAGCAAAACTGCTGAAATGCAAGGAGGAAAGTTATTCTCATGGTGTTTCCAGCCCAAACAGAACCAGGAGGGAGAAAGGAAATCCCATGAGAAAGCTTGACAGATTTCCAGCTCAGACCCACTCAGATCCATGGAGCTTCTGGGGTTTCATCTGAGCCTCTGGGTTCGGGGTGCTCACAACATTTCCGTGAGTGCACGTGGATGTCTCACAGCACCAGAGTGACAGCAGTACTGGTGTCCAGGACCTTTTTGCAGTCCCATGCAGCTCGGCTTTACTCTGGTCCAGCCCAGATTCAGTGAGGAGCAGTGTATTTGCTTCTTGTTCCCACCATGGACGAGGCTGGTGAAGCTGTGGGGGACTTCTGCAAGCTTAGAGGTGTTTCTGGTGGAGATGAAGCTCCTCCTTCCTTCACACTCAGGCAGGGTATTCAGGAGATAACCAGAGACTTTGAGCTGAAAATCAAACTCAAAGTCCAGTGCTCTGCACTGGAAGAGACAATGGCACCAGACTTGTAGGTATCTTCTCGGATATCTCCACATTTCTCCATGCCAGACGTGTGGTCCATCAGCGGAAGAGGTTGGATGGGGACACTGTCCTGGAGCAGCTCTTTTGAATGCAGAGTCCTAGAAGTTGGCACCCCCGCAGCCTCTCCTTTCTTGCTGATGCTCCATCAGCTGTGCATCACAGATGAGGCCTCCTGACTGCGTGGGAGTGGAAGGTGACGGGGATAAGACGGATGCTGCACCCAAGAAATGTCAAACATCATGCTAGGATGTGGTAAGAGAAAGCAGCACATATTCTGGTCCTTGGACGGTGCCTGCTGACGCCAGGATGGTCAGCTCTGGGCATTGCTATCTCAGCCAGTACAACTCTAATCTCCTTTTTGCTCAGGCCCTCTGGATGCCTGGTCCCATTTGTCTTGATTCCCTTCCCAGCAGCAGTCTGTGCTGGTTAATTGCAGACTACGTTAAAACAAAAAGTGTTTCCTCATGTATTTGGCTTTAAATTTATCACCCCTCACTGCCACTGAATGATGGTGGTAATTAGGAGTTTGCTGTGTCCCCAGCTTTTATTCTGCAGTGCAGCCAATGCAGCAGCAATTAATCACCTGGCAAACACAGAGGAGGTAAATACAGCAGCGCTGGGGACAGAGATAATCTTGGGATAATTTATAATTGCAAAGCCATGCTCGGAGCGGGAGAGACCTCTGGGAGTTGCTTTGCTTTTGGTTTCAGAAGGAAGGCTGACTGACAGAGGGCTGGAGTTGGCTGGCTTTTGTCCTGTTGTTTGCACTGGACCCCTTCCATTTTCTGGCACTGAGAGACTGGCTTTGGGATGAATTTTATCACACTTCAGGAGAGCTGAGCAGCCTGAAGCAGGTCTCAGCTGAGCAGTGTGAGAAATGCAAGCTCTGATTCCCCCCTGTCGTAACTGTGAGCAACTTGCCCCAAAGCGGTAAAGAAACAAAAAACCAAAAAAACAACAGGGGGGCTGGGATTTATGCTTGCTATCTTACAGATCCCTAAAGAAGCTCCAGAGGTTATGCTCTGCCTTTTCTTTGGTTGTAGAAGGACCCCAGGGAGCTTAGGCTTTTAGTGTAGGTGCTTCAGTCAAGTGTGTTTGAAATTCTCCTGAGGCCATCTTAGCACAGGTCTCAGCAGGTACAAAGGAGCTTGCACATGTAAACCCTGTGGGTTTCTGCTGGAGGGAGACACTGGCACCCTCAGCTCATTCTTCATTGCAGTCGCATTTTCTCCCTGCTCCTCAGCCCAGCCCCAGGAGGGTAGCGGTATGGGCTTGGCTGGGAAGCACTGAAGAAATCCTGGCTTGCCATTTTTCCAATGAGATGAACACACGTTGTTTCAAAACCATAACCTATTCCCCCTGCTTTTTCCCTCGTGGGCTGACCTTGCAAGGAATGACGGAAGTTTCTTTGGGTTAGAGAGAAGACTTCCAGCAGTCCTCATCCAACTTCCATTTACCACCACGAGAACTGCTTTGTGTACATCATGCCTCTGGGTTGGTCAGGTGCTAACCTCTGGGACTGGGCGATCCCCAGTGTCCATTGTAATCCACTTAGACAGGTGCTAACCTCTGGGACTGGGCGATCCCCAGATACTGTCCATTGTAATCCACTTAGGCTCAGCCTGGTTCCTTTCTTTTCTTTAATTTTTTAGTTGTCAGGGAGGGAGGATTTCCAAGAGAATCTTAGCAAGGAACAAACCAAGAGGATGCTTTGCTGTCAGCTGTCGTGACCCATCACAGCCGAGAGCCCCAAGCCTGCCCACACAGCGGCACCCACAGTCACCATGGACTGACTGACAGTGCTGGACGTGAGAGCAGGATTTGGCTCACGTGTTTTCCTTTTGAGACTTGGAAGACCTTACTCATCACAGAATCACAGAATCGCAAGGGTTGGAAGGGACCTTGGGAGATCATCTAGTCCAACCCCCCTGCTAAAGCTTCCATTTCACAGGTGCTCCCTGGAATAGATAAGCATCACTGGCTATTTTTTAACCCACAGATGAGGATGTTTAGGCTCGACAAAGTTGTGAGCCAGAGCCAAAGTGATGTGGACTGTAGTGAAGTTGGTGATGTGTTACTTGTGTACTTGAAGTTAAGTGTTGTCCAAGGGTCTGATGGACTAAGGTTAGGAATGAGATCCCAGGGCTCACTGAAGGCAGCTGGAATATTTAGCAGGTATGTACAGCATTTTGGAGAGGGTTTGGTTTTTTTTTTCCTAGTGACCTGCAGCAGGGCTGTTTCATGCTGAGGATCAGGGGTGATGAGGAAGAAGCTTGTGAAGATAGGAATTACAGACACAGTAAAATGGGTTTAACAGAGCCAGCAGGGGAAATACGGTAGGAAATGCCTCGTCCTATAAAGCACAAGCAAGGGACAAGCAATCGAATGACCTCTTTACACATGATAGGTACCAAGGAGATAGGTAGCAGTCATTAGGGACTGGTCAGGGAGAAACTTTCAGATCAATCAAATTGTCTTGGTACGAGTCTTTCTGGAAAGGGGAGATGCAGTAATTGCCATGTGAGTTGGCTCCAGCAAGGCTTTCATCACTGATCTCCTAAAACAGCTAAAGCATATGACTTAGATGCTTGTTAACGTGGACTCCAAGAAGGGAAGGTGACTGTGAGCGTGGGTCTGCAGCGTGGATGAATGAATACAGAGAAAGCTTATTCAATCTACAGGACATGTAGAGTTGGGAACGACTGAGAATGGCACTGGAGGATGAAATTGGGATGGAGGATGGCCCTCAACACAGTGGAGGAACACCCCAGAAAAAGTAGGATGAACTTCAGTTGGGAGGCGCGTGGAGTGGAATAAGGCAGGAACATCCAGCTACACAAATACAGAATGGGGAACAACCGGTTTGGGCAATGGGTTACCAGGGGAATGTGAGTCAGGAAATCCACCCTCTTCTGGAGAGGCGTAAATAAGTGTATAGCCTAGCCTGAAACTCAAAGTTTAGTACTCGGAAGTGGGGCAATACATTTCTGGCTCTCAGTCTAGAAAAGTGTGATAGAAAGACCTGGGAAATCTGACCTAGGAGGAAAGTTTTAAAGAGCTGGGGGTTTTAGCTTAAAAATGAGAAGCCCAATCTCCCTGAGTCATCACAATGATCTTCATGATGTGAAAGGCTGCTGTAAACCAAAAAGAAATGTCAATACTGTCTACTGAATTTCTATTAAAAATGTATGCTGAATCCTCCTGAGTTTAAATATAGCTCAGTTAATAGAAGAGGACATTAGTCTGTGAACTGGAATCGTATACACTTAATTAGTGATGATGAACACTGCAGGATGTAAGAGCCTGCGCAAAGATTTTGACTGCAAGGTGTTCCAGCAAGACTTAACTCAGTGTGGACATCTGTGATTTGATAGAGCAGTTGCCAAACAAGGGTGAAGAGAAGTACTAATTATATAGACAACAATAACTTCTATTCCCGCCTATGTTCAATATGATACTCGTTGTCAGCTGAAACCTCTTGGGAACTTTGCTCTTTTCCTTTGTTGAATCTGGCTGTTTAGTGGCTATTAAAACAGAGCTATATTATTCATTCTGAAATACCACGTCCAGTAAATGAACTTCTATTTTTCTTTAGGTCTCAAATTCAGTCTGTTATTAATTAATTTGCAGAGCCAAATGGCTTGAGCAATACGAGGCAATGATTTGGTAGGTGAGTTGTTTTTCTGCCTGTCTGTGCCCCTACAGATGCGAGTAGATAAATCAGGGTGTGGAGCGTCTGTCTTCATTGAACAAGTGAAGTGGTGAGGACAGGGAGCAGCCATACTGAGTGCTTCTCCGGTGAATGGTGAGTAGTGCTTCTCTTCAGACACTTAGGAGCGCATGGTCTTTGCCAAGGATGCAACCAAGGCCACCCAGGGCTGCAAGCATGAGACCTCACACTCTGAGATAAAGGAATATTTTTGGCTGCTGTGAGGCTGTTGTCCCTAATGAAATGAAGAAGAATACGAAATGCTTACTGCACCGTGGACCTGCTGCCCAAATCCTGCTCAGGTGGTGTCAGCAGAGGAGAGCCCCAGGGTGCCCAGTCTCAAGACCTCTTTGCCATTCTAGGATATGTCATAGGGGTGTCCAACACCTTCTGATCAAGGAGGAGCATCTTCAAGCTGTTGCCCAAGTCTCTGATAGCCTCACTGGGCAAGTGGTTTCTTGGGACTGGGAGTGGTTGGCGATGGCAGCAGCTTCGTCAGATGCTTTGGCTGCTCTGAGGCCAGGCCTTCAGACTCCCAGGAGAACTGCACAAGATGACAGTCCTCGGATGTGTAAATAGGAATGCAACAAATGAGTGGTGTTTAGAAATCAGTGCAAATCAGTTTTAAGACAACTATCAGCTTTCTGCACTGTGAGCTGTTGGGTCATAGAATCATAGAATAGTTCAGGTTGGAAAAGACCTTTAAGATCATCGAGTCCAACCATTAACCTAGGTGCTGCCAAGTCCGCTACTAAACCATGTCCCCTACCATATTTGTAGGAGTATGTCCTCAGTTGCCAGAGCCAGAAGCTCTGGTGTCCCCCATGGTGTGCTTTAATACTAAACATGTGCAGAAAAGCAACATATTTCCCAGGTGCTTTTCTCTCCCGTTGCTGGTGGACTTCACACTCTGTGCTACTCTGAGATAAAACAGCAAAGGGAGAAGGCTCCAGCCCCTCCTGCATCTCACATGGACCAACAAAACAGTGGTGCTGTGCTCTGGCTTTTGTTTGCTGGTGGCGGTGGAGAGGAGTTGACAGAGCCTTGGCCTCATCTGCCTCCTCCTCTTCCTGTTCTTCATCCCCAGGAGCTGGGACTTCCTGTGGTTTGGCAGGAGCTCTGTAAACATGTTCGCCAAAGTGCCTCCCCCCGCCTGCCACCACCGCACACCCTTGCAAGAGAGGAAACACCGCAGCTGGGAATGTGGAAGGGGATTTCCATGGGCTTTAATGAGGTCAGCCTCCTTCACCCATACACAGGGCTGGGGGATGCCGGGATTCCTCCTGCCAGCACTGGTCGGCTCTGGGAGAGATCTTGGCCCATTTGGTGTAGGGCTGGGAGATCACCCAAATGGCACCAGGGGTGGTTCCCAGCGTGGGGCCGCTCGGCTGGCTCCATCCCAGCTTTGCAGCTTGGTGGCCACCCTCCAAGGGTGTGAAAGGGCAAAAGAAGCCCTTGGAGGAGAGGTCATGTGAAGGAGGCCTTCAGCCAGGGCAGTGTGGGTGGGGGGGGTGCAGAGCAGCCTGGTTGCCTTACAAAATGGGGGTGGCCCAGGCTCCTCTACGTCATCTCTGACTGTGGTTGCCTCTGAGGACCCATTCCCTGGCCGTGGATGTGTGGCACAGGCCATCTAAAACCCATACAGCTGTACACTCTTCTTGCTGAATTAGGCATGCATGCCAGTGGGGACCCATCTGCAAACCCTTTAGCCCCCTCGAAGGGTGCCCAGGCATGAGCAGTGCTGGCACAGGTCATGAACTGTACACAGAGTTAAACATCTGGGTTTGGATCACCTCCTGAATCCTGACTCTGCTGGGTTATAGCCAAACACCTACCTACCTCTGTCCTGCAAAGCTATGGGGGCTGTGGATACCCTTCTCGGGAATGGGCTGTACATGACTTTCCCATGTGGGGACCAGGAGAGGCAGACAGGCAATAAATGCAGTCCATGGGTGACATCTAATGTCATATTGGGGTAACACAGGCTGGTTTTTCCAAGCTTAATCCTACTAATTGTAGGGCCTTTGGCGTGAGAAGGAGGATCTGGCCCATCTGGCTCTAAAGGGGCACCTTCTTCCCGGGGGAATGAAGGACTTTTTGCTTCCAGGCAGCAAGAGCTGGCTCACAGCATTTCACTCGCAGCCTTATGCCACGGCGCTGTGACCCCATCATCCTGCTCTGCATGCAGCTGGTCTGCTCTGCACCGCGACCGTTCCTGTGTGACCTGCCCCAAATTCTCCTGACAGGGGACTGTCACCCTTCCCTGGTGGCGTTTGAACACCTTGGTTATGCGAAGGCTGCCTTCTCCTTCCGACTTCTTCCCCATCCCCGTGCCCACCAGCTCTGCCCCACATCTGTAGCAGTAATTAGCTCATAAGGGCTAATTTTTCACTGCCAGAAGACAAGAGACCTCACCAACTTGTTTTTTAGCAAGGGTGAGTTTGAACAGCTCTCCCATCTCCCAAACATTTTGGGAGGGTGAGAAGGGACTTTTGAAGGTTTTACTTAAAATCTTGGGGTTTGATCTATAAGTGGCTTTGCACTTGGAAAGCTCAGTTCGGGTTTTGAAATAAAGTTTTTAAAGTATTGTAAGGGAAATTTCAGGACTGAAGATGTTTTGCTTGATTAGAACCACTTTTCAAATGCTAATTACATTAATATTTGACCTTTTGCCTTGCTTTGTGAATGGGTATGTGCATGAATGCATATATACATATATAATTATTTAATTTAAAAAACTCTTGGAAGACAGGAAAGAGCTGTGAAAAAGGACCCCTTGACACCGTCTCTTCCCAGGACTGTGGGAACAGTTCCTTATCTTTACTGCTACCACCTTGGAAGATGTCCAGGCCAAGGACTATTCCCATCTCCCTGCTTCGTTAGGTCTTCACAAATAGGTGCTAATCAGCAAGACTATTTTTCTCCAGTTGTCTAATTGGGGAATGCAGTTAAATTTGAGCTGTGGTTCCCAGCCTGCAATTAGGCTGAACTTGGCTATTTCTCTTTCAAACCTGAAAAAAGCCTTTTATCGGTCCAGAGGCTCCGGTGGTGTCATGCAGCTGAAGGATGCTGTCTCTGCTTGCCTCTGGCGCATCCTCCGGGAAAGGCCCTGCAGAGGGTGGGTCTCTGCAAATCGAAAATCACTGCATGTTCATGGACTCCACTGTAATTTCTGCTTGAACTCGCACAGATCTATTGACCTGGCAGCCTTTCCTAGTGTAAAAAATGAGGATGACGGAGAATCTGTTACTCCCAGGCAGATAAATGTTCACATGGGCACATTGTAGCTTGGATCCTCTGTTTCATACTGGCTCTCTGCTCAGTGAAAGGCCTGTCTGCCACAGAATCTGTTACTCCCAGGCAGATAAATGTTCACGTGGGCACATTGTAGCTTGGATCCTCTATTTCATACTGCCTCTGCTCAGTGAAAGGCCTGTCTGCCATCAGAAGACCCTTCTCCATGGATGAATTTGTTGATGTCCATACCCCTGGTCCTTCCCCAAACCATTCCTGGTTTTCAACCAGGGCCTGATTTTTGGCCAGAAGGCACATGACACATCTCAGCTCTTTTTCCTTAGGCTAAGTCCTTTATTCTCATTCCCTCCCTCCCAAACCAGGTGGTTTCCCCCATCCTGCCCGCACCAGCCTGGACCAGCGATGAACCCATCCCCACCTCCCTGCTCCTGGAGCATGGCGTCGGGTGCTGTACCAGAGCCACCACGATGGCCCTGCTCCTGCTGGTGCGACCACATTAGATTTGCAGGGCAAATCAAAGGGTGGATGGAGATGTACAGTTCATCCCACACACTTTATCAGCCCAGAATAACTGGAATAACATTTTTTTTTCTTTTCCCCAGCATGCCACGCTGATCGGAAGCTGGAGCCTTTACTTTCCCAGAGGGTGTTGGAGAGCTAAATTAATTTGTTAGTGTTTATATTTTCAGAAACTGCTGCAGCACCTTGGGGAGCCACTTACAGCCCCATCAGTGGCTCATTGATGCGGTGGCTCGTTGAGCTCAGGAAAACAAGCACCATTAGGACCAAAGCAAACCCCAACTGTTCCTCTCCTGCATAATGATAGTAATTAGTGCTTGCTGGCACTTTGCAAGCATTAGTTAATTATTCCTCAGAGCTTCCTCTGGGAGGAGAGTTACTATTTTTAGTGAGTTTTATGCACAGGGAAACTGAGGCAGCAGAATTAAGGCTGTTGCAGAAGGGACAGAGATGGGGATGGAGGCCAGCAGTGTGGCTGCAGTCCTGAACGTGCCCACTGCTTCTCCATTTTCCATAAGTTCATGGAAACACCTTAGACTTGCATGATCAAATCATGTATTTCCTAGTGCCAGAAGGCGTGTTTGGATTAGAAGCAATGTTTTTGCTTTTCTTTTTCAAAATGGGGCATTTGCCTTAACCCACCAAACAAAACATTTTTTTTTTTTTCACCTCCAAATGGGCCATTTTTGGAAAATGAAAATCAAGGATATTTTTGGCTTTCCCATTGCTGCTCTCTTATTCCGCGTTTTCAGGGCAAAACTGAAGAAAAGGATACAATTAAAAATGTCCAAATGCACACAAACAAAAAAGGGGGCTAAAAATCCTTCATTTGCAGAAGGTCATTGGGATGCAAACCCCTGCTCCCTCAACGTCTGCAATCTGAAATCAGCTATGAAGCTGCCCAATTCTTCCCTGATGTTTTTTAAGCAGCTCTGATATTTTGCATGGCAAGGTTTTGTTTTGTTTTGGTTTTTTTTTTCCCCAAGCCAATCCTTTATTGCTCCTATTCTGGGTTTATCCACTGGGGTTTTACTGTCCCATAAAGTCCCTTAATTGCTGGAGAGGACAGATGTTGGGTAGATCTGTCTAGGTAAGTGAAAGAAATACATGTATGCCTGCTTTGTGAAGATTCCAGGCACAACACTGTTGTTGTGTAATTTTACTGTTAGGTTTGCAATATATGAGGTTTTTCTGATACATCCAGCTCCTGGGAGCCTCTAACACATGATATTCTCAGGTTTCATGACCAAAAGGTAAATTCTAGCTGAGAAATGCAAGCTGGAAATACAGCAGAAAGCCAAGGGTGAGACATCAATGTTGTTGTTGCTGCCACTGCTGTTATTATTATTTATAAATGCCGAATTCTCTGGTGGGTTTTCAAGCAGGGCATGTGAGTTTTAAGGCCTGACTCAGGATTTTTCAGTGTCTGGAGCTGACTGGAGTGCTTCTGAGTGCTGGCCACCACAGTGGGAGCAGTCAGCACAACCTAACACAGATTCTAGTTTCCATGAGTTAATTTCTTGCTTGGTATCATAGGCTGATAAATATGGCGTTGCTGATCATTAATAAAACATATAAATCCTAGGGTTCATGTAGTCAGCTGCAAAGTTTCCACTGACCTGGGCTTGTTTACCTTAAATCGGGCTGCTTGTTTCCAAAAGTGTGACAGATTTTCTATAAAATTAGTTTTCCAGTTAATTAACCGGCTATGGCATTTTGTTGAAATTATTATACATGCCTCTCAGGCAAATGCATTTAGGATTCAGTGTACATATCTCTCTGTCCTCTCCTTTCTGTGGTCTTTGTATCTCTGGTGCCTAAGTATCTGCCAATATCCTTGAATCAAACATCCGCCTCCTCTAGAAAAAGCAAGGCCAAGCAGGGAGCCAATTGTTTGTTTTTTTTTTTCCTTTGCAAATGACCTGTCTCTTCTCAGTGTGCTGCAAGAATCCCCCAGACCTAAATGTCTTCATGGTACATCCCCAAATTGTGATCTCAGTCCTGAAGCTTATATAGCAAGCATGACATCATATGGTATGGAATATCCCTTGGGCCAGATGGGGTCAGCTGTCCTGGCTGTGTCCCCTCCCAGTTTCTTGTGCCCCTGGCAGAACAGGAGAAGCTGAGTAGTCCTTGACTGATGTAAGCCCTGCTTAGAAACCACTAAAACATCACTGAGTTATCAACATTCTTCTTATACTAAATCCAAAACACAGCACCATACCAGCTATTAGGAAGAAAATCAACTCTATCCCAGCCAAGACCAGGTCACCGTGTCACACATCATGCGTGCTGCAGTGCTCCTCTACCACCTGCCCTGCACTCACCTCCCTGGTGCCTGCCCCTTTGCTCTTCACTGATGCCACCCGTTAGGAACATGGACCTGATGGGGACAGTCGGTTGTCATTCGTCTGCTGAGCAGGGTGAGTTCAGACTGTGTGGGCCTGGCCAGGAGGGCCTGGAAAGAGCTGCTGCTGCAGTGCTCTGCAATGGATGACACCTGGGAAGACTGGTAGTTTGAATCTCTTCCTTCTCCCAGGGACAAGCCACAGGGCTGTTGTGGGGAAAGTATCACTTTTCTGCCTTAAATGGTTTCTGTTTTGTGGCTGAACAGAGGTTATAAGTCACTATTTTTGTAGACAAGTATGACTTTCAATAAGAAATTTAGCCATTTGAGGGCTTGCATAGAAGCTAAGTGGTGTTCAGAACTTTGCGCTGTCTCGGTCTTTACCTCTGCCCACTAACACTAGCAAGCCCCTAGACCAGACTGGTCCTCCCAAGGACAAAGTTGTGGCCCAGGAAACTACATTTCTCCCAGGAAATCTTCCCTAGAAACTGTTTCAATCTCACAGAAGCTACTTGCAGCTCCATAAGGGAGGAGAAGAGTTCCCTCTTTCTGGGCTTCCTACCATTTGCTGCTTTCCTTAGCTCTGTAATGGGACTGGCGCTGGTTGCACACCTTTGTGGCATGCCACAGGGGGCCAGCAAAGGTTCCTACCAGGGACACCACTTGTTCAGGCATATGTGAACAGAAAATGCTAAACCCAAGCCCTTGCACCCCTGAATGTTTGCAAATACGTTTGGTAGGAAACCAGAACCTAAGAGTGAAAGCTGGCGCTTGTCTAAAGGGACAGAAATACTTTCACAAGGAGCGTGCCTCACACCCTAGCTGTGCCTCCCTTTACATTATAAACCAGCTTAGACCCCGAGCAATTCCTGCAAGGTGCAGCTGAGAGGGTGGGGTATGAAAGGATGGGAAGAGCTGCTGGGGTGGGACAGCAGCTGTGAGCAGACCTCTTGCAAAGGGGCCATGCTTCCAGATGTGAAACAAAACCTGGGCAAGAGCTGCTGGTTGCTGTTGGCGGGAGCTGTTTCTGCTGGCTTGGAGCAGGAGACGACTTAGACCATCTGAATCTACCCATGGCAGGGACTGAAAAGGTCATGGTTTCTCACAGAGATGTTCAGTGATGTCCCAGCTGGTGGCTACCAGGGTTGGTGGAGTTGGGACGCAACACTGCTCATAAGCTAGTCTGGCCCACTTCTTGGCCTGTGGTCCTTTGAACAAATCTGGGATTAAACTTCTCATTGAGAAGAGGATTTGAACTGTTATCTGAGGGATGGCAGCCGGTTCTCCACCCCTGTCCAGTGCATGAAGATCCCATAAAAGGAGCCGTGTTGAAGGGAGGAATGAATCAGTATAATGCAGTTATCTGCTTGTCTCAGGTTTCTTTAAACTAATTTCCTTCCAGCCTATAAGTAGAGAGAGGCTAAATTGCTATTTGAAATGTTATTTTGCAATGTTACTCTGCAATTCAGTATTTGGGTTTTTTTCTCCTTCACTGTCCCAATTACATTCCTATTTTGTCTGCTTCATGTTTATAGATTATTTTAATCATGTTGACTTGCTAGTTTTTGGGTTTGAGCTCCTCTTTGTTCTTCTTTTTGGAAAATAAGAACTACAATAACCACTTTTCTTACTGCCAAAGGAACCTGTCTATATCTCTGTTTAGATGGAATGCCCTTTATTGCTTTTATTTATTTTTTCCACACCTATTTTGGTGTAGAGCTAATCCTCAGACAGAATCTGTCCAATTATCCCTCCAATATTTCCTAATTTTTATCAACAGGTTTCTCACCAGCCACTGAAGGTAAATCAGAATTCCCTGGGGCATTTTTTTTAATTGTCTCGAAGAAATAAGAGCCAGCACCTTGATATGGAAATCCAGGTATTTTGTTAAAGATAAGGACACCTCTCAAAGGGATAATTTCCTTATTTATTTTAGGTGGCAAATGAGACTAACATAAGAAAGTAATAAACAGCTCCTTTCTCTGGCCTTTCTATTGTAACTTGCACAGCTGAGGTCTGGCCTTTTCTGTGCTTGTGAAAGAGGCAGTGGAAGGATGGAGATGCTAAAGTGGTTGTGCGCACATGGTATCAAGCCAGGTAGTGTGTGTGGGACAGACAGAGGTTTGGCTACAAGCTGAGGATGCCAGTGCTTGATTTCCAAGTTCATTTATGGATTGCCTCAGTGAATCTGCAAGCTGCATTTTGTCTTCGTGCCCCTGTTTTCGAGGTGTAGCAGTGGGTATTTTCAGGTTGTCACTGGAGACCTGTGCAGCAGACAGACCAAGGCGACATTTGCATGTAGGTGAACCATGGTCCAGGGTTATTCTCAGAGCAGGTTCAGGGATTCAGCATTTCCAGCTGAGATGTTTTGGAAGGGGGACAAACTTTCGCAGGCAGGCCCTGGATCCGTGCCCAGAAATGGGGCTGGGTGGACGTCAGCAGTTTTGGTTCAGGGAGGAAGGTCGTGTGAAACTGCATCTCGGATCTGCCCGCCCTTGCACTCGCTGCCGTTTGCAGCCGAACCCAAAGACCTGGAGTGAAGGGCAGAGTTTTGCTTGCGTGGTGCCTGGGATTTACATCCTCTGCTGGGAGCCCCATCCTCCTGGGAGGACCTGCTGATTGATGATCAATTGCTAGCACAGGATGCAGGTTGACCTGTTCTTGGGGGACCCCCCTTGATATTTAATCCCCATCCCTGGGGGTATTTAAAAGCCGGGCAGACGAGGTGCTTAGGGACATGGTTTAGTGGTGGGATGGCAGGGTTAGGGGAATGGTTGGATTTGATGATCTGAGAGGTCTTTTCCAACCTAAATGATTCTATGTGCACAGGGGCTCTCAGACTGGTCCTGCACAGCCCTCTCCTTCCCTGAGAAGATCTCTGCCCCTCCAGTTTCACAAGGCTGTGTGGATGAGTACCTGCTGAGCTGATTCATGTTTTCGCCTGTTTCCTTGAGCCTGTTTTCTTAACCAGCAGGTTTCACTGCTAACCCAGCAGCCACGGGCTCCTTTTGTTCTTTTAGCGGGTGTTGTTGGTTATGGCTCAGAGTGCTTAAGGGATGGAGAAAGGTACAGCAGCTGCAAGATGGATTTGATGAGTAGCAAACAGGGGGTGCTTGCTGAGGGTGCTCTGTGGTTGCGAGGCTCGTTGGGCATGTTGAAGAGGAGAGGCATGGGAAGTGTGCAGAGAGTTCTGGATACTCAGTGATGCAGAGCCTTGCCTTTCTCTGAGATGAAGGTGGGAAGCTGAAAAGAAGTGTCTCTTTCCATCATGATAGCTTTTTTTCTGTTTTATTAACTCACTGTCCCCAGTTTATTCCCCACTAAAAGGGAGCATGCTCTCCTTTTCCTCCTTTAATTAGCCAAATTAGCTTTATTTGCCAAATAAACCTTTGCAATGAAAACATAAACTATCTTTGATATAAATTTCCACCCCTAGTAGTTGATCTATGATCCAATAAATAAGACACAAACCTTTAATCAACATGAAAGGGAAAGGCATATGATTTTCCTTTAAATAACTCATGGAGGAATTTTCCCCCTGTGCATCTGCCTAATGTACTTGTTGTGTCCAGGCAATGTATAACAAAGCAAGTATGAAGAAGGCATCCAGTATTGTTATTTTTGCTGCGTAAGGGGAGAAGTTCGGCATGTTGTTTTGGAGATGAAGAGGGGGAGACGTACAGATCAACCCTACAAAGCATGACGTTGATCTGACTCTTTAATACAGGCATCTCCATCTCTCCATGGGTTGTTTTGCTTGCTGTTGCAGTCAACGGAGCTTGGGCGAGTCTCAGCATTGAGCTGGAAAGACGGAGATATCCAGCTGTGAGAGCTGGACCTCAGACCCTGGAGGTACAGGTTGTCCTCCCAGTGTGGAGCAGTGGGAAGTCATGCCTGGGGGAGCTGACGGGTGACCCCCACCCCACTGCTTGACACCAGCCAGCCACAGCCCCAGGGACTGCAGGCACTATGGGTTGCTCTTCTTGGAGCAAGGGATTTGAGTGGGTGAGGGCTATTGTGCCTTTTTTAGCTTCCCAGCTCTCTCTTCAGTCTGAATTTCTTTTAAATGGGCCACCAATCTGCTTGTAGGAGATGCTAGAGAGGACATCCATGTTTTGTGAACCCTGTAGTTTCTAGTGTGGTATCACATTTCCACTGAGACTGTATGGCGCATTAATATTGCAGAGGATGGACTGTAGTAATAGTATGGTGATAAGATGCTTTATCCAGACTGCCCCAGTGCACCCTAGTAAGCTGTCATTGTTAGGGGTTCCCCTGCCATACCAAGCTATGCTCTCCTGATCCTGGGGCGGGTGGGTTTGTCTTTGAAACAGAACAAGAGAGCTACCTTTAGAGTCAGTGAACCTGTGTGATGGCACACAAGAAAAGTAAACTCAGCTGTGCTATAATGGGACAAGGGGGGACTAAGACCATGCAGAATGGCACTGCTCAGAGACCTTGTGCTGGCCATTTGTCCAGGCCAACCACAGCTGGGAGGGGATAAGTAGAGAGGAGACCCTGATAAGGAGCATGGCACGTGTTGCTCGGGGTTAGTAGAGAAACTGCTCCTTCAAAATGTTCTTTAAGGGATTAAAATAACTAAGCAAAATAAGGCATTTCCCAGCAGTTATGGAGACGAGGGGACTGGAAATAACAACATAAGCTGCTGTTGTGTAGTCAAGCACTAATCTTTCATCAGAGAAAGACAGGTCTAGAGACTTAGAGGTAAAAGTCCAAGGTTCATCTCTGACTTCCCCCAACCCACTCCTACATCTGTGGCAACAGCCGTGGGACAGCCATTGCAGGATGGCAGAAACAGAGGGATGTGGTGAATGAGAACCCAAAAGCTGTTGTGTGGGTCCCATCCAGTGGCCATCTAACCCCAACATCTGAGCCCACACATAGGAAAATTTGTCTGCAAAGTCTTACACCTGGTTATACCCACTCAGCTTTCAGAAATCCCCAGCTTGGAAGGGAGGACGTAGAGGGGAGAGGGGCGCACTGGCTGTGTATGTCCCTGTCTCCCCTTCTTCTCCTGTGTCACGTCTTTTGGATGACTGACCGATGCACAGTGTGGCAGATTGCCTGTCGGTGACTCTCTGGCATTGAGCGGGGAGAGATGAAGCCTGAAGGGATAGGCAGGGGGACTGGTATCTTTCTTTACTTGTTAAGTTCCTGCTGTGCCACCCTGGAGTGTAAGGGACACTTTGGCCCCCAGGAGCATCCTTGTGGCCAGAGACAATGAGCAACCACATAGCTGCAGCAGAAAAGAGCTTTTGGGTCCAGCAAGCCTAGCTCTGCAGGGAAAAATATACTATCTTAATGTGGAGTAGGTCCATACTGCCACATGGGAGTAGGAGTTTGATGTTAATCTGGAGATCAAAACATGTTGCAGAGCCCCATAACTCCATTGTACCCACCAGGAGTCAGAGGGAATAGCTGGTAACTACTGTCCTGCCCAGGTCCTGTCTGAGATGTGCTGGTATGCTCCAACTGGAGGAGCCTATCAAATAGGCATTCGCTAACCTGCACCCAGAGGTTTTGCTGCTGCTGTATTAACTCTTCCTGGCTCTGACTCTTAAGTAACTTAATGATCTCTTTTTTTTATTTAATTGCAAGTTTTCTCTCCATAGTTTGCTGGACCTCCTATAGTGTAGTCCGTGGCTGTGACTTCTATGACCCTCAGTGCGGAGGGAATGATTTTAGAAGGGGAGGAAGGATTTAGTATCAAATTATCCTGAATGTGGTTGAGGTTGAACAGAAGTAGTTCCTGCCTCTCCTCACATCCTAGTATGCGCTCAAAGCCCTTTAGATATAAGGAGTCCTATTGTGTCTGTTGTGATAGGTGAGATTTAATAGAATCATAGGATCATAGAATCAGAGTGTTTTGATTTGGAAGGGACTCCTAGAGGTCATCTAGTCCAACCCCCCTGCAGTGAGCAGGAACATCTTTAGCCAGATCAGGTTGCTCAGAGCCCCGTCCAACCTGGCCTTGAATGTTTCCAAGGATGGGGCCTCCAACACCTCTTTGGGCAACCCATTCCAGTCTTTCACCACCCTCACTGTAAAGAATTTCTTCCTTAGATCCAGTCTAAACCTACCCTGTTTTAGTTTAAAACCATTACCCCTTGTCCTGTCACACCCAGCCCTGCTAAAAAGATTGTCCCCATCTTTCCCATAGGCTCCCTTTAAGTACTGGAAGGCCACAATAAATATTTAAATAACAGAATTTGCTCACAGGCCTTTGCATACTGGCAAAAGTGCTCCAGCACTGAAGCAATGAATTGCCATCCATAAAAGCGCAGTCTTCAGAGGTGACCTTCACAGCCTGAGCACTGGCCCACATTAATCTGCTTAAACGCAGCATTTTCGCTTGTCTTTATGGGGTCCTGGTAAGTCATTCACTGGAGGAGGTGGGGACCAGAGAGGAGAGAGAGAAGAAAAAGGAGATTTAAATTTGCTGAAGCGATGCTTTTTTTTTTTTTTTTCAAATTTAAAAGCTCAGATCTCTGGGCTCTGTGCCCTCTTTGAGCCATTTTGATGAGAGACTCTTAACTTTTGTTAAGAGCTTTTGTTCTTTTTCTTGGAAATTTAGTATATACCATAAGCTTCTGGGCCACAAAAGATGCACAGACACTCAGAGAAACTGCCAGCCACGAAACCCTGGAACTCCAGCTCCTGCCCCTCTGAGCTCCCAGCAGTCCCTTTCCTTGCTACAATTTCCCTCTGTATATGAGGGAGATAATAGTTCTTTTCTGATCATTTTTTACCTGCCATTAAAGTGGATTTTGGCATCACCCCAGCCATGGAATTGTTATTTTTTCACCTATGTTATAAGACAAAATGATTTCCAGAGGAAGGGGTTAATTCATGTGCTAACACACTAGAAAGATTTCTTGCCTCCAGCAACTGTCTTGCCCCAGGACAGAGAAATTCAACAACACTGGACTTTTGATTTCAAGCTGGTTTTTTTCATGCCCATCAGCCAGCACTCCCTCAAGTTCACCTTAACCTCCAATATAAAGCAAAGATGGGTCTGGAAATGACCTGGTTTTTAGGTCACTGATGCCCATTTGATGGTGACTGCAAACCACGTGTTCTTATTTTCTGAGATAAAAGACGAACACAGTTTTTGTGCTCCGAATTCTCCTCCGCTGCGTAATGAGGCCATGCTTGGTATCCTGAGCTGCTCCTTGAAGCAAGGAACTGAGAGCAATTACTTCAGCCATATGCTGGAGACCAGCTCACCCTTCTGAATCCCAGAGGTAGTTTGCAAACCCTTCGCCACAAGGGTCCTGACTCTCCATCACTGTCTTGCTCTGCAGTTATTTCTGCCATATCAGAGCTCTGAACGCTGCTGCAGGATCAGAAGGGTGGGGGTTTAAGCATATGTTTTGCTGGTGACAATATAGCAGAGGGTTGGTTTTAATTTTTAAATGAAGGTATACTGGTTCTTTGGGTAATAATTTTGCTTAAATTCTGGAAGCAGGGTTGGAAAACAAAATGGTATATCGACTGACAACCCCGCTTATTGCCATTTCTTTCTCTGCTTTGTGAATTAACTCTTTAATATTGACATTTTTCTCTGCAAGAATAAGATCAACCTCATCTTCTGTGTGATCTGTTCCTTAAAACCTGCACAGGAGTCCCTTTCCATAGTTCTTGAACAGTGTGAGTAGTGTTTAATGTAGGCTTTTACAAAGTCTTCAGCCTACTTGACCCAAAACTGTACATGGTATTGCAGCACAGAGGTTAAAATCCCTTCTTAGTCCTGCTTACTTCATGCACCTAAGGATTTATTTAGCCATGGAAGATTGCTCTGATCTCAAAATCCTTTGCAGAGATTCTGCTTTCCCAAACACAGCTCCCCTGCTACAGGGATGGCCCAAATCCTGATGTCCTTGTCCTCCCCGCAGGAGTAAGCAGAGTTATTTTGGAAAAAAATCAAATGTACCGAAAATACGTACTTGGCCTTCATGGTGCTAAATAGATGAATTGGCTGAGAGGGGAGTCAGGAAGGGAGAGGAGCACCCACCATTCCCTAGCACTGCCTACCCTGGCATACCCCGAGTTTGTGACCCCCAAGCGTAGCTGCCTGCTGCACCCGAGGACCCATTGATGGTCATGCAAGAGGAGGGAGGTGTGATGGCACCGTGGTGTGTGTGACCCAGATGAGGATGCAGGGCTGTGTTGCAGCACTGTGTGGCATCTCGTGTTGAGCACATCCAGTTTGGGAGTGACCCGCTCTTTGGAAAGGTGATGCTGGTCTCCAGAAGAGCTCATCAGGGTGGGTTTTGCTGACTGAGATCTGCCTTCATGTTAATGCCGCCACTGCTGGCAGAAAATTCAGTGAGTCATGTAGAGTTGCCACAGTGTCTGATGTGCAGAAACCAGCACAAACAGCAGCACTGTATCCCTGTTTTATACTCAAGGGACAATTGAGAAGACAACCATTGTAGAAAGAGTTCCCAGTCATTGCGCATGAGGTGCGGAGTGTGACACAGTTTAATCACCCTGCTCCTGATGGGTACTACATGGTGGTATCATCACGGGGAGAAGATAATTAAGACTCTAGCAAGAAATTATGTTTAATAGTTCTTAGAACATTCAGGAGTTTTACTATTGTGTTTTTAGACAGCTGTAGCAGACGCAAGGAACTTGAGGCCAGACATGTTCTAAGTCAGGTACCGATGATGGGAAATAGGAAGGAAATGACCAGGAGGAGGAGGAGGAGGAGGTGAGCAAGGCTGGGCAACGCTGATTTTAAATGATCTAGAAGCCTTCATACCACACCTCTTTCCTTCTCAGCAAAGGGCAGAGGCCAGGAACGATGTAAAGGACACTTCCAAAGCTTATATTTGACATTCAAATTGCTTTAGACAGTGTAAGCAACACACAATCTGTGGATGGAGATTCCACCTCTCTTAGGCGAGGAGAAGACAGAAGCTACCTGAGATACTGCTACAGCTAAGGAAGAGCTTTGTTCTGCAAAACTGTAATAAAATCTGACATCATAGTTTCCTGTAGCTCTAGTCCAGTGATGCAAGTCTATCTTAAAAATAAATATATTATTTCCTGCTTTAACCTTACCAAGTGATCAAACTCGGTCAAATTTTATGCCGTATCTAAGAGTGTGGGGGTCCTCCGAAGAGGGCTGTTGGTGCCTTATTGATTCTCTGATAAGTGAGAGAGATCACATTGCTTTGTGGTGTCTAAAGGGTACCAAGGTGTCCCTGTGAGCTCTGTAGCAGGGTTTGATCCCTAATGTCAGAGAAAGAAATGTCTTATGATAACTTGCAACAGTTAAGCAAACTCCATTTATTCATTGAAGTAGTGAGGCTCATGTCTAACTGTCAACGCTACTGGTTTGGCAAAAGTTCGTAGGTTTGTGGGTGTCACTCTCTTCCAGATGAGACATTCAAGATGAGGTATGATCTACACTATAGCACGTCCCACCAAACATCAGTGTCATTGGCATCCATCCCTTCAATCCTGTGCAGGTCAGCAGCTCGCTGCCATGATGACTTCTTGGAATACCTCAGGGAAAGCTCCCCGTGCTTTTGCTCCAGAAGCACAGATTCTCTACCCACGCTGTGTTAGCATGTAGCTATGTGAAGTCCATGAGATGTGGTTAAGGGGGTCCATTTCTGTCCCATGAAGGGCAGTGGTGCTTGTCTCCATCATTCATTTATGCACCTACCACATTATTCAGAATGTGCAGCGCTCTTCAAAATGCAGTCTTAGAGCCCTGCTTAATCATTTCAGGAAGATTCATTTTTGGAGGGTGATACAAACGCTATTTAAATTAGAAATCACATCCACTTTTCATGCCTGCGGATTCATAATAAGGACAATGAGAGCTCCCAGGCACAAATAAGGGCGCGAGTGAATTTCTCATCATGAAATTACCACTGAGGTTATTATTGACTAGCTTTTGTTTTTCCTGATCATTAATGTTGTTCTGCTTCTCTGGATGGCTTATTGGCAAGGAGTGCAGTTAGCATCTTATGCAGCAAACACATGCGAGAGGCAATATAAATGTAAAATGAGTTAAGTGAGATGCTATTATTTAATGCAGGCTTGCAAGCTTAAAATGCCAGGTAGGAATTTTACTCAGAGACAAGAAATAACAACTGACCCAAAAGGATGGATTTGTTTACCAACTGCACTATACCTCACGAGGTCATTTGCACCGACACTGGGTATGATTCCTGTTTGGAAGCATTTTACTTTTTTTTTTTTGCTAGTGCGAATGACAGCACAAAGGTAGGATTCATTTGCCAAACACAGATGCCCAGTGCTATCTGAGATGCCTGATGGCATCCAAAAATCTCTATGGGCCAAGTAGAAATAGCATAGGACTTAGGAGTGACCGACCCCTTCCTGGATCAATAGATCAAAGGCCTCTGTGTTAAGAGTGAATTATTCTCCAGGCTCAGCTGGCACTGTTCACCAGTGGAATGGCTTGGGTTTTGTGGGCTTCTAGTGCCATTTGACATAGCCCACGGTACCCAAACTGCATGGGGTTGGTAGGGAGAACGGAGGCCGTGCGGGAGAGCTGTGCCTGGCTGAAGCTGCAGCTGGAGCCAGAAAGGATTGCCTAGGGTGTCTAAAATGGCACTAGAGACCTCTGTTTAAGCAACTGAGCACTGCCAATAGTCTCCATTGATTTTACTATGTGCTCAGACACAAGCACACAGGTACATGCCAACGCCTGCATGTGGATATCCTAAATCTTGAGTGCTACCTGTGATGTCAGGTGACTGGGAAGGCTCTAGGTTTTCTTTTATTGCAGGCTGGTTTTGATAGAGCCTAATCCAAACCCATATGAAATCACCAAGTGTCTGCTCAGGTGGCTCAGTTCAGCATGCAGGTAGGTCCAACCCCAACCACTGTTTACATTGCTTACATGAACACTGAAACACAAATGGTCTGACATGGGTTGAGGAGTATGTGAGGTCCAAGGGCCTGTTCATGCAGCACGGACAGATGAAGGACGGGCAAAGTGCAGTTCGTGGGAAGGGATCTGAGCTTGGCTTTCTGTAATCATGATATGTGTGTCTGCTTTGAGTCGGGGCTACAGTCTAAGGCTCTCCAGTGCAGACTTGGCCAGATCATGTTCATGATCAGACCTGCTCTTCATCTTGCCATTTGTATAGTCTCCTCTGGATCTTGGGATCAGGGCTGGAAACAGGCTTAAACCTCTCCCAGTTCCATCATTGGGTAAATCTGCAGCAGAAATGGAGTTTGTAAGTGGAACTGGATGGGAGGCTGGAGGGAGAAAGCTTTTTTCATGAAACAAACAGGTGAAACCTCCAGGCTTTAGCTACCCATTACTTTAAGTACCAGGTGATAACTGTAGCTAAACCTCATCTCCACTAAGGAAGGTCTCATGAATCATTTGTCCTGCCAGTGCTAAGCACAAGTACTGGTATCCATACCCAGGACAGACTGGTGTTGCACCGTTTGGCCACCGTTCACAGTAGTTTGATAAGAGCAAAGCGTATTTATCTCAGCTAGCAACATGAGATGTAAATTAGAGGAATTTCTCCTCTTTCACCCCACTCACAGACACTTGAGCATTTTCCCCCAATTACTTGCCAATATCAGCTTATTCAATTAAGAAGCAGAGCTTAAAATAAACCCCTTCTCCTCTCCTTAAGCTCTGTCTTGTTTCCTTCTGTGTGGTACCAGAGATAAGTGAAGACCTTTCCCCTTACAACAGCCTTCTGGGTCAGCAGCGTTAACCTTGCTTTATAGGGGCAGATCTGAAGAACACAGAGAGATCAAGGAACTTTCTCAGAGCCCCAGAGGGAATGGGAAGTGGCACGAAGGCCTGAACCTGCTCATCTGGAGGCTGGCATTGCATGTCAAATCAGCAGAAGGATTTTTGGTTCCTTCATAATTTGCTAAGTGATGTTAACAAGCTTCTCTGCATGGACAACTGGAAATTAGAATCATAGAATCATAGAATCGTTTAGGTTGGAAAAGACCTTTAAGATCATCAAGTCCAACCGTTAACCTAACCCTGCCACCCCACCACTAAACCATGTCCCTAAGCACCTTGTCTGGCCTGGCTTTTAAATGCCTCCAGGGATGGGGACTCGACCCCTTCCCTGGGCAGCCCGTTTCAATGCTTGACAACCCTTTCCGTGAAGAAGTTTTTCCTAATGTTCAAACTAAACCTGCCCTGGCACAACTTGAGGCTATTTCCCCTTGTCCCATCACCTAGTTCCTGGAGGTGGCAGTGGCAGGAACAGAGATTTCCTGTTTCTTCTTAACTGAAAGGAAAACCAATGTCAGTAGTATAGGCTATATAGTGATGTTGTGCTAAGCTGTTCCACTGATGTCCTACCCACCTAGTACATATGTCAGGGGCAGAGTTTCTCTGTTCATTGAGCATGCAACAGCCAGAAATGCAGTGCAAATGACAGCAGCATGCTTGCCTAGCCCCGTTTAACCCTGGCTGACTACACTTGAAAAAATCCACATAATTTTTGATGTACCAGTGCTTTGTAAACCCCTGAGCTACTTGCTGTGACCTGTGGTTGAAAGAAGTTCAAACCCTGGCACAGAGCACTCTGCCCTTTGCTGTTATGTGGTGGGTGTCTAAGTCCCCTGGGTACACCTCACCTCTTCCTGAAAGAGTCACAGCTGGAAGGAGACTCCAGACTTCAGGTGCACGCTGTCATTCGTAGAAACATAGAATCATTTAGGTTGGAAAAGACCTTTAAGGTCATCAAGTCCAACTGTTAACCTAACACTGCCATCTCACCACTAAACCATGTCCCTAAAAGGGTAGAAACCTTCCTGCTCCTACCAGACACTCCATATGGCTGTGAGCTGAAAAGCGTGGGTGTTTCACACATATCTGGGGAGCTGGAACTGCACCAGGCATAGTCCATGGGCAGGGCAGGACACCATCAGGGTGGCGTTGGCTGGGCTACATGACAGAGTCCCTGCAGCCACCTGGAGAGGCTGGGTTGTCCATCCTCTCTGCTTATCTCCTATAGTGACCAAGGGGTCAGATACCCCAGGAGGTCCTGGCAGTTCGGCACTGCTGCAGGGACAGGGACCTAACACGTGAGAGCCATTTCTGGATTGCATGGGGAGCAAATGAAGTCTGGCAGCTGTGGGCTGGCTGTGCCCGTCCTAAAAATGCCTGGGCACAGCTATTGTCTGCAAGGGCATACACCATCAAATCCCTTTCTCTATTTGCGGCTCCCTGGGTTCATGCCATGTGTCTGAAAGTCACTTTCCCAGAGTAGGCTAACAAATACGAAAAGCCAAATGCACAACAGGATTGCACAACAGGAGGAAAAGCGTAACAGCTTCTCCTTCCCTCTCCCTCGATATTCAGTGCAAGAACAGATGTGGATATAGCATATAATTCCACAGGAGCGCAGCTGTAATTTTGTGTGAATTAATACCCATTTGCTATACCAGCTACTAGAGGGTAGAAAGGATCCTTCTAGCTGGTTTTAGCAGACACCTGGCCTCTCTGGTTTTGTTTGTTTTCCTGGTATCAAGATCCCTTACTGCTTTTTGTGTGTGCAATTAAAGATGAAAAGAGCGTCTAGCATTTTTTGGCGTGAGCTGGGTGGATGGATGTAGAAGAGCTATGGCAAGGCAGGATGTTCTTGGAGCTGGAGTTTTTCTTGGACGTCAGCCCAGGATTTTTTGGAACGGGAGCCAGTTTTATTGAAAGGTTCATGAACTCGTGAGGACTGGGCCCAGATTTCCTCTGTCAAAGCTCCACACAGCTCTACTGGGACAGACTGGAGCATAGCATAGCTGTAACCATTCCAGGAGAAATTTTGGCCCTGCAGAATTCAGCTTTGCTGTATTTGTCCGTCATTGCTGCAGGTGAGATGGGACGGCAGCACTCTGGGGGAAGGGGCCGCAGTGCCGGGCTGTAACTGGGAACCGTGCGCTCTACAGTGGGATTCTGTGGATTGGGAATAATACGCTCAACACAGAGGACTTACAAAGTCTGGGGATTTCATCACACTATCCCCCGTGCTTTCTCAACCATTTACTGCCATCCTTTCATCCCTTTCCCCATTCCCCTCATTGGTTATGCCCACTACTCCATGGTGATCAAGACTTATCTCCTCTAGAGCAGACGAATCTTTCACACTGCGTTGGGCTCTGCGCTGTGGTGTATGCAAAGCCAGCTGGGACCTTGTTTGAACACACTGTAAGACAGGGAGAGCTGAACCTGATGAAATCTCATCTGTGTTGCTCACTGAGCAAGGGTTTTGGAGTAAAAACCACCCATGGCAAACTAGGGGTTGTGTTGGAGAGGATTGGCTGGTTTATTGCAAAATAGCAAAACGTTTACACATCTGTGGATGACCAGGAGCTAGGGCCCTGGAGGTGACTGGGAAGTTGTTATGTGATGGTAGGGACACATCCAGTGAGAACTGAGTCTAAAAGTCTCTGCATAACACTCTTGACCATCATAAAGCTGCTCCAGGGCTGCCTTGAAAAAATGAAGAGCGATACTGTATACAAACCAAATGTCCTTTCTTCACTTCTCTTCTAGCTGAGAGCACATTGCTTTTGCCGAGTATCTCTCCGTGATGATGTTCTCCCCACATTTCCAGTTCTAGCTGCAATTCCCAGCGTACAGCTACATTGCCTGTCACCCTTCAGGTTTAACCTGAAAGCCAACATCCATTGCACAGAGGCGCTCAAGCCTCCAGATGGGTTGCATTTGGCTGGGGAAGAAGCAAGGACCATCACAGGGATTCTACCACGACCTGATGTTCCATCACTATTATGTTTAGGTGGAGATGCCCCTGGTGATCAAGAAGAGAGGAAGTACCAGACAGGGACAGCTAATTGTCTTTGTCAGAGGCCCAGAGCACATACCTTGAGATGCTACAGGTAGTCCTGCCGTCATGGGGTAATCTGCCAGCAAGGAGGTGTTCCTCCCGACCTCTGTTAGTTGGACATTACCATGTGCCCCGAGGCACGAACATTTCTCAGCCTTGACAAAGCTCTAGAGACTCTGCTTTAAATCATAAATAACAGAAGTCTGGATTTTCTTGTTTCTCATGTAGAATGGGTTTCCAAAAAGGCCTGAGGCACTCCGGTATATTGGCAGATTTGTAGCATGTTTGATTGCAGGTCAATCAGTGACAGATACAGTTGTACAAGCTCTGTGATGTTTGGACATCATAGCCAAAAGTCATGTACCAAACAGACTCATATTACAACTTCTCTGAATATATTTTTGGATTTCTAAGGTATTTTTTCCCATGCTCTGTTAATTGCCAAATGGAGGAAATTAAGTTACACCATTCTGGGGAATAATAACCTCACTGCTTCGTTTCCATCATATGCAATATACTTTATAATTTAGGCACATGCTGAAGTTCTTTGCCAAATTATAGCTTTTCTGAGCAGAGAAAGTGCGGTTTTCTGTACTTTTGCTATAATATGCCTCCTTGCTGGCAATACTGCTTTGACAAATGCTCCTTTCTGCTTTCACTGCTTTGATTGATTTTACACTCAAGTTCTAACTGTGTTGGAAGAAATTACTCATTCTGGTAATAATTTTGATAAGCTTATCAAGGAATTTTCTTCTAATAGAGTTACATTTTTAGGCAACTCTAAATGATCTATTGTCCTAAGTTCCCGGGACCCCCACCCTACTGGAGGGCAGTGGAATTTAAATAATAATTCATACTGTGTGTGGATGTAGTTGCTGTAGAGCTGGCAGTAAATATTAATCCTTCTATCCCGGCCTTCTTTTCCTTCTTGGGAATAAAGAGATTTTTCTTAAGTGCATTATACCTTTCCCATGTTAAGTCTGTGTTAATCATGTAAGCCATTATATTTTGAACACATGACTCAATGCCTTGCTACGCTTGTGTCTAAATGAAAGAACCATTTATCAGAAAACCATGCCTTTGGGAGAGATAGCTTTTTCATTTAAATTAGGATTATCCTATTGTTTGACAGATCCCATTAAGACCATCTACTCAACCCAATCAAAGACCTTCATAACAATGTGAAATGGTAATAATAAGGCAAGGTTCTGTTTTCCTGACTCAGCCAAGGGGATATAATTAAGTGAACATCAAACCTTACTTTAAGAACGCTGTTTAATAATGTGGCTTATTTTGCTTTTACAGCCTCAGTTGATTCCATTCTCCTGTGGCTCAACATTTCAGTGTAATTGTTAGCATCTGAATTTGAAATAAAACTATTTTTTGTCAGTAGTTTTCCCAGACATTTACGCACTTTCTGCCTGATGCCAGCTTTTATGTTTTGGTGGTTTTTTTTTTTTTTTCCTAAGGAGTTCCTTAGCACTAGAAACTCCAGATATTGATGTCCTCATAAGGGACAGCATTTTTGGGAAAGATTTGGAGCAATTTGGTTGTTCAGAGATGTCAGTCTTTCCCTGTTTGCACCCTGGTGGCAGGCTCTATAATGTCCTCTCCAGGTTACTGACTGCTCCAGCTCACCTGCAGCACATCCCTGAGCACTGAGCATGTGGGTAACTTGTCCACTGTCCCGCTTGGATATATCCCTCTTCCTGCTATATGGACCTCCACTCATGCTTTGAGAAAAGCCTTCAGCCAACTCTTCCCATGTTTTTATTTTCATCATGTATTGCCTGGTGTTATTCTTCCTCGCTCAATCAACTCTTCTGTCAAAAGCCAGTAAGTATTGCATTAGATGACTTGTCGAGGCCATCTTCTTTCAGCTTTTTTCTTCATAACTTTTTTTTATCTTCACATTCATGCCCATGTCCATGTTTGTGCAGCATCTACAGTACCAGCCCAGCCTTAGTCTCTTGTGTGGAACAAGCATTACCTGATGGCTGTGTTAGTCAGCTAGGAATTATATTCCATGTAGGACAGCAGCCTTTCCTTGTTTGATCTTTTTAATGGAAGTTGGATATACACCTTCAGTGTCACCAGTTATTAGTTTAGTTGGTCGTTTTTCAGAACAAGAAGATGTAATTATTTTCATTGACTGTTTAGTCAAGTTTGCCTTTCCAAAAATTTAAACTAATATGGTATACTGCTGAAGGAGAATGTTATTTAATAAAATAATGTAATTCCATCTTTGGCTGCCAGTGGTATCTTGCTTGGCATTTTTGCCATGGCTCTGTAGAGAAAAAAGTTAGGAATCATATAAGGAAATTGTGAATGTAAATCACATATTGCAATGTATAAACTTTTCCCAACCTGTTTTCAGGTGGGGAAAACAGTTTGGTGTCTAAAACAAGCCATGGGTTCAGTAATGTGTACAACAGCAGTGTCAATCAAGAGCACTGAAGGAAGAGGAGAAGATGACTCCGTTGCATCACCATGTGATATTGTAACGCCTGATTGCAAGGAATGAGTTAGAGGAAAACATTTGCCTTCCTTTCAGGGACAAAGCGAGCGACTCCACTAAAACCAGCCTCAATCTCCTCTTACCTCTGATAATTTTCAATGGGAGGACATGGCTCCATTCCTGATGCTTTGGCTGCGATGTAGCAGTTGGTGGCCTTGGTGCTGGGTTTCTATTTCAGCTCTAAGGAAGTTTCAGTTCTGCGGTGCAGCAATGTCATTAATCAACAATTCAGTAAAAGCATCACGAAATCACAGAATCGTAGAATTTTTGGTTGGAAAAGACCTTTAAGATCATCAAGTCCGACCGTCAACCTAACCCTGCCATCCCACCACTAAACCATGTCCCCAAGCACCTTGTCTGCCCAGCTATTAAATACCGCCAGGGATGGGGACTCGACCACTTCCCTGGGCAGCCCCTTCCAATGCTTCACAACCCTTTCATTGAAAAAATTTTTCGTAATGTCCAATCTAAACCTGCCCTAGTACAACTTCAGACCATTTCCCCTCATCCTATTGCCTGTTACGTGGAGAAGAGACTGACCCCCACCTCTCTACAGTCTTCTGTCAGGCAATTGTAGAGGGTGATAAGGTCTCCCTGGAGTCTTTTCTTCTCCAGGCTGAACAACCCCAGTTCCCTCAGCTGCTCCTCATAAACCTTGTGCTCCAGACCCCTCACCAGCTTTGTTGCTCTCCTCTGGACATGTTCCAGCAATGCAACATCTTTCCTGTAGTGAGGGGCTCAAAACTGAACACAGTATTCGAGCTGTGGCCTCACCAGTCTGGAGTGCAGAAATCACTCCAGCCATCTATGAAATGGAGACTACACCCCACTTCAGTAGGTGATAATGCTTCTGAGACAGGTACTTTGGCAGCTAGGTGCTTCCTGGGCACAGGGTCTGCGTGGAGGGGCACAGGGTCTGCGTGGAGGGAGCAGCAGTACTGCCCATCACCATTTTAGGTGGTTGCAGTCACCAAGCTTTCTGCTGCCATTACGCAGGGAGCAGAGCATGTTGGGGGGCCCCCTGAGGAGCTCCTAAGTGTGAACTCAGAGGCTGCACCACAGCGGTGGCTGCAATGCTGGCAGCACATCTCCATTCTCCTCCCACCAGCCCACCTTGAGCTCCAGCCAATTAAGGGGAAACAGGAAGATGGGCGAAAAGGGGAGGGAAATATCTTCATCTGCTCTGAGGGCACACCTGGGCATTGGAAAAAACCCTCATCGGTGCTTCAGCTGGGGTGAAGCTGCGGGAGTGTTTCATTACTGCTGCTTCTGCAGAGCATTTGCTCCATGGGTTTTTCCCAGAGCAGGTAAATCGGGAAGTGTTAATCCCAGTCTCCACTAATACCCTGTGCCTGCTTGCTGCCTCTGCCGATTTGCTCCCATCAGGGTGGCTCTGCCCCGGCAAAAACTGCCAAGTGTATGAGGGTGCCTATAATTTCCAGGGGGGCTCTGCAGTCCCCAATTTGAAAGCTTTGAGAGGTTTCCAAGCTGAGCAGGAGAGGGCAGCAAAACATAGAGATTGAGAGAGAGAGAGAGGGAAGGACATCCCCTTACAGAGCTTGCGGGAGTTCATTTAACAGTTTCAGGAAGGGTACATTGGCGTGCAGTGGGGTTTGGGGTTGTCCAGTGCTGTGCATGGGGATGTTACTGCAGACCGGACAAAGCCGCTGGGGTGGGCAGTTTGCTATAGCTCCCGCTCAGAGCAGTCCTGGCGAGAGAGGTGATCTGCACCAGGCTAAAGAGGGATTCTCCTTGCTCCTTAGAGGATGGTTAGAGATGTGGAAACCTTGATTACCCATAGAGATCTATAAGAAGGCAACCGCCTCAGAAGCCAGCAATATTTCCAATGAGAAATGTGAATGCAGGGCCTTGGAGAAGGAGGTACCTCTCTCCTTTCTTGCCTCCTGACTTGCAGCCAGAAGCTTCCAAAGCACTGATAAAGGGGAGAAGATAAGGGTGAAAGTTTCAATAATAACAAAAAAAAAAAGACCAAGATCTTGGCAACAGTGGGAGCAAACGCAGCCCATATAACAATTGGTGTGGAACAAATAAGGAGTGTTGAGGAATGCAGTTACTGTGGCAACCTGGTAATAAGAGATAACACCAGCACAGAGGTGGAAATAAAAGTGAGAACAAGGAAAGCATCTAGAAATACGAATATGTTAGTCAAAATCTGGAGTAATAAAAACCTTGTCAGAGCATTAAAACTGAAGCTATGCAACAGCATCGTTATGCTGCTGGTGTTTTATTTGGCAGAAGTATGGCCTGAATAAAACAACAGAGTTTTCATGCATGGTGTGTATGAAGGATATTAAGAGTTAAGTGGGGAGAAATGGTTATAAATCTGAAAGCACGGGAAAGATAAAGATGGATACCAGAGGCTCCTGAAATCACACACCAGAGCACTGGAAAGCACCAACCGGGCCATGCAGAATAGGAGGGGCCTTTTATTGCACTGTGGCACTGGTAGAAATAACCCGGGGGATTCCCAGGGCTGTATGGGATATAGCATGGGACAGTGTTATACGCAGACCTATCTTTGAGCTCAGTATATTATTCTTTAGACTTCCAGGTGGAGACTTAGGCTGCTTCTCCTGACTTCCAGGAATCAGATACCAAAGGCAAACCTTAAGCAAAGATCCCATTCCCAGTACATTGATTGTACAGATCTCTAGCTCTGATTACTGGGATTTGGTTGGGCTGAAAAGGATTGTGAAATAAAGACTCTGGGGGTAAGACTGGTGAAGGTACACTGCCCCCATCCACTAACCCCATGAGAAGGTTGTTCAGAACAAGGCTGGTCAAACTTCCGACGATATTCCTAGATTGCCTTCACATCCTTGTGATGATTAATGTGAAAATTAACCTGATTGCTGCCATGGTTTTCTGTCGCATTGAACTAGGAGTCAAAAACTGCTTTCTGCAGATGCTGCAGAGAAATAGTATCTGGTTTCCCAAGCAAGGAGGCCAGAAGACTTATTCCAATGCAAGGGGAAGGTTGTACAATAATGGCCTGTAGATCATCAGGAAAAAGGGCAGCCATGGCCAGGCAGTGGGCAAATTAATTGTCCTGGCAGCTGAATGTGATTAGACACTATTACTGTAGCACATCAGTTTTGATGGTAAATAAATGTCCTCTTCTGTGGGAAAAGCTGCCATTTTGAAAATGGCTTTTGCGGCAAAATGAAACTTCAGTGAAATGAAAAAAAAAAATCCATCAAAAACATCAGTGATTGTACAAATATTACGATGTGAAGTAATCAATACTATTCAGAGAAAATATGAAATATACTCATTTTCTTTCTTCTCAGCATATTTTCAGATGGCCCAAGAAACTGTTGCTATAATAGGCAAATATATAAACACAGTATTGAAAGGATTGGAATATAAAATGAGGGTGAAATAAAACAGAGTAAGAAAGTCAAAACAAAGCCTCTCTGCTTTACCGAAACAAAACATTTCAACATCAGAGTGAAATGAGAAAGTCAAAACAATCCCTGTTTCTCCAATTTTCCCGTCAGAAATTTCACCGAAACCAACATGTTTCAGCACAGCGTCACCATTTCCACAAAATGCCATTTACAGGTGGAAAACTGTTGAGTGACAAATATTCCCAGCTTTCTATAAAGGTGAGACACCTGAAGAGCAGAATCTCTGTGGCTAACAGAGTTGGACAACTTTGGGAGGGGAGTCATGGCAGCTTTCCCAGCCCAGGTACCCATGGTGCATATCCTGCCTCTCGGGATCAAGGATCTTCCTTTCCCTCACTTAGCAGCAAAGATGATGAGACACCAAAGGTATTCTCTGACTTATCAGCCTTGGTGGAGCCTCGCCTTGCCTGACGTTTGTCAGCTCAATTCAGCTGCAACCCTGGTCTGAATTTTCCAACACGTAATGTCTTTTTTTTTTTTTTTTTTTTTTTTTGGTTTAGGAATCTGCACTGCCAGAATTCACTCAAAGAAGGGAACAAGTTTAGTAAAGCGTGGAGTTTCTGCTGTGGTTGATATTGTTTTCCTGACATAATCATTTGAAATTCAGCTAACATACTCTTCTGCAACATTTGCAAGCAGGGAGGGAAGGACTGCCATTTCAGCAACAGTAATATGTAAGTGCTATCATTATTAATAACAATCTATATTTCAATACTGCTTGGAGTACTCAGATAAGATTAGTGGCTCATTATGTTAAGCTATATGTAAATACACAGGCACAGAGTGCTTTATAAAGTAGCCCTTATATAGACCAACAAGACGAAATAAGGCAGAGTGACAGGAATTGTTATGACTTTCAATTTATAGAAGAGGAAAAATTAAGATTAGGTATGATTATGAATAAAACTGGCCAAAAGAGACAACTGAATTTTGGCTTTTCCAGGCCAAAGTGATCAGCTGTCTTGTGAGAGTTTGGTGTTTTACAGAGGGTTTCAGGAATGTTACCTTGAGATAATGTTGATAATGAGATAATGAGATAATGGCTGCTGCCATTCAGCGGGACCTGCACAGGCTGGAGAGTTGGGCAAAGAGGAACTTGATGAAGTTCAACAAGAGCAAGTGTCGAGTGCTGCACCTGGGGAGGTCGAACCCCATGCACCAATACAGGCTGGGGGATGACCTGCTAGACAGCAGCTCTGCTGAGAGGGACCTGGGAGTCCTGGTGGACAATAAGCTGACCATGAGCCAGCAATGTGCCCTTGTTGCCAAGAAGGCCAATGGTATCCTGGGGTGTATTAAGAGGAGTGTGGCCAGCAGGTCGAGGGAGGTTCTCCTCCCCCTCTACTCTGCCCTGGTGAGACCCCACCTGGAGTACTGTGTCCAGTTCTGGGCTCCCCAGTTCAAGAAAGACGAGGAACTCCTAGAAAGAGTCCAGAGGAGAGCTACTAGGATGATAAAGGGACTGGAGCATCTCCCCTACGAGGAAAGTCTGAGAGAGTTGGGCTTGTTCAGCCTGAAGAAGAGAAGACTGAGAGGGGACCTTATCAACACATACAAATATCTTAAGGGCGGAAGTCAAGAGGATGGAAGCAGTCTGTTTGCAGTGGTGTCCAGCAACAGGACTAGGGGCAATGGATGCAAACTGAAACATAAGAGGTTTCAGTTGAATATGAGGAAGAACTTCTTCACTCTGAGGGTGGCAGAGCACTGGAACAGGCTGCCCAGGGAGGTTGTGGAGTCTCCTTCTCTGGAGATATTCAAAGCCCGCCTGGACGATGTCCTGTGCAACCTGCTCTGGGTGAGCCTGCTTTAGCAGGGGGGTTGGACTAGATGATCTCCTGAGGTCCCTTCCAACCCTTATGATTCTGTGATTCTGTGATTCTGTTACCCCCACACCCCCCTTACCACTGAAAGAAGCTAGATAGAAAACAAGCTATTCATTCCGACATGTTATTTGTATGGACCTCCTACTGAAATGGTTAGATGTTGTCTCAGGAGACAATTTCTGGGGTACTATTCCCACTGGATAGCTCTAAAATGGAATCACAGAAGTCTGCTTACTTTTATGGAATAGCCAAAGAAAAATTGTTAGAACAGCAAACAAAGTAGGATCAGTGTACTGTGTCTTTTCTTTTTTTAACCGTAGCACAAAATCATTCCAGAATAACTGGTGTGCATTCTCCTCTAACCATAGCCAATATGAGCCCCAAACAGCCTGAACTGTTTGAAATTTCTGTGAGGAACAGTCACATCAGTTAAATTCTTGCAAGCCCAGCCTGTGGCGTCTCTGCATGTTTTGAGTGTGCAGCACTGCAAAAAAAAATATCCAGAAACCAAAACCAAACCCACCCTCACGTTCTTCCTTGTTCAACTCATGCTGTGACACTGCATGTGTTGAGAGGTTCCATTTATACCTTGACTTTTGGGTGCAAGATTTGTGTCCATGGGTGCCTGGGAACTTCTATATCAAATCCTTTGTTGCATTCCTGTCTCTTACACCTTTCTGTCTTTGCACATGGCACTTGAGGCTGCCTAAAATAAAGCCCTTTGAAGGTAGGAGAATTTCACAAACCAGTACGTCTCCTTACCATGCAACGTCTCGTAGTTGTTGTACTATTTTGGTTCCTTTGCTCTATGAAATGTGAGTTCTTTTTCTTATAAAAGTCAATTTAGCACAAGCTGCTGTGGTCCCAGAGGACACTGCTAGTTTTCCCTGATGCCCTTCTGCTCTTTGTGTCCCAGCAAGTCTGGGTTTTAGGTGACATGAGCACTTGATCTGGAAAGGAGAACTGAGCCTCCTGAAAAGTGAAGATAGGATAAATCTTTGTAAAAGGCCAGTTCACTCTGTGACAAGGATAAATCAGCCCTGTTGCTCCAAAAAGCCATTAGATGAAGAGGTGAAACATTTAGGGGTGGAGAGCAGGAGAGAGTCAGTGACTATCTTTAGTGGCATTCATTAGAGCTGTATTCCCTGCAAAAATACATCTCTCTGCAACTTTCCCTCCACTTAGGGAGAAATAGTGTCCCAGCATCTCTGCAAGGAAGAAGAGGTAGGCACCAGTTGCTCCATAATTCTTTTCTACATTCACAGTTGGAATATGTTGTATCTTGACCAAAATAACAACATCACCAACAGCCAATTGCCCTCTAGCTTCCTGCTCCCTCAACAGAAGTGCAAACTGAAATTTCAGGCCAATTCTTAACTATTTTTCCACTCTGTTAAGGTTGCATAGATCTCAGTTTTAAAGCTCAAGGCAAGCAGAACCCTGAGACATGCAGGAGACAGATGGAGGTGAGTGTGCAGACACCGGCTGCGGAAAATGGGGTTTGCACGTATCGGGGCAGTGTTGCATAGATCCACCCTCCCTTTGACAGACTCCTTTCTGCTACTGAAGGCTGCAGACCTGGCCCAGCTCAAGGAAGGCCATCTAGCTACACTTATTTGACTTACTGAGCCCAACCAGCTGCCTTGACAGCCAGACCCTTTCCCTTCCAGTGTTTGCAAACATGTGGCAGAACTGGTAATTGCATCCCCTCAGTGGTCTTCCTTAAGGGGCAGGCATGGGGGGTTGTTTATCACTTTTGACAGCATCTTAATTTCTATGCCATTTCTGGCATTAAAGGCTACTCAAGTCTTCTCAGCAAGAGGCAGAACTGATCAGGAACTGGAGCTGAGCTGCTCTTACTGTGGGAAAAGAGGAGCAAAAAGAGCATTGCGCAACAGGATGGAGTTTTATGATGGAAAGCTCTGGAGAGCTGGACCTGCTGCCCCACCACAGCAGTCAGAGATTAGGATCTATTCTGGGGATCTGCCACAGCTCTGAGCTCTCTCTTAATGGTAGCAGATACCCCGTTTTCCACAGCAAAGGAGTCAGCAGAGCTGTGGCAATGTCACAGGTGATGTGTGGGGACATGCACCCTCGTTTGGCTGTGGCGAAGGAGAGGAGGTGGAGAAGAAAAGCAGGGGCTTGGAAAGCAGAGGAGGACAAAGGTACCACAACTCCTATTGCTCCTCTTTCCTTTGATAATCTCTCAGAAGACATGTTTGTGGTGCGTACTCAGGAAATGAAACCTAATTGTTCACATCTTCCAAAAGCATAGTTTAAAAAATTCAAAACTTTTGAGCTGTCGAGGGCTAACATGTTAGGTTGTTCTACCTGGGCCTGTGATGAAGGCAAAACATTCTCGAACCATTCATAAACTGATGTTTCTGCAAAGTGACCAAAAGGCAGGGTGCTGGTAAATCAGTTGGCTTCCTTTTATTTTTGCAAAACCAAGAAAATCCCTTGCTACAAATCCAGAAAAATCTGTCTTCCAATTCTGATATTTTTTCTCGAATAAATGAGCACTGATATTTTGTTTTCTCCTGGGCTTCGGGGATCAGTGCAGAAAGCAAAATTAATTTAACTAACTGGGACAAAATAACAAGTTTATTCCTTAACAAACAAAACAAAATATTCAAGCTTATGGCTAGTAGCAATGGTTCAAGAGGGCTTGAATCCTGGTACAGTCTCTGGAGACAAAATTTTTCTGAAGAAACAAAAAATAGCAACAGGCAAGAATTTCCTCTCTACAGAGAAACAACACTCAATCAGTTTTAGTAGATAAAATGTTTTCTTAACTCCGATGGCATTTCACAATTGATGAACGTTTCCAAAATAGAGATAGTTAAAATATTATCTCTTTCCCACAAGTCTTTTTGGTTTATATTCTGGCTTTGTTACAGTTGTGACCCAAGCAGTTTAAATTTGTAATCTCACCTCTCCACCATCGAGGCTGAGATGACTAATTAACGTGGCTGCCACGTGTAATTGCAGTCACAGATATCTCGTACCCTCACATTGTGTTTTGATGTACTTTGCTATCATTTTGAACCAGGGATCCAAAAGAAGACAAATATTGTTGTGTTAGTCAATGTTTTCACTCAGCAGAAGAACAGGCGTAAATGGTCTCAGGGTATCTTAACTCTGTCTGTTAATTAAAAACCATAGGAATTATGCAGGATGCTTTTCTACCAGGTCACCTCTTCAAAATTATTTGTGATTATTAAAGACCAGATGATGGCTCTAAAGCAGGAAGATCGTCAGAAATGAGATGACCAGAAACTTGCTTTATTTTTCCCTTAACTTGTCTTCAAGGAACTGGACACAAACCCAGGGTTTCTCTCAATATTTCTCTGAAGTAATAACTCCAAAGTTATCGTACAGAGAAAAGTCACAAAATGCATTTTGGTGTTAAAACTCAGGCACTAATACCTGGAGAATCGAGTTTCCTCCAAGAACCTGTTTTCAGCTGCATCAAACACAGAGCTTTTACTAAATCCACAGCAACTACAGTCACCAAAAGCAGCAATAGATTGTGTGCAAGAACCCTCTGGCACAAGGACTTCATCTTAGATCCCAGCAAGAGACATCGTGCCTTGCCCGTCTTATTTCATATATTATACTTCAGATTATTTCAAATTCTTTTGGAAATGTTGAACTTGTGGGGAAAAAAAAGTCATAGAGATGCCAGAAAGAAAAATGAATTCTCCATATCTAAATGTCAGAGACTTTTTTTCTCAACTGGAAGAGAGGGAAGTTTGGCAGGGACTCCAGACACCAGTCTGAGCATTGAGTTGCTAATGGGAAAAAACTTGTAGACCAGTGATGTGTATCTACCTGAAGACAATCTGGCAGTCCAGGAGAAATATGGATATTTATTTTAAAAAAAAGAAAAAGGGGGGAAAATGAAGCATTCAGTCAACTGGATGCTATGAAAGCATTTAATCTGACAGTCCTGGACACGGTGCATATATTTCAATAGTATAAAATTCCACCAAACCATTTTGCAAACTTATGTCCATGATGTCCAGAGGGGATGCTGGATCTTTGTTGACTGTGGACTGCTTTTTCTCAGTGCTGAAGGAAAGACAGCCAGGTCAAGAGGTAAAAGCACGTCTGGCTTTGTGAGAAAAGCAGACATCCGGGGGAAACAAGCTTTTGTGCTGCAAAGCTATTATGCAGTAGCAAGCTCATGTCTGCTGCCATTACTCATGGAGGAAGTCCTTAAAGTGTAAGCCCTGTTACTTTACACACTTTTTAATTTATCTTACTGTCATACTGACCACCAGCAGTACTTCACCAGGGCTTTCAATGTCTGGTCCTTGCCTGAACCCTATCAGCTATACCACTCTGTTACTGGAGATGCTCTGCAGGGTCCCTGCCTTACTTCTCCTTCAATCTCGTCTTTTCCATCTTTCTCATCTTTTCTATGCTGACCACAGCCTCTGCAAGCTTGGGTTAACCATTGCACTCAATGATCCATATGGGTCCCTTCCTGCTGGAGATATCCTATGATTCTGTGATCTAAGGTGACTTCCCTTTTCACAGAATCACAGAATCATAGAATGGAAAGGGTTGGAAGGGACCTTGGGAGATCATTCAATCCAACCCCCCTGCTAAAGCAGGGTCACCCAGAGCAGGTTGCACAGGACATCGTCCAGGCGGGCTTTGAATATCTCCAGAGAAGGAGACTCCACAACCCCACTGGGCAGCCTGTTCCAGTGCTCTGTCACCCTCAAAGTAAAGAAGTTCTTCCTCATATTCAACTGAAACCTCTTCTGCTTCAGTTTGTGCCCATTGCCCCTTGTCCTGTTGCTGGGCACCACTGCAAAGAGTCTGGCTCCATCCTCATGACATCCACCCTTAAGATATTTGTAAGTATTTATGAGATCCCCTCTCAGCCTTCTCTTCTTCAGGCTAAACAAGCCTTTCATCATAGAGGAGATGCTTTTCTGGTATGCAGTGTGCTTTCTTAATGTCTTCAATTCCATGTGTCTTCAAGCAGGCTCTTAGGCTTATCTTCAAGCAGGTGGGGTCAGGATTCAGTAGCAGCAACTCTAACTCACAACTATCTAAATCTGGTCATACTGGAAAAGAATGAAGGATGGGAGCTTCTGACATACGAGGACAGGCTGGAAGAGCTGGGACTGTTCAGCCTGGAGAAGATAAGGCTCAGGGGGATCTTATCCATGTGTATAAATACCTGATGTAAGGGGGTAACGAAGGCAAAGCCAGATGCTTCTCAGTGGTGTCCAATGTCAGGACAAGACACAACAGGCAGAAAGTGAAATACAGGAAATTCAATTTAAACATAAGAAAATACTTTTTTTTTTAAAAAAAAATGTTTATTTTTTATTGTGAGGGTGTTCAAACAGTGGAACAGGTTGCCGAAAGAGGTTATGTGTTCCCCTCCCTGGAGATATTCAAAACTCAGCTAAGCAAACTCCTCTAGCTGACACTCTTTTGTTTGGTGGTTCGGAGTGGGCAATTTCCATGCTAACCTCAACAATTCTGTGATCTTCCTATAAAAAACATCCCAGATTATTTTAAAGCAGAGACTCTTTATACCTGAAGATTAAAGCAGGTAAATGAAAAGAAGGAGACTGTTAAAACTAAGGTTTCATCTAATACTCTTTAATTTCTAAAAGCTTTTTTTCTCCTTTTCTTGCTTAGTGAGATGTTAAATGGGTTAGGACCATAGTAATATAAGAATACTCTTGATATTCCTTTGTGTACAGCAAATACAAGGTTCTTCATCTTCAGAGATAAATGACTTAAGGGCTTTTTCCTCAGTAAATCCACGGCAGCTTCAACCTTTCAGTCCCTGCAGCGCTCTTCTCGTGGAATCACAGCTAAATCAGTACCACTGTGTGTAAGCATGGGCACTGCCTAACAGGCCAGACTTTATTTTGGAAGAGAACCCAAAAAAGATTTTTAAGTCCTTTTGCAAATGCTGGCATGTCAACAATGATATCTGGTCAAATTCCACTAAGACGCTGTCCAAAACCAATCAATCAAATAAACAAACAGAAAATCCCACAGCTGGGTGGTGTCCTTCCTTCCTTATCTTAAAGCCTGTTAAGCATATTCTTATACAGGTGTTTATGCATTTTCCTATGTGAGTGTCCAAAAAGCTAACACTTCTCTTTGTTTGGAGGGGATTGTAGTGAGTTATTTAATTTAAAAATAAGTAAAATATAAGAACCTGGATACAGGTTTTCTGCTTCTGTATCTGTTGTTAATAATCCTTTCATTCATCATCACAGTGTTGTGGCAAGGCACAGAGGATGAAGGACTGTTGTTCACAGTCTGTTCCTCTTCCTTCACTTTCTTTTGATAACCTGAACTAATGTATCTGTGACGACAGTATTTTTCCTGGATAAATTTGGAATGTAAGTCTCTTTCCATCAGTGTTGGTAAATGTACTGCCATTGCTTGGACATGAATTGCATCATACAACTACTTTCAGGGAATTCTAGAGTCAATAACCATCCATCATCCTGGCAAAGTCTCAGCCTTACATCTCTGTTAACTACAGCTGTTGCAGGTCTGCAGTTGAAAAATGGGCTTGAGGTCTGATTCGTTTTCCTAAGGACTTTTAAAATGATGATGAGAGTCTAAAAGCAGAACCAGCGTTTGTGATACCGGGAATGAGCAGAAAGCACTCGTAGGAGTTGGTCTCATCAGATTTTTTCACTGGGAAGGTGGGATGGTATCAATCCAAATGGGCCAGAGATTCTGCTAAGACTTTATAATTAGTATTGAGCACAGGTCCTGCAAGCTGCTCCATCGGGTGGTGAATATGTCACTGTGACAATGCAATCTCACAATCCTCTCTCCACCTGGAGGAGAGGAGGAGCTACAGTGGGGTGGTCACTGAGAGTCCCGTTCCCACTTGGAAGAGATGAGGATCCAGAACGGTTTCGAGTTGCTCAAGCAAGAAACCAGTGGTCTGACTTGGGCTTATCTTCTGGCTATTCCTAAAGTAGATCTAGTTGTCATGGAAAGTGATAGACTGGTGAAATGAGGGACTGATGATGTCTTTGCACAGAGCAGAGACCAATGAGGAGAAAAACACCTTTCTTGTGTCCTGGTCTTCCATTGATATCCACTGCTTCCCATAGAATTGGCATGCTAGAGACACTCATCCAGCAAACACGTTACTTTTTTTGATTTTCTGTTATTAAAAATACGGGGCATGTCAACAGTGGCTTGGGTCCTATCTTCAAGTAGGGAAGTTCCTAAAATCAGTGTAGTCACCAAAGCAGATGATGGGAGGTTATATCAAAGAAGGACCATTTTCTTTAAACTGTTCCTTAAGTACCCTATGCTTGCCATACCCTGTGCTAGGACACCAGGAGCTCTGATCTGGGCCTGTACAGGTGTTCTTGAGTCCTTCCAGGGCTGTAGACAAATGGCCAAGAAGTACTGTGAAGCCACTGTGCAGGGTTTGTGTTGTGTGTGACCGGCATCTTGACCCCTCCTGCTTCCAAGAGGGACTTTATCTCCTCCAACATCACCTCTCCTCTGATAGGAATCCATCTAAAAATCCCCCCAAAACACAAAGTGATTTGAAAGTTCACAGTTTCCAGAGCAATGGCGACGAACAGTCGGCAAATTGAAATCTCATTCATATGATATTCACTTAGTATCTAGTCTTTGAAGAGTTTGAAATATAGCATGGTGTGTTCAACATTTTACTAAATATTAACCATGCCTAACATGAATGTCAGCCATTGGCAGAAATCTTAAGAAATCATTCCCCACTTTAAATTCCAACAGAAATGGAAAGATTGGGAGCTGAGAGAGACATTTCCTTTTATGAAAATGCTGTTACTGGCAGCCCTTGGAGGCGGGATCAAGGGATTTAATAAATGTAATTTACTTTTTATTACTGCTCAGAACTGGAGCTACTTTGGAGTGAAATGGGTATGTGCTGTGGGAAAGTGCTACCATCAATCTCTCCCCATCAAATGAATCTGCCCCAGAGAGGTATTTTAGAGCAGTGTTTTGAAATGGGAAGGGTAAATCTAGTCAGTAGTTTTCAGGAACCATGTGTGTCTGTGCCCCTTTGCTTCTTTAATCCAGTTAATCACATCTGATTCTTAGGTCTCGGAAACAGTTGTCCAGCCAAATTATCTGGGAACCATTCTCTCTGATATTCCTAAAGAAAACTGATTAATTAACACATTTATTGAGTGTTGCTCCTACACTGCAATGGGCCTTTGTTGTGCAGAGGGAAGATAGGCCCTGTTCCAAGTCATTCCTTCAAAGCACCATCTGTAAATTTTAACTGTGTTAGCTAAGGGCTGCAATTCTCAGGCAGTCAAAAGTAGCTTTCTTCTCGTTCATTCTCCACTAAAAGGTAATTTTTGCTATTAGTAAAACATAAGTTCATCCAGAAAATCACAGTTACTAAACTGAACACCTGGGGAAGAGATGTCTCAAAGGAAATTTGGGTTAGCCAAAATCAGTGTCAGGATTTTTCCTGCAGCGGGACAGGATACAGCTTGAGACAGCCTTTTGTCTGACAGGCAGCAATGAGTCTCTGGGAACCGAGAAATACAGCACGGCTGAGGAAATATTGAACTTGTAAGGAGAAGTGGTGGAGAAAATGCTGAGAAAAACACACCTGCTACTGGACTCGCTGATCTGTGTCATTTGCAACATCCTGAGGAAGGTTTTGGTGTGGGGTTTTTTTTCCATTCAGCAAATTGCTCAGGAGCCTGCTCTACTTGCAGGCTGCCTGCCGGCCCCCCACGAGTAACGTGCTGGATGGATGGCTACCAGACAGTATCTTGCAGCCTCTGGAGACCTCCACTCCAGTGCCGATGGCTGGGCAACATGGCAGCCAGAAAACCAGGTTTCCATCCTCCTCTGGGGAAGAAAGAAACACTGAGGTTTCCTTATTAATTGCAACTGGTCCGCATTTTGGATTATTTGAGTCTCCCATGGTATTGCACTGGGCCTCCTTAGATGTTCACTTTCAGAAGCGGTCCACTGGGTGGTCATTGGATCCTGCAGTTGGTGCATCCATGTAATAGAAAGCTGGTGCAGAAATGGGGTAGGAGTAGTCAGTCTAGATCTTTCCATTTCCAAAAGTTTCTCAACATCTTCTCACAAATCTAATACTTGTAGTGCCAAAAAGCTAGGGAGCAATGACATTTTTCAGGAAGAAATCAGGAGAGACCAAGGGCATTTCCATTGCCTTGGGTCCTTGCCATAACCTGAAGTACGTGGGCTGTAAATCCCAGTATAATCCTAGGAGATGAAGAGTGATTCCATTTCCCTGTGGTATTCTGAAGATCATATTGTGGTTAAATGTATCTGAACAGGAAGAGAAAGGGAAAGTAATTCCTTGAATGTTAATGGCAGTTTTACCTCAATTTGCAAGGATGCTTTAGAAAAATCCCTCCAAAGCTTTCTTTGCTTGAAGTGGGACTTGTCTCTTTGTCTATCCAGCAAACAGATTCTTAGGCCATCTCTCCCTGAGATGCCGAAATGAAGCACTGGTCTTTCGACAGTGAGAAAACCCAGAGTGGGAAAAGACCGACAGAAGAACGAACTGGAGGGGATAAGGTGACACTGGCAGCATTTGTCCCTTTCTGTATTGCAGCTGATTTCTGATTTTTTCCTTAAAGGAAAAACACACGCCTGCCTATAGAAGTCTTGTTAAAAACCTCCCGATTGGGACTGATACCACATAATGAATTTTGTTTTAAGCAAAACTTGTTTGTAAAGCTCAGATGGTGTGACGGTTCTCTGAATGTTAGATCCACCAAAAGAATAAACAGATACAAAGGCTCAGGGTGCGGAGAAAGATGTCTTAGGTGGATACTCTGCATGGTTTTATAATCTCAGTCAGATTGCTGCTTAATTATTTTTTTAGAAGGTTATCCAACTTTGATTAAGGGGCTCAAGCGGTGGAGATTTTTCCTTCATCCCATCATAATAAGCTCCAATAGTTAATTGTCCTCTGTTAAAATAAGCCTCTCATTTCCATTTCAAACTTTGTGGACTTTCAGATCGAAACTCATGTCTAGATCTTTGTATGATTAAGAAAATTGCTCCAGCAGAAGGCTTCTGGCAGGGCAGAGGGTTGCAGATCGTCATCAAGTCTCTTTTTGCAGAAGAAAAATGAACCTAAGCTTTGTCACCTGCCTTGCCTGGGGAGCCTGCACTAATGGCAGAAGGGAATGCAAAGGGTTATAGCATTGCGGCTGCAAACTGGGAGTTTGCCGGGCAATGATGGGAAATGAACAGGTTGATGCCAATTTGACTGAGATGAGAACGTGTTCTTTGGGCTTAGTGTTACCAACATGCAGACAAGTAGTTTGGGGAGATGGCTTTGCCCTTTGTGCAGTAAGTTTGTAAAATGAACGGGTTTCCTATTTTGAGAAGTTTTATTTGTATAGGCATAGAATCTAACACAGCTGGCTCCAGATTTGTCTCTCTTTGTTAGGACATAAAAATAGGGCGTACACGCAAAGGTGTTTAACAGTGTGCCTTAGGAAATGGGAATCCTTCCCTTTCTAAAAAGAGCTAGAGAGAGAACTTTGTACTGAACAAAGCAACTAATAAGCAATGAAATCTCTCTTGCCCTAAATTCTGCTGCAATTGTACAGTTGAGCAATTGGAGACCTCGCAGGTTGTCAAAAAGAATATTCAGCAGTTTTACCGCCTTTGTGCCTCATCCCTAATATATTCATTGCTGCCTTTCAGAAGACGACGCGCTCTGATTACCCTTGGAGGCAGTGTACCTTGCACAAGGAGGGGACGGCTGGCAACACCTTATAGCTAAGCTGCCTGGCTGTGTAGCAATCAGCTCGTGAGAGCTGAATCCAATGAATGGCTTCCTTCAGATGGCTCAGAATCAGGCAGGAATGTAATTGAACACGGGTAATAATGTACTTATTGATCCCTTCAAGGTCTCCGATTTCCTTAAAGGCGGAGGAAGTAATGAGCCTCCAGGAGCAATAATGCACCTACAGAATCTGCTCCTCCCTTTAGCATGGAAGAACAGCAAGAGAGAAAAGCAAGGCTGCATATAATCAAAGATTAGTGCTTGCAGCCCCTGTGTGCAAGGGCATGTGAGTTTATGGTCTAAGAATTTGATGAAGGACAGGAAGTGGGCACAATGAATTGTGGGCAGGAAGATCATGAGGTCAGAGTGAGACATTTACGCTTGTGTGAAAAAGCTGTGGCCACAGCATCTGGGCCCCAAGAGCCATGTACAAAGTGCTGCAGTGGATTCGAAGCGATTGCGCTTTGAAATGAAAACTAATTCCCGACACTTCGTTTCCTGGCTGCTCCTGGTTATACAGTCCGTTAGTACAGCCATCGCCATACATCATGACATTTGGCTCTTACTTAGCACCTTTGGTCAAATGATGCTTGGATATTTGCTGAACAGTGAAGAAGCCACCCTCCTTCCCTTAAAGAAAAAGCACCTTTGCTTCTCAACTGTGTGCTTATGACTTCTCAAATGGTTGCTCCTAGATTTGATGTCACAGACGGTGATGATAAATGGAGGATTTCCTAAAGATCAGAGAATGGACAAGATCATAGAATCATAGAACCATTTGGTTGGAAAAGACCTTTAAGATCATCGAGTCCAACTGTAAAACGATGAAGTAGAAATAGCACTGGCTTACTCACCCTCGGCTTTTAAAAAACCTCTTGTAAAACAGGGTTGTCTACCACATCACCATCATCTGTATGTCTAATCCCTGTCATCTTAGCTGGGAAGTTTACTGTGTTAGGGATCATCTTTATCTCTTGGGTGTCTTCAGTGTCTAGCCTCTTGTCTGTATTCAGAGCAATGAGTTGCTCATAAGAAAAGGAATTTCCTACATTCTGCTTCTGCCCAATGTGATACCCTCTGAACATCCTCCATATGAAATGAAAGAGGTAGGACTGCATGAATTTCTTCTGCATAAGCCTCAAACATAGAGCTGTTCTCCACAGTTCCTCTGGGATGAGACTTAGCTAACAGCAGGCAGGCTGCAGTGCTACTAAATTGGGATGATGTCTGTTTCTTAGTTGATCCCGTGATTGACCAAGTCTTAAACACGGGTAGGGATGTCACACAGCTATTGTAAAACAGTTGCTCAGCTACTGACATGAGGTTGCTGGGTTGGCCATAGCCCATCATCTGCACTCAGGACACCCATCACCCAGCAAGGCTCTGTGCCCTGTGTTGTCATCTGTCCTAGCCATATAAATCATGAGATTTATCCACTCCTGCACTATAAGAATGAGAAATGGAGAAGGACAAACCAGTTAGAGTCTTCTAAGCCATGACCTGTGCTTCCTTCTGCTTTATGAGATGAACTAAACCACTTGAGGTCATAGCATTTTTAAGCGGTAATGCTTCCTTAGTTAAAAATAAGGACTCTTCAGGAAACTGAAAAAAAGACACATAGTTCTCCCAACAGTGATTAGTTTTTGAGTTTTTGGTTTGGGTTTTTTTTTGTTGTTCTTGTTGTTGTTTTTTCTCTTGCCTGATATTGACATTTCAATTTATGCTAATTTATACCACTTGAAAAGCCCAAATAAATCACTCGGGCGGAACTGAAGAGAGGGTGAGTGTAAGGAAATTAAAATTATAAAGTTGATGTCTGTGCTAAGATAGCACTTGAGACACAAAGCATTTGCAATCACTGTAGCATGCATCTAGTCTGTATGATACTTAATTAGTTTTTCAACAAGTGGTATGAATTCCTTTGAAAATTTGTGGACCTTTGTTTACTGCCAACCATCCTCCTCATGTCCACACAATAAATAATCATAGAGCTGGGGCCATCTGGAAACCTGAAAACAGGATATTTTTCAAGTCTTGATAAAGAAGGATTCAAAAGAAAAGAAGCAAGAAGGTACCAAAACTTTCTTCCTTTTTCCCAGTTATTCCAGACAGAAAGAACTGTGGGAAGTGTCTTCAGATGGCTGGTTTGATCCGTTGACTTTTGTTTTCTACACAATGAATAAACAATCTGCATCAATGGGCAGAAAGTGATTTCCAGATTGTTGCCCATGAGGCCACAGTAAATATTCTGAAATTGGACCTAAACAAGAAGTGACCAAATCCATTTGAAAGTAGTCACAGTCCCTGGAGCCAAAACTCTTGAGGAGAACTAGCTTGAGATACTGGTAATGAGACACAAAGAGCAGAGATACAATGCTAGTTAAGTCCAAGCTGGCAGGTGCTCATCCAAAATTTGTTCCAGAATGTGGTAATCCAATGGCTAGAGAAGACTGGGATGAATGTCTATTGTCAAAATGTCCTTGCTATCAGTGCTAATTCAAATACTGAAGCAAATGGCCCAGAAAGGCTGTAGAGTTTCCATCCTTGGAGATAGTAAAAAAATTTACAGGACAAGGCCCCAGGCAATCAGATCTAATCTCAAAGTCCTTTTTGAGCAGGGTTTTGGACAAGAGGTTTTCTTGAGGTCCTTTCTGACTTTAATTTTGTTATGATTCTGGCAACTGTGTGCACACTTTTTAAAGGAAGATGCACTGAAGAAGGTGCAGGGAAGGACAGCAAGGATGACAAAAATATTGCTTCATAGAAGAAAGCTTTTGTAGGTCAACCATGACCTCTTGTTGTACCAAAGTTGTTCAGAAATGATTACTGACGACAAACCTCACACACCATAATGAGCAGTACTCATATACCATGTAGCTGTTTGTATCTAGTGTGCTTGTACAGATACCTGCAGATATAGGGATACATCCAACATACGGATCAGTAGGACATGCACTTCACGCTGGAAGATAAAGGACTTGCCCTTTGCTGAAGCAAAAAGTTGTTATTTAGTCAGTCAAGTGCCTGAGATAACACATGCAGAGAGGCATTTGCCTCTCCAAATGCTTGTTTTAATTAAGAGGAATAGCAAGACTGTCACCTGAATAGGAAACAGATAAACCAAAGCTGGAGAGGAAAGCTAAATATGTCCAAATGGCTGGGAGAGCCTGGATCTGAGGACAGTGGTCTACAGGGATGTAACTTCCACAGTGAGGGATGTAGAAGGAAAGAGCCTTTGTCAAGCTGAATAACAGAGACGTCTACAGTAAATCAGGTGAATAAAGGGACAGAGGGAGAGATCTCAAAGTTTGCACATTAAAAAATATTTTTCTTTCATTTCTTCACACAGGTTTTTTATGAACATTTTTAATTTCTCGCCACACAGGTGAATGCCAGAAGTCTGGGTGGAGTAAAACAGCAGTGGCTAAACTAAAACAGGGAAAAATCCATCAAAAGCCATTAAATGTAAAGATCACAGCTCTGTCAGAGGAAGTCCCTAATGCTAAAAAATTATTACTGTGTGCCAGCCCTGAGCCAAATAACTGTTCTCAAATTATACTAGGTCTTGCTCAACACTTTTGTTCCCCTTCGTGTTTAATACGTGGTTTAATATATGGGTCTAGAGCTGACCTGCTGAGAAAGACAATTACTCATTCCAGACCATTTTCTGGCAACCACATTGCAGCCAGCACAGCTCTGGAAAAATTCCCCAGAAAAGCCCAGAGATGAGAGGTGACAACAGTGCTCTTCATTCCAGCACAAGCAATGAATTTGTGGCAGAAATCGCCAACGGAGGAGCTATGTCCAGGATGAGCATCCAGGATGAGCCAAGGAGTCTGATCACGTGCATATAGTTGCTCCACTTGCACATCTACCTATTGACAGTGGGGTATCCCAATGCCTTGGAGCAGCTGGATGTTAGACTGCTGCAGTAGGAACCTGAATTTTTAATCCCGAAGGAGATGGAATGAAATCAACTGGAGCCGTATAGCAAGGTCCTTTCCTGTTGAGGCAGAGAAATCACTGTGAGGCCTTTCAACAATATTTCAGCACAAAACCTAACCCCTTTACATGGCTATTAATCTCACATACCAGATCTGAGCATACTTGAGAGCCTTTAGCGGAGATAACACAGCCACAGAGGCTGCCCTGAGGTCAAAGCGTGCTGCTGTAGAAATGAAATATTTGCATAACCTTTTCTTTCAAGAATTTATGTGATGTGCAAATGCATTCATTCAGGCTGCTTCCTCAGTGCTTCCCTGAAGCTGCCAGACAGGGGAGAAACAATGCAGTGTATTTCTGGGAAAGAACATGGTTGTCAGCCCTAAATAGGCATATGGTAGGGCTATGATAGGGAGTACAGGTACACTCGCCCCAGGGAGAAAGTAACCAGATGGAGCTATCCCTCTCCAGGCCTGTGCTCCTGTGATAGGGCATGAGCACATCTTGCATCTGTCAGCCAGTTCAATTGCTTGGTCTTCCTGGACACCCTGGGCAGCAAAGACATGTACTTCAGTAATGCGCCGTGCTTTTCTCTGTCCCTGTGGCTGTAGACGGAGGGGGCTGGATGGGGCAGAGTCATAGTGGGTACTGCCCACTCATTGTGCATCTTGGAAGATAAATGTATCTCCTGCAAGACAATTGCTGTCTCTGCTCACCAGACCAAAGCCCCACTCAAGAAGTTGCTCTATAATTAAACTCAGGGCTAGGAAGCCTTTGCTTTGGGTTCAGAACTTGCGTCTGCTGCATTTGTCCTGAAAATATGTATGAAATCAGCATTGCTGGGCTTACTGTTGGCCTGTTGTCAAGTAGGACTAGCTCCCTGGCAACCTCTCAGCTAACACCTCCTGAAGAGTAGGAGTTGTTGGGTTTGTTGACTATGATGCCCGGTTACACGGGCAGATAAAGTGGCCCAGGGTAAGTCTGAGCCCCACTGTGAATGTGGCACAGCGGGTTGACATTTTTGCATTGCCCATAGGAAATGTGTGGCTATATTATTTCACTAAAATTTGAAGCATGGTTGTGGTGGGTTGACCTTTGCTGGACTCCAGGTACCCACCAAGCTGTTCTATCACTCCCCCTCCTCAGCTGAACAGGGGAGAAAAAAAAATAACAAAAAGCTCATAGATTGAGACAAGGACAGGGAGATCACTCACCAATCACCATCATGGGCAAAACACACTCTACGCAGGGAAATTAATTTAATTTATTGCTAAGCAAATCAGAGGTAATAAGAAATAAAAACCAAATCTTAAAACACCTTCCCCCAACCCCTCCCTTCTTCCTGGGCTCAACTTCACTGCCAGTTTCTCTACCTCCTCCCCCTGAGTGGTGCAGGGGGACAGGGAATTGAGTGGCAGTCAGTTCATCCCACGCTATCTCTGCTGCCCTTTCCTCTGCGCTCTGTTGTCCTGCTCCAGTGTGGGATCCCTCCTAGAGGAGGCAGTCCTCCATGAACCACTCCCTCATGGGTCCTTTCCATGGGGTGCATCCTTCGGGAACAGACTGCTCCAGTGTGGGTCCTCGCAGGGTTACCAGCCCTGCCAGCAAACCTGCCCCAGCCTGGGCTCCTCTCTCCATGGGGCCATAGGTCCTGCCAGGAGTCTGCTCCAGCATGGGCTTCCCACAGGGTCACAGCCTCCTTCGGGCACCCCCCTGCTCTGGCATGGGGCGGGCTGTAGGGGGAGATCTGCTCTCCCGTGGGCCTCCCTGGGCGACCGGGCCCCAGCCTGTCCCACCATGGGCTGCACCAGGGGCTACAGGGGAATCTCTACTCCGGCACCTGGAGCTCCACCTGCCCTCCTGCACTGACCTGGGTGTCTGCAGGGATGTTCCTCTCATCCTCTCACTTCTCTCTGGCTACTGTTCTGCAACAGGCTTTTTTTTTCCCTTCTTAAGTACATTATCCCAGAAGTGCTACCACCATCACTGATGGGATCAGACTTGGCTGTCTTGGAGCCTTCTGGTGTTGGCTCTGTTGGACATGGGGGAAGCTTCTAGCATATTCTCACAGAAGCCAACCCTGTAACCCCCACGCTACCAAAACTTTGGCATGCAAACTCAATACCTTGGTGTAGCACCTCTTGGGAAAAGGGTGTTGCCTTGGAATAAGAATGTTTCAAGGACGAAAGTGCCTGGACTGTTTCTTTTCAAGCAACTTGTTTGACTGCACTGCTAGTGTCTGCTTAGCAGCTTCTTCTCACTTTCCTTGCTCTCCTCCCACACTTCGACTTTTCTGGATCCCTTCCCAGTGTATATTCCTATCTACCGGGGTGAAATTAGACCACTGCAAAGCAGAGTCTGCCAAATAATTTTGTACCCTATGGCATGGAAAGTCATCTACACCTAGCACTTTCTTCTGTGTGCTTCAGTGAGCTCTGAATTTTAGGGAAGCATGAGGTGTATTTTCAAGTATGTAGCTAAAGAGATTAGTGCTCACAGTGGTGGGAAGAAGAGCAAACCTCTGTGGCCTTGGGTGTCGTGGGACAAGGAACTGAGCGGGGCTTTCATTTTGCTCTATGGTTTTCTTTTGCATGAATGAGAAACCAGCTGGTTAGATCCTGAGATCTGCAGCCCACGGCTGAGGCTTTTGTGATGGTTATTCCCATCTTAATGTTAAAGGTATTGATGCACTGAGGGCCCAGATCATGGATTCAGCATTTGGCTGACACAGTCAGTGGGACCAAAGCTTTCACTGGAGGTTGTGATGAAGCAGAAAGAATCACAGAAGCCAGAGCTCATCTTTTCTTGTTTTCTGAGCTATGCGGTGTTTTGCTGAAGGTATCCAAAGAGGTTTCCTCTGACTTGCCCTTTCTCCATTTAAATTTTGTTTAGTGTCTCCAGGTTTCCCACCTGAAGGCAGATTTCCCACTCTCTGGCATGGATCTCTCATTTAAATCCAGTCTCTGTCATTCAAATCCAAGTCCCCTTTGGCCTTCTGGGGCTATTAAATGTTTTTGTTTATTTTTTAAACCAGATGAGTATGTTCTGAAATGCAAAAAACCAGAGAGATTGCACATGGCTGCCACACTACACTTTGTGTGGCTGCCTTCTTGGTGTTACTGACCTTCTGATAACTTTGTGCCACTCAGAAAGAGAAATGTTGCTGATGTTCCTGCTCTCGTGCTACTCTTTTTTCTTTTAAACTGCCTGATTTATTTCCCTTGAGTTTTCTTTCAATCTGCTGTCTGTAGCTGGAGAAAGCTGCCAATCACATCTGCCCAGAGAATGACTATCGGTGGATGTAACTGTGCATTTACTGTTTCCTTCGTGTTAAAAACCAAGCAAGTCTACCTTTTCATTGTATTTAATATGGTGTTATACACTCAGAAAGAAAATATTGTTCCTTACTGATTTCATCTGACAAAACGCACACTGGTTGGTTTGTGTTTATTTATTTTTCTTACTTCCTGGCATTTTCAAAGCAGAGAAATAATTTCTGTCATATTTGCTCTTCTGTTTGTGCATGAGAATTAATAGTTATTTTGCCTTAAATGTATCAGAAGCATTCTTAGGTGTGAGATAATCTTATCTCGGCCATGTATTATTTGGAATGAGTACACCTCCTAAAGAAACATTTTCTATTGAGAATTTGCCTTCAGACGTGCCCTTTATAGAAATACATTCTTAGGATTAGAAATTTGAGGAGACTACAAGGAAGCCCACCATGCGCAAGGAAAAGATAGACATTCAACCTTCAGCATGTGTAAAAGTTGTGTGCATAATACTGCTTCAAAAACTACCAGAAATAGTAATTGGCTGTTTCTGGATGGTCTCAGAAGATGGGTTTGAGGGCCAAGAGGGAGTTTCTATGCAGGTAATGTGTCTGGAAGGTCAAATTCATAGTTCCCCAGGCAAGTGCTGAGCTGGTCAAGCTACCAAGAGTGAAGAAGGCTAAAATATGAGGCTGTGTTGGTTTAGTGCCTGATCAACATGAAAACTAGAGTTGTGTGAGCAGGATCTTGAGCACATAGGATGCAGGCCATACATTCCTGTTTCACCAGAATTTAAGACTGTGATGCCTGGCCTGGAACACAGCTTTCTCTGGGAAAATCTCCGTTTACTTAGTTGTTGAGAGAGTCTGAGATGTTTGGGGGAAGTTTTTGCTCTGAAGTTTCCATATCACAAGCTATGGACCTGTTGAAGACTTCAAGATGACCTTTCAATTATGATCAGGGGAAAAGAATGTCTGTGCACATACGTGCTAAAAAAAATAAATGGAGGAGAGCAAAAAAAGTTCAGTTCAGATATATACCATTGCCATGGCATATGCTTTCTTATTTGCGTTATGATCAGGGGAAAAGAATGTCTGTGCACATACATGCTAAAAAAAATAAATGGAGGAGATCAAAAAAAGTTCAGTTCAGATATATAGCATTGCCACGGCATATGCTTTCTTATTTGCGCTTCCTCTGTTGAAGAGAACACTACTGGTGGTGTTTGCTTAACAGGTGAGTGCGCATTGCTTTCTACTTTAGGCAGCCTGAAGGATCTGCCAGCTGAACCAGTCAGGAAGCTGCAGAGATGGCTGCTTACACCTCCCAGGATGACACAGTCCATCAGACATGGGCTGAAGTGCCACCTTCAAGTGTGAGGGAGCAGGGAAGGCCCAAGGAAGGGGCAGGTCCTCAGATACTGCAAAGTGGCAATTTTTGCTGGTGGAGACTCTGCTTATAGATATTTCGTGGTTGTTGCATGAAGACCAATGGTCACTCACTGTGTCTGGCAAACTTCAGAGGAGTCCCATGCATCACAGTGAATGCTGCTTGGCAAACGCAATTCATTTTAGAGTACATTCAGCTCTACAGCTTTGATATGGAAAGGAGCTGGGAAGAGGTCACCCTGGGCTCTTTGTCTTCCTGTGAGAAAAACAAGAAACACCAGAGGATTGGAGAGCAAGGGAGAAAACCCAAAGCTTCATCTAACAAAGCAGAATTTCACCCAGCTTGTTGGGTTGCCTCCATTTGATGAGCCAGCGAGACACATGTGAATGGATCTTACAGCTTTTTTCTTTGGAACACAGCTTCATGATTTTCCTTTTTGAAGCCTTTGCATCGCTTCCCATCTGTTTGCTTACTCATGGAGGGAAAATGTATTCATTATTTACTTCTCTGTCTGAAATCATGTTTGTGGACTTGATTTCATGTCTTCGAAGCCTCCCTTTATGTTCTGTAGAGCTCCAGACTCTTATTAATACACGTTTTGCTTCTCTTTAGGAAACTTGATCAAAACGGACTTGATTTCATGTCTTCGAAGCCTCCCTTTACGTTCTGTAGAGCTCCAGACTCTTTTATTAATACATGTTTTGCTTCTCTTTAGGAAACTTGATCAAAAGTTAAACTCTGGTCAGAAATGTATACTCTAATTTATTAGATGAACGTAGCCATCTAGAGCCCTAAAATTCCTGCTAATGGACATCCCAGTCTTGCAGAAACTTGTGTGTGAGTTGTCCCAATGAACTGTAGTTAGTGCAACTGCTCTCTGCACACTGTTAAGCAGATGCGAATGTCTGGATGCATGCAAAGAAGCCAACAAAACACAAAGCTGGCTAAGGAAGAAAGTGCCAATGGACTTGTTTTAGTGTAAACTGCTCCTGCTCCCTAGCTTGACAGTCGTTTGGCTGGATAGAAGGCAAGTGTTAAGTCTCATTCCTGACTCACTAGGCTTCATAATAACTTCTCTTTTATGAGAGATAACTTCTCTCTCTCTTTTATGAGAGATAACTTCTCTCATAAAAATTACAGCAGTAGTGCAAAGCCCATCTTCACATATAAGAGAAGGCCAGAGCAGGACAGTATTGATCGGTTCAGAAGAAACCCCTGCCTTGATAAAAAAATCAAGAATCAGGATTTTTGTCAGTATTCCCATTCCATTGGTATTCTTCAAGTACTGCCCTCAGACACTGCAGTCCTCCCAGCAAAGGCTGGAGCCCAGGACTGCCCTTGTCAGAGTCATTAACCCTTTGCCAGTCAGGATTCTTTTGTTTGTATGTTGGAATTCCATGCCCTAAAGCTCTAATTAATTCATAGAAGCAACTGTTTTTGATGAAGAAGTGATACTTTGGAAATCCAAGAACCTTCCACATGAAGAAGTCAATAATTTAATTTCAGCCACCGCAGTGCAGCAGAGGGGGTACTGAAATCTGTGTTCCATCCTGGGCTCAAAGCCTTGTAGAAGCCATGAGCTCAGCCTGGCTGGAATTCATTTACAAAATTAAAATTTCAATGAAAATATATGCAGAAAGCCAAAAAAATCATATTTTGTCTCTCTCTGGAAAGCAGTGATATCTTGTCTTAGCAACTAGCCAAACCCAAAGCCTGCAATTTGCAAACAGGCCTTATCCTAAATTGCTTTTACTCTGCTTGCTTATACAGTGCAAAGTGCATGGAAGGCAAACACTGGGTACCTGTGCGAGGAGCTGTTGATAAGGGCATGGGCAATCATACCTGGAGCTACAGCGGAAGCAAGGCTAAGGTACTGAAGCTAAGGTGAAGACATCACAAAGCGATGGGGTGCAGCAGTCTGAAGGGCAAGGCAGGACCCTATGGGTCCACAAACCATCAGGACAAGGAGTGGAAGGTGCTGACAGCAAGAGCTAGGAGTGGGGCTGAGCAGCCCAGAAGAAAAAATAAGAACTGGGACCACCAAAGAGCTGTGGTAGTCCAACAGGGAGCAAGGTTGAAAGAGCAGGAAGGAGATGGATGCAAGAAAAATGCGTGGATCTAGACAGGGAAAGGGCAACTATGACTCCAGACCAAATAGTTTGGAGTTTTAGTCTTATGCTACCTATGGTTATTCAGGGTTGGACTACATGATCTTTAAAGGTCCCTTCCAATCCAAACCACTTGATGATTCTATGATTATTTAGGAATCATTGCGTTGATCGCCTACTGTCAATAGCACAGACCTACACACTTTGCTTGGGTGGGTGCAGCTCCAGAGGGCAGCAGAGGAGGGTGTGGACAGAAAACTGTTCCGGGATGAGATGTGTGCAGACAGAGAGTTCAATCCAGGTGCTGTACATGGAAAAGGACATATTTGTCCTAGTTACACATGTCCTGTGGCCGTAGTGTCACTGCATATATAGTGGGGTTGCCACACAGAAATGTAGCCCTGCAATGTTGGCTTAAGTCTGAGCATCTTTCTCAAGTGGTGGGGTGATGGGAAGCCATAGAAATACTGAGGTAAGCTGACACAGTTTGGAGGCATATAATCAATAGTCGTT
>NW_009259533.1:1479080-1531940 GCF_000687185.1 Egretta garzetta | reverse complement strand
GTCTGAGTCTATGGAGGAAGGTGATCTTTTTTTTTTTTTTTTTTGTGTGTGTGTCTTAATTTTCTCTGTGAAATACCACTGGGCTATAATAGTTATCCTAAAAAAAAAAATCAGCTGGGTCTAGAATCTAGTTTCTATGGCAACGTCTTACAGGTAAATAAGGGCCAAAGTCCATTCCTTGGTCCAGAGGACACATTGCAAGTTGGTATGTGTATGATTAAACACTCTTACCTGAAATGGGCAATTCGTTCTGCCCTTTGGGAGCAGCCCCTGGCCTGTGCTACTCCTCAGATAATGTTTAGACATTGTCTGGGAAAGAGCTGCTTGAAAGGGGACACAATTGCTTCAAGTCAAGATGGCGGTGGTCCAGCCAGTGGCACATCTGTGCCCAAGCCTGTGTCCTTCTTACCTTTCCAGCGCATGTCCAAAAGAGCTGGATGCAGAACAAGGATGAGTCTGTAGTCAGAGCTTGCCAGGAAGCTTTTAAATATGTTGTCAAGCTTGTGACAACCTCTGCGACCTCTGTGGTGGATATTTGATCTGCATGTCATGTACTGTCTCTCCTCACTCTTTTCCTGTTTAATAAATATTCTGAGTGTGGACCAGCGTGTGTGATCTTACTGCAGCCAGCAGATACCCCCCAGGGTCTCACCTCCCTCTCCCTGTTGCAGGGAAAGCAGCACAGAGCCCTGAAATGGGAGGCAGATTAAAAATAACCGTTGTTTCTGCACATAAAAGTGCATCTTCCAGTGCCTTGTGATTTGCCAGTGTCCTGCCTGGATGGCTGCCCTGCTGAGGCAGCTCTCGTATTGAGATGGAAAAGGCACAAGTAATGGCTCGGGTCACAAATGCGATTCATCATCGTCCTATTAATCAGGGTGGCTACTTGCCCCCCATCCCTTCCTAACACACACAGCCCCGACTGGGTTTCAGGCTTATTAAAGAGCCGTTTTTAGAAAAAAAGAGCCGTGTCCAGGAATGCTGCATGAAAGGGAGTATTTTCTGCTGTGGTGTCTACCATCAGAGCGAACAATTTCTTACCAGTGTGCAGGGACATGCTGCAACGCCAGGACGGTAGTGACCAAATTACCATACTTGAACGGGTAGCTGGGTGGGTATTACACCTCCCTTCTGGGACAAAAAATGTGTCAATGGCATTTGACCAATCCCAGCCACATATATTGCCTGAAGACGTGGTTGTTTGAGGAAGAAGTGGGGGAAAAGCTTGTGGGCAAGCAAAGCCCAGATAGTTTGTAAACTGTTATATGAGAAGCCCTAAGCCAACCTGTAAATGTTGCACTTGTTCCTTTTAAACAAGATGCCTTAGGCCAACAGCTTCAAAAATAAAGACAGTCTAAGTTACTGGAAGTAATTTTGTGTCATAGACCTGTTTTGGACTGAGCTCATGCTATTTCCTAAGAAAACACATCTTCTTTAAAAATATTTCTGTCTTTGACGGGGGTACAAGAGATTTCTTAGGTACTCATTACACCTCACAACAGAAATAGCATTTTACGAAGCAAACAAAGCTTTAAAAGCATCTTCTTGAGAGTATGCGTTGGCACGGGCAACTAGAAAAAAAAGTGTAAGCTAGGAGAAAAAAAACAACCTAGACTTTGAAGTAGCAGAACATAAGACATATGTTGGTTTTGTAGATTTATTTAGCTTACTCTTCCTTTCCCAAATCGTGTCTCCTTGATTTTGCACTTTCCTGCCATCTCCCAGACCTGACTTTGGGAATCTGAGGTTCTTGAGGGGGGGCTGAGGCAGAAGGGATGAAGGCATTACTGGGACTAACTTGGATCTGGTGTCATAGACCCTGGAGCCTTTGAGTGATTGAAATTATGCTGGAAGCTGAATACTGTGTCAATATTGGAAAGAGAGGTCTAAGGAACTGGCATCTGGTATATTATAGCCATCCAACGCAGCCCTCCACTTTTGCCAGTCATCCCACCATGTTTCTGTGATGGCAACTATGCCATAGGTGTCCTGCTGCACAATGGCTTCCAGCTCCTCCTGTTTGTTGCCCATGCTGTGTGCATTGGTGTAGATGCACTCCAGTTAGGTTCTGGTCCCGCCCAGGTCTCATCAGCCATTGTTGCATGAGCTGTGGGCTCCTGGTGGGTCTCTTGGCTCCACTGAGGTTCCCCCAGTTCGGGGAGTGCGCTGTGCTAGAGCACTCTGCTGCCAATCATCCCAGCGGTGGAGCTGCTTGCCTTGGTGACATATGAAAGTATATACATTTTGGTTCTTTTCCCCCTTTGGGTTTTTTCCCTGTCATTGTTTTATTTTAACCACATCCCTCTCCAGCTCCACATTAGCATCTTCCGCTCTCCAAATCATCCTCCCTCATTTCCTGCCCATGCTGCTCCCTTTCCTCACTCTTCCACAGAGCTGCTTATCGCTGCACAGTGAAACAGGAGTGACTGTGTGGACACCAGCATGGAGCCATCGCTCACCATTACAGCACAGGAACCAGCAGGACAATGGCAGCAAGAAGGGCAGATTTCTCCTTGCTGTCTCTCTTTGATGTGTAGCAGAGCTACCATGCTGCCATGGCCATTTCCAAAGTGATATCGATTCATTTTCCTTTATGTGGCAGGAGAAGCAGTGGCCAAGGTGTGTATACTTGGGAAATTGATAGCTCTGTGGATGGTGCACCAGAGATAACCCATTACTGGGATGTGCAACATAACAGGAATTGCCACCTGCAGTATCTGTTATGGTGCTTTCCTTATTGCTCTGGAGTGCTTACTGCAACCCATGCATTTACCTGATAGGATGCTGCTTGATATAAAGACCTCTAAGGAGCGTGGTAGGTCACTGGAAAAGAAAAGACATAAAGCCAACACTTTCCCAGCAAGTGATGAGCTGGTTCCATGTTGAGGAGGTGGTGGTGATAATGCAAGAGTTTTGGTGAGGGTTCATCTTTTTACAGCCTGCCTTAGCAGATATGGTTGTAAGATCATGCTGAGAGCTGCAGCTTGTTGCCCATCCTGGATGCAGTTTAAATTGAGGAATTGGAAGTGATCGGAAGTGAAAGGAAAAGAATTTGTTTTGCTCCCTTTGTTTGCAGTGCATTTTCCCTCTGAATTAGCTGGTATGATCGTTCAGTCACTGAGAAAGGAGAAGAAAAAAGAGGCCTGGGAATCCATTTCATTGTGTTTCATACAGGGCTGAGTTTCAGCTAACAATGTTTTCATGTGTGGCAGAATGGAATCTGCTCCGTGAGTGAAACAGTGCTCAGGCACTTGCATCCAGTGAGCTGAAGAAGAAGGACACTGGGGATATACGATGCAGGCGCACCCTTCACACATCAGTTCTGACCTCTCCTGGGAGGCAGTCAAACAGACCCTGATGCAATGAGAGAAAGGGGTTTGTTTGCCAGGGAGTGCCTCTAAGATCAGATGCAAGCAGCCTTCTGGGATGCCTGTTTCAGTACATGCCTGTGAGAAAATTCTGTTGCTGTCAGCCTTTTTGAAGTTACTATCTGATCTTAGCAACCTTTTGGTAAAACCTTATTATTCAGTAGAAGAGATACCAACTATTAGGTGATGAAATTCAACCCATTTGCTGGACTTGATTCACTTTGATTTGTATATATGGTAGGTATGAGAACAACTAAGCTTTTTCAGCTCTGCATTAACGGAGAAATAAAATCCAAAGAAATGAGCATTCCCCTCCTCACCATAAACCAACATGAAGAGCTGGCAGCTTGCCCTTGGAGCGTTGCACTGGGTGGGAGAGTTTGAAGCCTACAGGAGAACTCATCTGGCCAAGTTTCCTACAGGGAGGCCAGTATGGGACAAGTTTTTGCCTAAGAATGGGCTCTGTAGTAGGCACTGCTATTCTGGAATATAGGAAGACCTTCTTGGAGAAAAAAAAAGAGACAGTTGTGGGAAGGCTTCGTTAGACCTGCTTTAGTGATGGCTCTGTAGTTGAGACATTGACTGGAGGGCTTAGAGACTCCTTCAGTTGTTTGATCATGTCACTTCTGGACATTCTGTTGACTCTCAGTTCTTCATCCATGATATGGGGCAGCTGGACTGAAACAGATGCAACATTTTGGGTTAGACAGTGTTATTAACCAGCTGATAGCAGGTTCAGGAGGAAAAAAATGGTTTCTTTCTCACATAATTTCCTCCAAAATTTCTTAACCTCCTAGTTGTTAAGTTCAAGACACATCCTGGCTGTAAGTCTTAGCACAGATTTATTAGTAAATGTCACTAACAACAAAAGCATGGGGAGAATAAATACAGTAAGATTTGGGAAGGACATTCCCGTGCTTTTCATCACATCTTGCAATACAGGATGTAGGATAAAGCACTTCTACATAGTGGTCACAGCAGTCAACTCAGGGGAATGTCAGAACTGTGAAGCAGCCAAGACAGGAGAGGGGACCATAGGGTGTGTAGGGATCTTCCAAAGCAAAATAAATGTTGTAGGACTTACTCACAGAAAATCTGATGTTATCACACTGTATCTCTCATTCACAGAGGTGTTTTTCCAGTGATGATTCCAGTGGCAGGACTTGGACCAATAAGGCCTCTGTGTAGGAAACTTGGCTGGATGAGTTCTCCTGTATGCTGCAAACTCTCCCACCCAGTGCAAAGCTGCAAGGGCAAGCTGCCAGATCTTCATGCTGGTTTAGATCAATGGAAATTGTATAAGATTGCATGTGGGCTTCTAAAATTTTGACATCTATGTAAGACCATGTCTCAGATGCTTTTTCAGTCAGTGAGAGCTAGCTAGTAGATAAAGTAACACATTTATGTCAACCTAAGGTAGTTGTTCATGTTTGTTACTTCAATGTCTGTTGCTGTTGCTTAGCTTGCCACTTGGGCTGCCTCGAGGGTAATCCTCAGTGGCTGAATAACAGATACCTCCTCCAAATAATGAATACCTCCTCTGATTGTAAATGCTCTGGGATATTTTGGCTAGTCTCCAACTGCACCCAGCCTGCCAGAAGGGTGCTGGCATCCCAGAAGTCCTTTATCCTACCTTCTAGCCCCAGATAGCTCAAGCAGTCTACTGTGTCTCCTGTGGCACGAGATGCATAAAGTGTAGGTAAATGAATCTTTCCCAGCAAGACCACCGTAGATGCAGATATTCGTACTGTAGATATGTACATTTGACACTACTATATTCATAACAGTTAATGTGATACCAAATCCCCGTGTCTCAGCTAACGTGATCTTTGAATATAAGCTACTCAGAGAAGAATAACACTGGCCCATTTATTTATTAACCATTTCACAGAATCACAGAATCCCAGAATGGCAAGGGTTGGAAGGAACCTTGGGAGATCATACAGTCCAACCCCCTTGCTCAAGCAGGGTCACCCAGAACAGGTTGCACAGGACATCATCCAGATGGGCTTTGAATATCTCCAGAGAAGGAGACTCCACAACCCCCCTGGGTAGCCTGGTCCAGGGCTCTGTCACCCTCAAAATAAAGAAGTTCTTCCTCATATTCAACTGAAACCTCTTCTGCTTCAGTTTGTGCCCATTGCCCCTTGTCCAGTTGCTGGACAGCACTGCAAAGAGTCTGGATCCATCCTTGTGACATCCACCGTTAAGATATTTGCATGTGTTGATGAGATCCCCTCTCAGTCTTCTCTCCTCCAGGCTAAGCAAGCCCAGCTCCCTCAGCCTTTCCTCATAGGGGAGATGCTCCGGTCCCCTCATCATCTTTGTTACCCTCCTCTGGACTCTCTCTAGGAGTTCCTCATCTTTCTTGAACTGGGGAGCCCAGAGCTGGATACAGTACTCCAGGTGAGGTCTCACCAGGGCAGAGTAGAGGGGGAGGAGAACCTCCCTCGACCTTCTGGCCATACTCCTCTTAATGCACCCCAGGATATGATTGGCCCTCTTGGCAACAAGGGCACATATTTCAATATATCTACATCTTTTAACAGATATCACAGGATACAGAGGGATATTGAAGCTTCCTCCTTGTTCCATGGAAAGGTTAACAAACAAAGCTGTCACCTTACAGGAGTTCATTTAACTTGTTTTTGAACATTCTTCTAGCGAGTGTTTACACCTTTTCCTGGGTGAGCTTCTCCAGTTCCTGGCTGCTTGGGTAAACAGCTTGCAAAAAACCTATGATGTTATTTCTGCGAGCTTACTTCAGACAAGAAGTGTCAAGGCTTGATTTACCTGAGGCAATCACTGATGTAATGCATAAGGTTGACAATTATTCTTGAAGAAGCAGCAGATGGGAGGACACTTCTGCTACCTGACCTTACTGCTTGCTCAGAGGACTGCTGTCACCTGTGACAGTCGTGGCTCTCCAGCAGCACTGAGCTTCTTGCCTCTGCTAAATGGACTCTATTTACTCTTCTGTTCATAACAGTGGTTAGCTGGAAAATGTCCAATTTTGTGAGTAACAGCTGTTACTTTAAAAGTGACAGGCTCTATTCATCTAAAACAATCTGCGATCTGAGCTGTACAACCAACCACATGGACCTATCCCACAGAAACTCTGCTGCTACAAATATGCCATGCATTAAGACTCTGAGGAAGGCAGAAAGCATTTGCAGTTTGTCAGGAAAATAAAAAAGCTTAGGTGAACAGGATCTAAATTACTAGCAGTATTTAGGCAGGTCTTTTTGCATCAAATTTTTCTGTTGGGCACGAGCTTGGTCCTTAAGAGAAGCAAAAAAGCAGGCAGTGGGCCTGGGTTATCTGCCTGATGCTCATACCTTTTCTTCTATGACCTTAAGAAAGTCACAGTAGTCATAGTATTCTAAATAATTTGCTGAAATGATCATCTTGGAGGTGCCATCAGAAAGTGGACTTACCACAGCAAAGTGAGGTCACCCTACATTGGCTACGCAATTATCGCTCACAGCACCTTCTTTTGCCTTATTGCAAATGAAAAGTGAATTGTGTCAGCCTAAACTTTCTTCATTTTTTTGTCAGTGAGTGACCCATAGCTTGTGGAGCTGCAGTAACTCAAACCTGTGTCTCATCCCTTTGTTTTCCTGATAGTGTTACATTCAGTTATGACAACACTTTGCATCTCTGTAGTTCTTTCCCATGGACTTCATTAAGCTTAAAAAAATTAATGAACGTAGCTTCACCTCACTTTCAATTAGACAATTTTTCCATTTTCAGGTTTCCAGGGACAGAAAGTCTGGTTTTATGCAATATATTTGCTTTCCTTTGCAGCATGCTATGGATGAAAGCCACAGGGACTGTTATTTGTTTCTGCAATAAGTGTTCAGGGGAGTCTGGAAGCTGTGAGCCTACCGTGATCTAATAGACACAAGAGAGCTTGCAAAACAACAGCTCCTGCTTAGATTTAACAGCTTCAAAGACCAGGCAAAGCCTATGATGCATAAAGCACTGAAGATGGACTGAGTAGAGTCCAAATTATCAGTCTGAGCCTAGAGACATGCAGACAAGGAAACAAGAAAAGGGAGCAGTTGTGATAACCTGTAGAGAAAAATCTGTCCTGACTTCCATTTGAGATTTGCTGAGGATTGGATGGGGAGATGCCTGGCATACCTCTAGGCCACCAGCTAATTTCTCTCTGAGACATAACCTTGTGCTGATACCTGTGTTGTGCTCTCCTGTCTGTAAAACAGCAGTCTGTCCTGGGCTACGAAGTCCCAGTTGGCAGAAGAAACCACATGGCTTGTATAAATGGGTTGCCACCTCTCCCAGGCTATTCTCCAAGAGGCAAGTCCCAGAGTCAAGTTGGGAGCGTTGACCTGTGTTTGTGTTTGCTGAGATGCTCCTCCAGGCATTCCAGCCCTCAAAAATTCAGCAATTTTTGTATTTCTGGAAGTATGTAAACTAACTCTGACAGGTTATTTCAATTGGCTCCCAGCTCCTTGGAAACCTGAGAGGCAGAGATTTTGCTTAGTCCTGCCCTTGGCTTTCCTGCACTTCCTACAGCCAGACTTACCTGTGTTATTGCTCTGTCCAGAGAAAGGTTATGGGATCTTCTGCTGCCAGGAACTCCTTATGCTGTTTCCCCACTTGGTTATCTCCTTCTGATGTCCCAACACAGCCTGGAATGAAAGGGTCAGTCCATGTGCTTGTGTTTGCTTATGGGTGTTTGTGCCTGCACAGAGATCAGAACCCCCTCTTCCCCCAAATAAAGAATTCAGGGATCCTTTTGTTTATATAGGGATTTCTTTAAAGACAATATCAACATGGCTAAGAGAGGTAAGCACTCAGAAAAGTGACATTTCCACTGCTTCATCTGCCTTTGCCTCTGATCTAGTCCCAATCTCTCATGTCCTACCAGCATTGCCTTCAACAGTCATTTACTGCTACACATGCATTTGGTCGTTTTCCAGCTTCCCTACCCTTTATGGGGTTTTCTTCTGCTTGCTGGGTACAGCACTATTCCTCATACTCTGCTTCTCAAGGGATCCATTAGTGTTTCATCTCCCCTCCTGGACCACTAGCTGCTAGTTGCATACAAGATGTCTTCGTGTTTCTACCTACTAACTCTCAAAGAAACTGCAGGTAGTGATGGTGGTAAAAAGCCAGGACTTCTGACAGCTCTTGAAGACAAAAATAAATAAAAGCAACTCAGTTCATCAATTGGTGGCATTTACAACAAAACTCAGAAAATGTATAGCACACCAAAAGGCAGGCACTTTTAATCCCTAAATTTTGTTGAAAGGCTGCAAAAATGTCTGGGAATTGTAAAAGTGTTTTTGGCTTGTGGATAGCCTCTCAAGTCACTGCAATTTCCTGATGTTATAATAATGAAATCCAGAAAGACTGCTCAGCTCAGCTTTTCAGATCAGATTGATTGACAGGAAGACTAATTCCATGGAAACCACAAAATCTGCCCCATTTTCTTCTTCTAAGACCCTCATGCATGACTGAGTCTCATTTACCTCTGCACAATTTAGCATAATTGCATCTCTCTAATTTAAGTAGAACTTTTTTCTTGTAAAGATAGTTAGAAAGATGAGATTGAATGCCTTCTGGAAACTGCACAGGGGTTTAGTCTCTGCACTATAGAAAAATACAAACTTAATTTCCCTGATTCCTTCACTGTTTTGATTTCTTTCATTTTCATGTGGGGTAGAAAAGGGACGTCGTTCCTATCTGGTACTGATTTTCATTCTCTGAATTCAGCTCCTCCTCAGACACAGGTACTTGATTCAAATCAGTATCAGGACTCATGGAGAAAATCAAGAATATTTCTGCCAACTGTACTGATTAAGGAAAGGGCAGGGAAATTTGGGGTCAGGCAAGGGAACATGTTGATTCTTTAGTAAACACATTATAAGATATTTTCAATGACAAGGGTAATTGAAATGCACAGTGCAACAGACTCAGCACGCACAATGAGATGCCTCTTACTTTTCCTGTCATCTCAGGAAACAATGAAGTTCCTGTGGCTGTTTCGGTTTGTGAAGTAGGCACTGACAAAAATCTATATTTTTGCTAATCTGTATGCTTTGAGTGGTATATAAATAATTGTTGAAGAAGTCAATAACTGCCTCCCATCTTAGTCCCCAAACTCTGTGCGCTAGCCACAGGAGACCACGCACCAGCATGGCAACAGCAAGAAAGGCAAGGCAGGAACAGATCGCTTGCTCATTCGTGCTCTATTCCTACTCTCCCAAAATTGCGGCCTTGCAATTTTGGGAGAACTACAGAGATTTTTCCTGGAGTCCTGTCAGCCACCAGGGTAGAAGACATGTTATAGCCCCATGGGCAGAAACTTCACAGATGTTTGCTTTGTGATGAAAGTGGACCACTTCCCACACTTGGGACTTTCTTTCCCAGTTGTATTTCTTTTTCCCTGAGGAAAATGACCACTGACACAGAGGTTGGGCCTGTCCTCAACCCATAAAAGCTTTGTAGGAGACCAGGCTTTGAAGGCTAACCTGGGGTTTGATGATGAGTGACCAGAGCTCCCAGTTGGGATGCCCATTGCAAACACTGCTGTGCGGCAAGTTGCCCTCTCCATACATCAGAGCTTTTTCTGTGCCTGTTTTTCATTCCCAAGCTTTTACTGCAGTACTAAATCACTCCTGGAAATTATGAATGCTAACAGCATAGTGGCCAACAGCAAAGATGCCCAGCAGGAGGTGAGCTCTTGGGCCCTGTATGATTAATTTGCATTGCTGCAGCACCAGGGATTGCCATGAAAGGATCAGGACCCCATTTGGTGGGAATCTGAATGAATAAATAATAGCAGAGCTCTCAGCCTCAGGGATAACCAACAGCGTCTAAAACTAGTAAGAGAGGAGTAGGTTCGAGAGTAAAGGAGGAAAACTGCCTACCAGGGACATTTGTTCTGCTTAGCTTCAGCCAAATGCTTGTGCAAGTCTACCAAGGCTTCATAAGCAGGTAAATCATACAAAAACATGCCTTCATAAAAATGAAGAGAATTTAACTATATTAATGAACTGTTGTTTAAGATGGTTTATTTTCTACATAAATTATGCTAGAAGTAAGGTGGCCACCACTGATGAAATAGTTGAGCTTGAACACAGTATTGGCTTTTAATTCCAGGACCTGAATGGCCACCTGAAATTCATCGCACTCCTGGTTTTGAGTGTAAGCCTTGCAGATTAAGATCTAACACAGTAAACCTGGCCGAAGGGACAACCAAGTGACCTGTAAAACCCCTTCTTAATTACAGTGTAGCTTCTGGAGCAGGGAAGAGATAGCAGAAGGGACACTGCTCCACTCGCAGAAAATAACACAAAAGACGTTATTTGTTTTGTTTAAAAAACCAAACCAAACCAAGTCTGATTTTTATCCCTAGACTCTTACACAGACAGCAGAGCAAAAATCTCATTTTACTGCCTGCATTCAACACCTTTCCCTATATAAATGTGACTCTGTGACATCCTACCCACAGGTTCACGGTTATGGAAGATAAAGTTTGGATGACCTGAGGGCTAGGTTACAGCCACCTGCCCAGGCTGTGGAGCTGGCAGTCACCCTGCTCAGAACGGTTTGCTGGATCTGGTCAATGTTCTCTACAACAAATGGAGCCGCAGAAAACACCCTCTGCTGTCTCCTGAAGTTCTGACATGGAGAAACTCCTTGCTCTGCTGGAAATCAGGCGTGCAAAATTCCCATTGTGCAGCTTCAGCTTTTTTAACTGGCATAGAGAAGCTGAACAAGAGAGTGAAAATGCTGTAGAAATGCTGGACTAGAAAAAATTTCTGGTCAAGCCCTTTCCTCAAGAGACTTGGATTGAAACCATGCCAGTTGGAAACCTTTCCTTAAACATCTCTGCTGATGGAAATTTTACAGATTGCCTATTAATGTTTTAATAATTTCTGTAGGTTTTTGCTTTCGTTTCCTAATTGCTTTGTGAAGTTAAATGCTTTGACAATTTTGCATTTCTCTCTTAAAAAAATCCATTCCCTTTTTTGATTTCTTGAGAAGTTTTTCACTCTAGGTTTTGCCTCTATTGTTGTTTTTTCAAAAAAAACCCAGATTCTAGCCGTGGCTACAAGTGGACAACGTGTTTATGCAATGTGGTCTTTTTTAAGAGCCTTGTGTATTTATTGAAAGACAAAGTCAGACTGAAAGACCTTTTTTTTTTTTCAATTAAGACTTTTGCCAGGTCATTACACACATGAAAATTCATCTTCTAATCAGAGACTGTCATATGCCTTTAGGTTAATGGTGTAAAACAACACCTGTGGGACTTGTAAGCATTAGATAATGAATTGCCTGCAAAGCTTGTTTCAAAATTTGAGGTGCCTTGTGCTGCTAATGGACAGTAGGAGTCACGTTGCACTTCTTCACTGGTGAAATCACAGACACCTGGTTGGGAATGCCACAGACCTGCAGAGCACTTGCATTGTACTTTGATGCTTCACGGGAATTTAAAGCACTCAGCAAGAAATACCCGTATTTCTTTTTTGTTCTGAAAAATCTTTCCTTCATGCTTGATTTCTCTCAAGAGCATAACAAAAGGATAGCCAATAGCCCAGGAGGCCTGTTACAAAATTCTTAAGGGATGTCGGCATGAAATTCTGAGTCTGATGAATATCCCACAGTGGATATTTGAAAGGTAAGCATTGCTTAGATATTTACGGCTTTATGTTTTGAATCAACCTTATTTTGCCTTTTCTCCCAGTGTCTGTAAAGACTCGTGGTACTGTTAAGGTCACTTAGATTACACTTCTTGAATAGATGCATGAAACACTGTATATCATATCTTATTTGCTTTGCAAATGAACAGTATTTTTTACCCGGCCCTTCCCAGCCATCAATGTTAGATGCTGTCCAGATAAACTGCCAACACAATGTGCAGTGTGAATCCTTAAGGCCAGCAAATCCAAGTGTTTGTTGTCAGAAGTGTCACACAATTCTTGCTTGCATCCCAGCCATGGGATTTTCCAGATCTCCCATCCTGCTCCTGACTGCAAGATATATCTGGTGAATCTATTCAGTAGCTACTTCTGGAAGAGGGATGTGAGCAACCACAGTATTCAACAAAATGCAGTGGACCTCATATGTGAAGTGGCTGGCACAAGAAAAGCTGCCTCTCTGCTGTGTCTTCCAGGCACCTCGAGCCTCTTAGAAACCATTGCAAATGTAGCAGGCGTGATGGACATCAGCCATTAGCATGTTAATATGTGTTGCACTTGATACCGAGCCTTGATGTCAGTGCTCAAGAGCAACAACAGATTTGATGTGTGGCAGTCCCCAGCATCTCAGAGGGATATTGCTGCTGAGCAGGGCAGAGAAGTCACTGTGTGTAGGACTGGGAAAGCGGTCACCTGGTGTCACTTAGGCAGCTTCATCATGCTGGAGGATGGGAGGAAGTTGGGCTGTCTCAACTCTTTTCACACGGCTGAGGTATTGTGCTGTGCTGAAAAAAGCATTAGCAGGGCAGAGCCGTGGAAAAGGACTTTTAGGAAAGGACATACAAAGTTGTTTCAAGAGGAGATTCACATCCAGCTCAGTGCTTTGGCCTAGTTTAGATTGGATTTGTGGCTCAACCAGAGAGTTGTTTGTGAGGTTGGGGGCTGTACAATCCAGCACCTGAATTGTGACCCGACCTCTGCAAAGAGTTTCTCCAGGCCTTCACAGCTGACAAATACACCCCGTGATTGCTCTCCCTCTGAGTACAGATCGTGTACCAGGATTCAGTTGCTAACCCGGTCTAATTGATTCTTCCAGAAGTTTCTGAGTAAACAGCTATCTATCCTCTCTCTTGAAAACACTAAGTCAGCGATGGACTTGGATGGGGGAGAGCATTTTTAAAGCAGTGTTTCTTTCTGGAGGTATGTAAAGGTTCTTTTAATAGGCTATAATTACAGGTGCCACTGCATCTTTATGTGACATAGCTGTAGCAGAAACAGTGGTTGAGAGGATGCAGCTGCTAAGGCTTTCTGGGAAATGCCTGGGAGTCGTATCGTATGTCCCACGTTTTCTATTTTGAAAATGGCTCAATTCCATAAGACTGAACTCTTCCATAGGTGCATATTCTGATGTCTTCCATTGGTGGGTACTTGGGCTTGAGCTTCTAGCTGGCAGCTGGTTTCCAGAAGAGTTTTCCCTGAGTGGAATTTTGTTGCCTTCCTGATGAGATTAATGCTTCCCCATCAAAGTTGCAAGAAAACTTGCTTGAAGTCAAGAGAAGTCCAGGCATTGGCACCCATGTGGAACTATTTTGTCAGATACCTACATCACCCTTGTGCAACATGCTCTCCTTTAAACCTGTAGATGTCTGGAGCAATTTTATGTAGTTAAAATACGATATTCTTTTGAGTACAAAGACCACTGCTCAAGCAATATAAAAGGCAAATTTTGTCCACCATTTGATCTTTCAATGGGAAAAGTAAGGATACTGATAAAATCCAAATGAAGCCCAGGTTAAGTTAGTGCCAGTTTCTGAAAAATAAACTGAGGATAGTTGCAGTGGTACTATAGTACAGCCATGAAAACTTCTGCACTGATTTTTCACAAACCTAACTCTAACCCACCCATCCACTGGCTCACAGCTTCCACCTGCTCCTGTTGTCATTTGACCCTGCACTTGACCTTGAACAAGTATTCTTGTGACATTGATAGGGTTGAGGGCCCAGAGGTGGCATTAATTTCAACTACCTTAGATGGTGCCTGCATCTCTGTCAGTGTCAGAAACACCAAGGTCACCTTACAGGCACTGCAGAGGATCAGGCACGATCCATCTGACTGATTTTTAACATTTGAATTATACCCTATGATGGACTGTTTTTTCCCATTGACTCTAAAAGCATATTCATAGCTCGTTCAGGTGTAGACACGTACCTTTTAGACCTTTTGATGAGGTGAATCCAAATCATACAAGCTTCTGACTGAAGAATGTAATTTTATTTGGAAATGTTGTAAATCAAAAATTTTTAATCTGTTTTCTCTGAAGGTGTTATTTTTTGAAAAAAAAAAATTTCCTTGTTTCCCATTTTTGGTTTTGCTCTTTTTCTTTGGCTCTTGTTTTTTTCTTTTTTTTTTTTTCTTCTGTTATTACTGCATTACATCCCTCTTTCTTACAACAGCTTTCTAACTTTTTCTTCACTTTCTGTTCAAAAAGTAAGAAAGTTCAGGAAAACTTAAAAATAGAATTGTTTTCACATACTAATATTCCATAAGAAGTTCAAGAAAGAATTTTATAAATTGTTAGACAAAAGTTGATTTTACATTTTCAACAGAAGGGTAACTTTTAATGAAACAAGAAGTGATGAACTCTAATTATAACAATGAACTCTAATTATAACATTTCATATTTTCATCGATACTCAGACTGACTGCAAACGTAGGCACAATGAGGTCTCTTTTACTGACACATCCAGAAATAGTTTTATCTATAAAATTTCGATGACATGGACTAAAGAACAAGTTGTTCAATTCTCGGAAGAGTTTTTTACTTAAATGTTACTCCTGTCTTTTCTTTGACTGTAGAAAGGACATATAGTTAAACAAATGAATAAAAATAACAAGAAGAGACAATATAGAGACCTAGAGAATAAACGGTATTCAGGTTGTGGAATTAATCCAAAAGATATATTACCCTATGATTATCTCAACGGCAATATCTCTGATCTGCTTTTGACGATTTGTTGCGCAAGCCTTAATAAACAAGATGTGAGCAAGTTAGCAAACCTGAACCCAAGCCCACCCCCCAAGTGCCGGTTCAGGCTGCACGGGGTGATAATACAGGGAGGATGGTGTGGAGATGCATGGTCCATGCAGCCCTGCTGCAACATCACCAGGAGCAACGTGTGCAGTGCCAGCATCCCAGCGTCAGAAAGATGCTGCTGCTTTTTAGCAAGGCAAAACACAAACAATCGAGGAACTTGGATTTCTCCAATTTGAGAGAGATGGAGGGGAGAGCTCGTGCAGCTAATTGGATGTTCAGCCATGGACTAGGTGTGCGTGTTTTCCTTATGAATGCAAATTCCTTCTGGGCATAAACCCCTAGCAGGAGAATTAATGGAAGTACCTGGTGGTTTCTGCCTAGACTGTAGATTATTTGAATCTGGAGCCATCTTTTTCCATTTTTTGTGCAGCGCACAGCACAGGGGGATCAGCACTAAGCTCCAATTATTACTATTAGTGAAACAGCGTATAAAAAATATCCACTTTTCTGTAAGATCTGCAGAGACATTTTAATTTAAATAGTAGACAGTGAATCTTAAATTGCATCCTTTTAATATAAATGTAGCTAAACTCCTAAAAGCATCTGGGCGTAAATCTAAAAAAAGATTTCATCACAGTGAGCCGCACCAAAATTTCTACTCGGTAAATATGCAAATCACAAAGTGCTGCACCACTCTGTCTATTAAAACATGATACATTAACTGAAAACTTACTGTTGGCTACTATGGGAAGGGGGCTTAGCTTATGCTAACTTTTTAATGGTGAATTTGTGCATTTTGAGGGGGGAATATTTGAAATGGAGGTGGGTGGTAAGATTGTGTAATCAGCCAGCTCATCTTTAACTTCTCATCCAATTTCCATTTTGAAAGTCTTTAATGGAGAAGCAAGGCATGTTTAATTGATTGCCATTAAAATCTTCAAAGGAATTGGCAAGATGAAAGTTGTTTCTAATTACTGCATTATGATGTAAGCTTAACAATACGCCACTTCTCCAAATTGATTTTATTAGAATTTAAGATGAGGAATTAATTGAGTCGCTGTATTGATCCATTTTATTTTTACACCATTTAACATGTCCAGTGAAAAAAAAAGTTATTGATCTGTGGAATAGTAATGAGGACTTAAGAAAGAAAGTCGAAGTGAAGATGGATTGGCCAATAAAAATAACTTACAAAAACCATAATGTGACGGCAGAATATAGTGACAGAGACCAATTTATCTCTAGGTTAATTAGGGTAAATTAAGGTTAATTCTTTTGTTATTTAACTTTTATTTCTTTGTCTCACTTCGTCCTATCTGTTTGTACTAGAATAACTGCTTGTCCTGGTAAAGCAAGATTCTGCAAATCTCCTTCCAGTTCTGCTAAATTTGCCTTTGAGGATCTCTTTAGAATTACACCCCAAACCTAAAAAGATCCCTTCATGCATATATTTAATCTTTCCTAAAAATCTTCTTAAGGGTATTCAAGATTGCTTTTAGGGCACAAGACTCATGCTACATGCTCTCTCATATATGTTCTCCTCAGATATGGGCGCTGAATTTATCCTGATTGGGTTAATTTTAATCAGTTGCTGTTTGTGAACTAAACCCTAAGTAACAGGCATGTGTAAGCTTTTATTGTGTGATAGCTGTATAACTACGCATGCACACATCAACTCCAAGAAGGTGGTGTAATGAAACATGTCTAGTCCTTCAACAAAGTGGGTGAGACATGCCCATCAGATCTGCTATGGTGAAATGAGCAGCAATAAGGTGATACAAATATGACCCGTTGAATTATTTTAAGTGGTGGTTTTTCTGTGTTGTGCTGGGGTAACTATTCGTAACTTCACAGAATCACAGAATGGATAAAATAAGAATGGACCTCTAGACATCTTCTAGGCCAACCCCCTGCTCAAGCAGGGCCATCTAGAGCAGATTGCGCAGGACTGTGTCCAGCTGGGTTTGAAATATCTCCATGGATATTTGGGGATATCTCCACAACCTCCTGGGAAAACCTCTACAATCACCATGACAAAGATCATCTTCATGTCCTGTGCTTGCAGAGTGCAGCGAACAACAGGGTCTCATTCTATGTTTAGAGGGCATGGTTCTACCCTGTTCTTCTTCATAAATCCTGCAAACAAAGCATTTCCTTAACTAAAACTTGCCAAAGTTGAATAAAATAAAATGCTTTCTGAGGGTAAAATGGTTCTCCAGAAGTTCCTTGCTGCAGCTGACATTCAAGGAGTGCTGTTTTGGCTTCGCTGCTTGTGTTGGAAAAATTAACTGTTATGGTTGGGATTTCAAAGATCACACTGGTGCGTTCACTATCTTCCTTATTGATTATGCAAACTGGAATAGTCTGTGTATACAAAGAGATTTCAATGCAATTACATATATGATTTATAATTGTATTTTAAGCTCTGATACAATTAAGGAGAAGTTGTGTCGATTTGAGCCTTGAAGCTGTAAATTTGAGGCTGAGTTCTGCTAACACTTAAAGCTGTAACACTGAGCAGAAAGAAATGAGAATGGACATACTGGAGATGTTAATTGTAACCATGCCTGGTTTATCCTTGGCATTTATATATCTCTTCATCAACACCGCTATCTTTCCTTTGAAGACAGAATCCCCAAATCAATGCTGTTCTCATTCCCTACGCAGGGAGAAGAAAAATTGTAATGAAAGCATATTTTAATGGCCTTCTCAACAAAAAATTATCATGCTGAAGTAATATTCCTCTCTTCCATTGGAAAGACTCTTTGGCAAAGGGAGAATGATGCCAGCTTTCTAGCCAAGTGGGGCTCCAGGAGATAATTTGTCTTTTTTATTCCTAAATAATTTACACGTGATGCAGAGCCAGTCTGTTTGCAGCCATATAGCAGGTACTTATCAAAGCTGTATCTAAGTAGCTCCTTTGTTAAAACCAGTAATAGCTTCTTATTCTAAATAACCAGCTCTAGTGGTCATGACATCTCACGCATTTACTAACAAGTGACATTAACATGAAGTAATTGAGAAAGTGATTGCAGAAATAGAGTGCTGTATTCAGGAGGAACATTAATGAGCTCCTAGAGGATCAAAGACTCTTTTGGAAGTTCAGATATTGCCCATTTCTGAAGTTCAAACACTTAATGAAAGCTACTAGCACTTGAAATTTACTACAAGAGAAAGGAGCGCGTTCAATAATGGTCCAGCAAGGGAAATAAAAGTAAGCAGCAAATATCTCAAAATCTGGCTTTTTTAAAATGCAGTTTTCAGTTAAGGTGCTAGGTGTAAAGCCAAATAATCATCCTGAGTTTTAAATGAAATGTTAATTACAGAAATCCTCAGTGAAGAAACAGCCCTGAGATGCAGCCAGAAAATACTCATTAAATAAGGAGCGATGGCTTGGTAGGGTAACTAGGTAAACTTTTAAAAGTTTTCTCAATGGTAAATATCAAATTCCTTTTCACTTATATGTTGCAGAAATATGGTCTTAGCTCCCAAATGGGCAGATACCTGCCTCACCAAAGAGACGCTGAACAGCTGCTGAATGAACACAAGTATTACCTGATAGCATAAAATTAAAAGTAAAATTAAGAGCTATGAATCTTCATAGATATAAAATGTAGCTATGTCCTATGTCTCATTTACTCATCCTCTGTCTGAGGAAGGAAATGCGATGGAGCACAAGAGGGCTTGATTAACTCCATCTAATTTGCAGTGCCAATGAGAAAGGCTCCAGAAGAAAAGTTTGGAGGGTAGGGATAAAACTTTTAGGGTCTCTATTTTGATTTTGCCCCTAAGCTTTTTGTAGTGGAGTAGTGACACCACACAATTGTTGTGTCTCTGTGTGGTTAACAGTTGGACTTGATGATCTTAAACATCTTTTCTGACCTAAATGATTCTATGATTCTCTCACATTGCCATGCACCTACCTATGCACATGCACACACATATATTTGTCTGAGTTGCTTCTAAAAAGGCTCTGGAGGCCAGGAAGGGAACTATTTCTCTTTGGAAGTGTAACTGCTTTCATGGGTTGTATAGTTAAAAAGTGGAAATAAAACAGTATTTTATGAGTTCTAGAATAAATTGCTGCAATTTATTTCACCACCGAGCATTTGACCAAAGAATGGTGCTAAGCACAAGCTAATGAATTCACCAGGGAATGAGAACAAAGTAAATATATGTGGTGAAGCATCAATTAGGGGCTGCAGTCTTTTTTTCTTTGTCCATTTTCCTCTCTTTCCCACTCATTTGTGGATCTTATCTCTCTGCAGAGCAAATAAGGCTGCATCACTGCTCTTGAAACTGGTACATGCTTGGCTAATGGAGCAGAGCAAGGGGATTATGCACTGGTAGTCTCTATCACTCTTACAAAATTTTCCCAGATATGTTGTCACTGATCACATGTCTGAGCAAGCCCATGCATTAATCTACACTTACTTCACTGAATTATTTCCATGATTAATTGTGATGTGCCTGTCAAAGTAGGGGTGGGAAAGCCATTAAGTATTTAAGTGGGGTTTGTGTGGTGCCGTGTACCAGAGATAAGATTCCTCTCACCTAACTTCAGTATTTAGGCATCAGTTCAAATCTAACTGTTTAGGTTCCCTCAACAGAGAGTGGAAAAGGATAGGAGAGTCTTCGGGGGATAATCCATCGCATCCTAAAATAAGGATTCAAGAACTGCCTTGACTCTATGTCACCACTGGCTCCTGAAGGACTCTGATCAACTGATTTTAATAGATGCCTAAGTATGGGATGGTGAGTAAATTGAAATGAATCTCTCTTCAAGAGATGGTGTTTTGGATAGGGCAGAGTACTACAATTAATCGCTTGTAATTTGATGCAACTCCCACGTATTCCAGCAAGAGAGGAGGGCAGGAGGTAAAAAAATGGCTTCTTACTTTATCTAAGATCTTCTCTCCTGTCTTGCTCATTGCAGTTTATACTTGGTCCTTGGTATCAATGACATCTCTGCCATGGGAAGAAGTGCCCAAGTAATTTCTAAATATTCTGATGACCTCTTTCTGTCAACACCTCTCTAGAGAAAGCAGGAAGCATTGGGAATTCAGCACAAGAACAACATGATAACAATTACGGCTTTTTTTTCAAGATGCTTAATATTCCTATTATCTCGTATGCATACATATTTAAATGCTGCATGCTTCCTTTTAGGAATGGACTGCTAGCGGCTTGAAGTACCCATAAAACTGCTGGAAAGTGACAGTGCCAATTAATCTGTTGACAAATTTGTTGTTTAAATATTAACAGAACATTAAGCAAATGTTGGCTGCTGCACTGAGATCCCTTCAGAGCGCTTTCTTCTGAAGTGCTGAGCATTTCTAGACACTGAAAGTGTCCCGGACACTGCATGGTGGGAAGGGTATCATAAATCTTTAGTCCCTTTTTCCCCACAGCTGCTAAACATACTATAAATATTATCTACCCTTGTGAAAAAGAAAAGATTTGTAAAAGCCTCATACAGATTGTAAACCCCTTACAGGAATAAATGATGGAGTTGTAAGCTTGTGGAGGGGATAGCAGGGAAGGGCTTTGCCTCTGACTACTTACTACTACTATGGCTTCAAGCCGGGGGGAGGGTGTTGGTCTCTTCTCCCTGGTAATGGGCGAGGGGATGAGCGGAAATGGCCTCAAGTTGCACCAGGGGAGGTTTAGGTTGGACAGCAGGAAAATGTTCTTCCCTGAAAGGGTTGTCAAGCACTGGAAGGGGATGCCAACCTAAATGATTCTATGATTCTATGATCCTACTTCACCTAGGCAGTAGAATAAGAAATGAAGGTGGGGTGCTGAATTTATCAATCTCCTTAGTTAGTGATGTGGGAAATCTTGCAAAAGCCTCTGCAAAGGAAAGTACTTTTGATGCAAGATCAAAATGGGCTTGTGCCATATGAACCAGGAGAGCTGTTCCATGGTGAATTTGGCTTCCTTGATGCTTATGAATGCTGTGGGTTGGAAGCAGGAGGTTGGTGGAAGCCAGGGTGGAAGTCAGGTCTAGCTCGACCTTGTCCATAAACAAAGACATGAGGTACACAAAATGAACACTGACTTCCTTGGTTTTTATTTCCCTGGCCAAATATGTGTACTTCACAGAAGACCTGGAGCACACAGCAACTCGCAGACTGTGTGAACTTAAGCATCAAATTAAGAGAGCATCACCATGACAGTAAAGATGCCTCCTGCTCTGGAGTTTCAGTCTGCTACTTTTCCCATTTCCTTTTTCCATCAAGCATATTTGGTTCTAAACAGTTTTGTGTTGTCATTTCATCCTTTTACTTCCTTTATTCCAATGGGTTTCATATCTCAGGAGCCATCATCACGCTTCAATTTGGTCTTATATTATTGCTGGAAGCTTCCCAATTTAATTTCTATTATTTTAACACGTTACATAATAGTCTGAACATAATTTGTTGACTCTGTCTAGCTACATGCATTTTTTATTTAATGACAGTTGTGATAAAGATTTCTTCAAAGATTTTAAAGTATCCTTACTGCAATCTTACTGCCCTATTATATAATTATAATAATAATTCCTTATTGACTTTTGCTTTCCTACAAGTTCACTCCTGTCGGTCATTTGTTTTAGTTGTACATTGCAGTTCTTTCTATCCGGCTTTAACTGAATATGGAAGAAAAAGGGAAAATTATTACTTTTATGCTAATTGAAGATAAAGACACAGGAAAGCCAGGTTGATAACAAGAGGTCTACTCTGGAATTTAAATTTTCTGACTTTGTAAGTGTTTAGGGACAGGGGCTGTGAGCTCTCTGTGTCTGAAATGTTGTTTATAGGAATAAATGTGGACAAAAGTTCAGTATTGCCCCACAGTTCATTTCTTGTGCCTGCTCCTCTTTTCTGAGCGATATTTGAGCTGCAGCAAAACTTACAATTTTTTTTCTCAGTAAGAGGCGCAGAATAGCCATCACCGCAAAAGAAGAGGTGACTACGGCGTGAAGCGAAGGCTGCCTTCAGTCACAGATGGCTCATGTCACAGTCGGGAGGGAGCATTCAGGTCTCCTGGGTCACTGTTCCTTCCACTGTATAGACATTCCTCTTCATCTAAAAATTCCATTTGTCTTGCTTCCTTTAAAAATAAATCATTGGATAAGGTTTTTGATTTGAAATTAAATGAAAAGGCAGTGCATAGCCAGAGAGAAAAAGCTCACTAAAACAAGAAAATGTATAGGTTTCTGTGGAATAAAAGCCAATTTGCCTCAAAAAAATTCCATAATAAGATATTGATTACAGTTTTTCTTATGAGATTACTATTGAGTCAGGGACAGCTTCAGTAAATAATACCAAAGATCAAAAATTCTCAAGCTTTAGTTTCACAGTAAAGGGTGATAATTACAGTCTAGAGTAGTTTAAACAGATTAATAACTTCTCTAAAAGAAATATAAACCATGGGGGTGATTTATGTTCTTCCCTAGGCAGACAAGATTTGGATATTAAAAAAAAAATATTAGGTGACATAAAACCTCATGCAATTTCCTTATTTTTTATTTCCTTTATGTGTTTACCCATATTTTTATTTTATTATTTTCATTTGCTTTTGCTGTCGTCTGATTTTTTGCTGCAAAGGGAAGTGTTATAACAGTGACAGCTTTAACAAGTCACGCTCAAACACAGTGTGGGTCCTTTTATGTCAAGGTGGGGGTTCCTGATGCCTCTGACTATTTTGACTCACGTCCTTCCTATTTGTAGGGGAGCATGCAAACCTGACAAAGTGTCTGTGGGAACAAAATATAAGGTAAAATCAAAAGCAGTATTTTCTCTTTTAATGCATACATATGGTTGGCAGGGTCACATGTTCCTATGAAGACTGTGCCTGGTTGACTGTAAATAATTATTACCGGCTCCATATACAGTCTTACAGAATCATAGAATAATGAAATGTTTTGAGTTTGAAGAGGTCATCTAGTCCAACCCCCCTGCAGTGAGCAGGGACACCGCTAACTAGTTCAGGTTGCTCAGATCCCCATCAACCTGGCCTTGAATGCTTCCAGGGATGCGGCCTCCACTACCTCTCTGGGCAACCCATTCCAATGTTTCACCACCCTCATTTTAAAGAATTTCCTCCTTAGAACCATTCTAAACCTACCCTGCTTCAGTTTAAAACCATTACCCCTTGTCCTGTCACAGCTGGCCCTACTAAAAAGATTGTCCCTGTCTTTCCTATAGGCTCCCTTTAAGTACTGAAAGGCTGCAATAATGTCTACCCGTAGCCTTCTCTTCTCCAGGCTGAACAACCCCATGCTCCTAAGCATCTCTCTTGGCCTCCAGGTGCTTCTGCAGAATGGTTTGCATCATCAGTTGGTTTTCTGCCATAGTTGTCAGTCCTGTGCATAAGTCTCGCACACTAAAGTGTCCTAAATGGCATTACCTGCTTACGGTTAGGGAGATGAATTGCACCCCATAGCAAAAACTGCGAATAAGAAAAGTGAAGTTGTACAAGTTAATCACAAAGGGCCTGTGCTGGTGAGAGTGAGGACACAGGCAGTGTTTACTGGAGGTCATGGTGATACATCCAGGATGCTTCTACTTAACTAACTTGGCACAGAGGCAATCCATAAGAAATATCTTAAAAAGCAGAAATATTGTGCCAGAAAAGGAAAAGAAAAATCAGGATCAGTATTACTTTGGTGCTTTTTTTAAAAATTTTTCAAGGCATTGCTCTTGAGCAGGGCTTTCCTCTTTCATCAGGCATGTCTGGCTTCCCCCTTCTTCTGCAGAGATACAAAAACCTGTCACATGAGCGTTATAATGAAATATGGTTTTGAAACACTGTTTTCGCAGCATGGAAATCTCCCATATTTTTTTTCCACATGTATTTTTGCTGGTTTTGTAGTGCCAAGAGCAGTTAACAAATATGAGGCAAGAATAATGAACCGTGTCTTTTGCAAACAGGGAGTTGTGATCTGGGCCTTGGTTTTTGCCAACGCAGTAGGCCTCAACATGCTTTGCGCAGTCACTCCTGATAGTGGCACCCTATGACAGAATAGCATCATGGCTGGAAAGCAATGCCACTGGGAGAAAACAGGTACTTTAAAACAGAAAGTTTTGGATTAATTAGAAGCTCTATAATGAGTCAAACAACCAAACCAAGTGAATCTTTATCTAGAGCAAACACCTGAAAAAGCAGTGTGTGACACTACTTGTAGCTAATCATCAAACAATGGCAAATACAGATGGTGATTTCCCATCAGAAAAACAAAACAGATGGTACAAATAGACTTTTTAGCCAAAGCTACAGATAAATGTCAAGCAGGAAGCCATTGGTTTAAGAACAGAACTTAGTGTTAGGTCCTGAAAGCATGAAGAAAAAAACCCCATGATTTTCATCCTCACTTTATCATGCAGCAACAGGAACTTCTTAACAAGACTCATCTCAGACATTTTGGGAGATCTTCCTTTATAGCATTCATAGTACAGGTTCCCTGTGCTGGGCCAGTGAAAGGTTTGCTGCCTATGCCTGGCCCAGCACGGCAGTGAGATCTGGAAGGCTGCCCATTACTTTGCATTTTAGGCTGAACTGCAATGGGATACAACTTAACTCTTAATGCTAGGACTTGCGCAAGAGAAGTTGTCATGTCCTGGATAAAAATTAATAATCTAATTTCCAAGCTGGGATGACAGTAAAATCTGTGTTAAACAGCAGTGTCTGATGGACTTGTTCTGGCTCTTCTTGATTGGTTTGGACAATATTTCTCCATACCCATTCTAGAAATGGAATGTAGCAGCTCAGACATTGAGGAGCGAAGAGCTGGGCTCTCATCCTATCCAGCACCTTTACCCTTCTGAGTAACAGAGAAGGTACATCACCTTGCAGAGTCTGACCTAGTCTGAACATGGGAGAAAGCACCTAGATCCTGATTTTAACTGACATAAAACCACACCAACAGATGTCAAGGCACCCCATCTCATTCTGCCTGAGCTCTAAGCTGGCCAGACATGAGCAGCCTGTGTTCGTATAAATGTTGACATATCCAGCAGATATACTGGGGTGATAATGCAAATGGGCAGCTTTTCGATGGGTTCAGCCTTTTTTCTGGTCACCTGCTCATGCAGGTGTAGTGGCTTGTCTGCCCTTCCCATTGTGGACATATCTACTGATTGCAAATGTCTGGAGTACCTGCTGAATGACTTTCAAGAACACCTCCTCCAACGACAAGAACTGTGCAGCCCCATGTTCAGGAAGGCAAGCAAAGGTGGAAAGAGGGCTGCACCTGGGGAGGAGGAGGAATAACCCCATGCACCAGCATGAGCTTGGGGCTGGCTGGCTGGAAAGCAGCTTTGCAGAGAAAGACCTGGGGGTCCTGGTGGACAACAAGTTGCACATGAGCCAGCAATGTGCCCTTGCTAGAAAGAAGGCCAAAATCTTATCAATGTGTATAAGTACCTGATGTGGTGGAGTAAAAAAGATAGAGCCAGACTCTTCTCAGTCGTGTCCAGTGACCAATGGGAGAGGCAATGGGCACAATGTGAAATACAGGAAATTCTTATAAATATAAGAAACTTATCTACAGGGTGGTCAATCACTGGAGCTTGTTACCCAGAGATGTTTTGGAGTCTTCATCCTTTTGACATTCAAATGCAATGTCAGGACATGGTGTTGAGCACCCTCCTCTAGCTGACCCTGCTTTTAGCAGGTGGCTGGACTAGACAATCTCCAGGGGACCCTGCCAATCTCCGTGACTGTCATACTATGAAGTAATTTATCTTCCAATGTCCACTCCTCCTCCTTCATCTTTCGAATGAGGATTGTAATCCCGCATCTCCTAGAGGGATGCGATGATGGGAAAGTGAGAGGGCTCTCTGAAGGCTGGATGTATGTAGGAATGCTGACGACAAACGTGACTTTCCTGTACTTCTGAGCACATCAGCAATACTCACTGGGCTTGATTTTTGCTCTCACTTTCATGGGTATAACACTGGACACTGTAAAAGCCAGTTTATCTGTACACTGTGAGCTAAGACACAGTGACATTTATGAAATTCTTTCTACTTTCAGTGTGTTGCAGTCTGAAGATTCTCAGCTTCATCACCAGAATTATTGGATCCCACCTTAGTAACAACCCCATTTCATGTTTGATGTGGTGCTCAAAGAGCCTTGTAAGTATAGGTTTATTTTTTTTAAAATGTGTTTCGATAGCAAAGGTTGAGTTTTTACTCAGCTTTTACTGAGCACTGAGTAGCAAAAAGAATAGCATAAAGATGGTGATCTTCTCAATACTATACATTAGCTTCTCAGGATGAATGTTATTATGACAAAACCTGGACAAATTAATGGCATTATACTGCTGTGTTTTGAAATTTTTATCTTCATTTTTGGACTGAGTGAAATCTCTGCACATGATAAAAGGTATCTGGCAATAAATATACCAGCTCTGAATAAGTCAACTGCTGCGCTATAGAGAGTGATCTTGTATGGGTAGGAGGTGAAGTGGATTTCCCACTCCAGGGAAAATGGACTTCTCTGCTTGCTTGCATTTATTTTCTCAGATTTTGCAGTCCTACTCATAATGCCATAATATGCCATCTATTTTTGTTAGTTTGCTTTTATTTGCCCATCTCTGGAGGAAGCATGAACTGTCTTTGTTCAGCAATGTCCAAACGTCTCATGGCACTCTTCCTCCCTCCCTTCTTGCAGGTGGGATGGAAGACACAGCAGCACAAAGGCTAAGTGATCCTGACCAGTCTGGAGTTTACATTAGTGACAAATTCACACAGCATACAGCCAGAAGGAACAACTGAAATGACTTCATTTGATTACTCATAGAAGAGAAACCAGGGGTTTTCTTGGAATTCATTATCATTTGAACAATACAATACTATACATTAGCTTCTCAGGATGAATGTTATTATGACAAAACCTGGACAAATTAATGGCATTATACTGCTGTGTTTTGAAATTTTTATCTTCATTTTTGGACTGAGTGAAATCTCTGCACATGATAAAAGATATCTGGCAATAAATATACCAGCTCTGAATAAGTCAACTGCTGCGCTATAGAGAGTGATCTTGTATGGGTAGGAGGTGAAGTAGATGATCCTCCCACTCCAAGGAACATGGACTTCTCTGCTTGCTTGCATTTATTTTCTCAGATTTTGCAGTCCTACTCATAATGCCATAATATGCCATCTATTTTTGTTAGTTTGCTTTTATTTGCCCATCTCTGGAGGAAGTCTTTGTTCAGCAATGTCCAAATGTCTCATGGCACTCTTTCTCCCTCCCTTCTTGCAGGTGGGATGGAAGACACAGCAGCACAAAGGCTAAGTGGTCCTGACCAGTCTGGAGTTTACATTAGTGACAAATTCACACAGCATACAGCCAGAAGGAACAACTGAAATGACTTCATTTGATTACTCATAGAAGAGAAACCAGGGGTTTTCTTGGAATTCATTATCATTTGAACAATACCTTAAAATTTAAGGAAACCACTTTCCCTCTGCCCAGTAATGGAGAATCCACTGCAACTTTAGTGAGTTTTGGTGCTTCACTACCCTTGCAATTAAAAGTCTTAACTTCACTTGCCTCTGCACTTGCCAACGTTAGTCTCCTAGCTAGTTGGCAGATACTCTTCCCTACCCATCCACTACTGGCAACTACTAGAAAGAGACACAGGAAACCAAATGATCCCTTGGCTGCCTCGTGCAACCATTTTTAAATTCTTACTTGGTGTTCTGCTAATCTTAAAGCGCCTGTTATGCCATACCTTCTCCTTTCATAGGAATTTATATTCTCGTTACAGACTCAAATTTTCTTTTTGTTGAATGAAAGAGATCAAGCTCTTTCTGTTCTTCATGCAAAGGTTTAGTTTATATCATTATAACATGTTGTGATCTTTGTATGATTTGCATGGCTCCTTCTTGCACTGGAGACACTGGAACTAAAGAAAGGGAAAATAATCTTAAGATGTCACCCTGACACGTTCTAATTTGTACAATGAAAGTTCTTATTATCCTTTACAGCCAAGCATGGAGAAATATATTGCAGAGAACTGCAGGTTAGATGAAACATCACTTTGCTCCACAGGAAATGAATGACTTCAGTGGCACTATATGTGCCATAAGAAAACTTCCTGTAAAACAGTGGCAGCATCTTCTGGCTCATGGTTTATGAATCATTGGGAAGGTGTTCAAACGGTCTTAGTGTAAGTCAATGCAGTAGGTGAAAATTATGCTTGCTGAATAAATATTACCTTTGTCTTAAGATTTTATAGGGAAAATAGTACAAATATGCTTCTGATGATTTTTGGTTTGTACCTTAGTAGATGTGATGAAAGATAGTACAGAAACTGTGATGGGAAGAGATGCTTCCACCCTTTAACATGAAATTTCACCACATAGTTTATCTCTTTGTAAAGGATTTATAGTACTCAGAGCTGTATAGCTAGCTCAGTCTAGGTCTTGGAGGCCCTTCAATGTGTTTCAATCTCATTTGGGACATGAAGTCTCTCTGGAAAATATTCAACACAAACAGCAGTGAAATCATGGGTGGGCTCATGAGGTTGCTGTTATCATTGCTTTCATGTTGCATACTTCTGCTAGAAGTACAATAGAGCAGAGAGGAAATGGTCTAGGAGGTTTCTGAAGTATGTGGAAGAGAACGTCCTGACACAACTGGTGCGTGAGCAGACTAGGGAAGGCGCCCACTGGACCTGTAATTTGTGAACAGAGAAGGCCTTGCGGGGGATGTGATGGTTGGAGGACACCTGAGTCACAGCAATCATGAAATGATAGAATTCTCAATTTGTGGAGAAGTAAGGAGGCAGGTCAGCAGAACTGCCACCTTGGACTTCTGGAGGGCAGACTTGCTCATAAAGCTCCAAGTTGTACCAGTGCAGAATTGTTTTACGTGCACCAATCCTCTACGGTTCAATATGAATTGAAATATCAAACAAAATGTTATGGTTGAACATTTACTGAAACACAATTCCTCTCCCTAGCCTAGATCGTCAATGCTATGCATGTGCCACTGGGAAGCAAGTGGTTTTAGTCTGAAGTGTTATATCATTATTGAAAAAACACAGGCTGGCCAGACTTGATAATGTCTTCATAACTTCCCTGAGTCTCAATTTAGCACTTGTGAACAACCAGATGTTTGGATGTGGCCAACACAAACCATTCAAACTAGTTGCCTAGCCTATGAGGTCACCACAAGATGAGAGTGATTTCAGATGCATGCTTCTGTGAACAAACCTCAGGCTCTTCTTGAGGGGGTCCATTTCAACCATTGTGTGCCTTGAGATTAGGAGATGGGGAGGATGTATTGTACAAAGTCCTTCTCTATGTGTCCAGCTGACTGCTTGAAGAAGCAAAAGAGGTCATTCAGAGGCTGGAAATAGCTGATGTTTCATGATAGAGGGAAGAGTAGTAGATGCTTGAAGATGATCTGAGCACTACACATAATGCAAGGTATCGGGTAATGGCATGCACCCTGATGCTAAGGATGAAATGGAGACCATCTGTCCAGCTCTTTTCTATTGCTTACCCCATCTTCATCGCTTGCCCATATAGACTTTGGGTGATGCCAAGATTGTACCACTTGCTGATTTGATAGCTACCTTGCTGAAATCAGCAGCCTCAGTCAACCTCATGGCATGAGAGGACATTTCTTTACTCGTTATCATGCTGTTGTGGTTTAACCCAGGTTAAACCATGCAACATGCAAATACCATGACTGTCTCTGTTAAAATCCTCTCTTTGCCCAGCTTTGTTGATATGCATGTGTATAGGGTTATGCATATCTGTGAATCTAAGTGTGGTAGGAAAATCCAATCCAGAATATCACCTTCATTCAGCAAAGCAGCATGTCTCCCAGATACTCTACATCAGCACAGGGGGGTGCGAATGAGGTTTGGATAGCTAACTTCGAGTCAAAAAGGAAATTCCCCCAAATGCCTGCTATTTCAGATGAATGCTTTTGGTAAATAAAAGGGTGTGAAAGGGTTTTTTTGATAACACAAATAAGTACCAATATTTTTAAGAAGCTCAATTTCAGAAAAAGCTGAAGGCTTTTTTTTTGGCATTTTTGAAATAAACTTGTTCTGCTTTTTTTTTTTTAAATGGCTTTTTTTTTTTTTTTTTTTTAAAGACAAAAAACTGAATGACTGCCCAGCCTGGACTGGTTAAAGCTGCAGAATACCCTCCCCATAATAACTGTCCCCCGCAATTTGAACAGGGTCCATCCCTGCTATGTGTTTCTGGTGTCTAACTGAAGGGTTTTGTTCTTCTTCTACTAAATGACTCCTTGGTTTGTTAAAAGAATTCTCCTTTTTTTCCTGCGCATTGGCAATATCAGGGTGAGATGAATCTTTCAGTCTCTTCAGTGTCTCTGGTCTGATGATTTTGTGGTTTGTTCTTGTGGTATCCACAATTTCTTGGTGGTATACCATAGTACCAAACAGATGTCTTTACTTTCACTGCCAGTTAAAATAAAATACTTGCAGCCCAATGTGACTCAGTCTTCTTGATTTTAACAACATAAGGGGTAATGTGAAATATTTGCTTTACCCAGAGTTTTTGGAGTGAAATTGGCTAATATTTTTCCAGCTCATTAAGATTTTCCAGTAGCAACTGGTAAATACCACAAATGTGAAGTGATGACAGGATCTGCAAACCAAAAAGCAATGCAGACAAAAGGCCTTAATAGTCTTTACATGGTGGGATTGCATTTTGCATAAGAGTATTGGCACAGCAGCAGCAACCAGCACAAAGAGCTGTGCAGCCACAGCAGAGAATGTCCCAGTCCCCAGAAATAACCCAGCAGTTCTCCAAGCTCATTTCTGCAGATTAGGCTCACTGCTCTCTGTCACAAATGCATGAATAATGCATTGGTTCAGCAACGAATTTGGCAAGCTAAGACTCATCAGGATTGGATTTCTTTCTTCTCCCCTTTCCAGAGATCAGAAGCATCAAACAAGGCTTTGTGGGAGATATTGATAGCAGAAATGGTGAGCAGAAACAATTTGTTCTTCACATGTCACCCTCAGGATGCAGTGTAAAAAATCCCAGGGACATAATAAGCCACCCAGGGAACTGGGGTATCCAAGGGAACATGGTTGGCTGGATGGGAACCCTTCTAAGACCTGTTTGCTTCTTAGTCAAAACTAGCCACTGTAAAATGAGCATGTTCTGAATACTTATTCATGCCTTTCCCTTCCTATGTCTTCCAGACATTCAGAGAAAACAGTGCTGGAAGGGACTGAGAGAATGTACAGGATCAACTGTTCTGTATTGTTTCATGATGGATGTTTGGACTGGTTTTGAGAACATGCAATGTTTTTGGACATGCATGGAGAATGTCCCATCCCTGTGCTATCTATCCCAGACTTCACTGATGCTCCTGTCCGAAAGGTGGCTTTTTTTGGTTTGGTTGGTTTTTTGCGTTGGGTGTCCACCTCCCCTCCTTTCTCCTCCCCCACCCCGACCCCCCAGTTCCAGCCTAAATTCCTTTATTTCAGTTGAAAACCATGCTCTTCACCTCAGTCAGAGTGCAGAGTTTTCTCTTACCTTGGTTTCTCCTTCTCTGGCAAAGAAAGACACTTTCTGTTTTCCTCCCTTGCATGCTCTGTTTCCTAAAGCATTGATCACTATTGGTAGAGTGGAAATACGACGTCCTTCTTTTTCTTTTTTTTTTTCTTCTCTCCCCCCCCTCCCCTCACCAATAGTTTTATACTGTTGCATCACCTTGAGCTGATGACCTACAACAAGTGGTAAGAAAGTCTGGCAGAACTTCTGCCCCATTTGTTTGTCCTAGCTTGCAGAAATATTTGTTAGGGCTATTCTCTTTGGAGATGTGCCTGAGGTGGGATTTTGAAAGCTAACATCCATATGGGACTGCGGGGCTCTGACTGGGGACTCAACATGTACTTCTTCTGTTCCTGTATTTTGACAAGTACTGAAGAAAGAGGGAACCCTTGTTCTAGTTACCTGGCAAGTATATTGAGTGCAGTTCACCCCATCCTTTGCACCCCAGCTCCTGATGGATGTGTCAAGGTTTTTCACTGTCCAGCCCTGGTGTTGTTATCACTGATGTGAAGGCAGCAGAGGTGGGGTGGCCCCAAGACCAAATCCAGAGAGCTTTCCAGAAGTAGGATACCTTGGCTACTTGAGTTGCCTTGGAAGACAATAAACACTTGTATTTAAGTAGCTGATTCTCATCGTACACATCCATTTCAGGAAGAACTGAATTACTTACTTGCTTCCTTTGATGTTTGCCACTAATGCACATGTAATATACACCACTATGTAGACAGTATCACCTAAGCGCTGAAATATGGAGCTGAATCCCGCCCTTGGACAAAAAAATCTCCTTAAAATTCACATATAGAATATTTTTCTAGATGCATATTTTGCTGTAAAATGTCAAAGTTTTTTGAAAAGTCATGATTTTGACAAAATTCCGTTATTAAAGCATGAAAAATTGAGCATCCTAGAAATAATACAACAGCTCGGTTTCTCATTTTAGAAAATCTTGGGCATTGCTATTCCTGACTTTAATTGTCTCAACCAGTCCTGTATGATTCCTCTCACTAGTTAGTGGCTTTAATGGCTCTCTATCACATGCAACCATTTCCTAAGCAGCCTGAGCCCTACATGGGACTTGGGTTCCTGACCTAAATGTGGTCTCCTGACTATGTTACATGAACTGGAATTAATCATCAAGATAGACTGGCCTCACAGATTTCTGATAAAGAGATATTGCTCCGTTCTGTAATTACCAGTGAGGAAGCTGGGGACGAATGGTCACTGAGAGTTCAGATTGCCAGCAATAACCAGCCTAACTTCTAATCACCAGTACAGTTAGAATGCCAATTGCCCATTTAGAATACCAATGTATGTTCATTTAATTTTACATTTTAATTTAAGAAGCATAACCAAATCCTAATTTTAAAAAGAATGTTTATATATATGTATATATGGTTGAATTTCAGTAATGAAATGAGCTAGAAATATTCCAATGCATCAAAGCAAAATGGAATGCCTTGATTGAGCTGAAACAATTAAGAAATGTTTCAGGCAATTAAATTTTGTGAGAAATGTCAAAAATTGGCTTTGTTTCATTTCAGTAAAACACATCTATACTGAAGATGTCATAATTTCCACAGAATGGAAATCTCAAGTTTCTACAAGCTTCACATTTATTGTTATTGGGTTTTAAACTCCTGTGAAAATGACTTCACATATTTATTCCAATACAGTAGCTGTGAAATAAACGTATTTCTTTCAACTTGTGATTAGTTTGGCTTGTGTTTGAACTTGTCTGATGGCTATTTCCCTTTCCCCCCTTTTCTTTTTAATTATATTTATTATTGTTTTTTAAATTAGTCTTTGAGCTCAGAACATCTGCTCTCCCTGGGTATGTACAGACAGCTCGTAGGTCCACACTGACGCCAAATGGAGACTCGAAGAGATATGGCATTTACACAGCCACGAGCACAGAAAGGTTTTATGATTCAGGCAGTGAGGTAGTAGTGCAAAAGCCTGGAAATACGAGTACTCATCCTGATTTGTCCATCTCTCCCACCTGGGACAAGACACTGTTCCTTTTAATCACTCTAGGCCTGTGGTTTCCCAGCATCTCTCTGCTCTTTGATTGCAAATCCACAATGAAGAGACTGTTTCTCTTGCAAAAAATATACAGCTCCTAGCACTATCATTTTTTCAATCTGAATCTGATAGAAAATTAATTTCCTTTTGCTTTTAGATTAAGCCTGATGAATTTCAATAATATGGTACATTATGGAAATCTCATAACTATATTATATTACTGAGTTGGCATTTAATAAACAGAAGGAAAGTGTGAATCTCCTGATTATTGTTAATCCTTTTCTTCTCCTGTGAATAACAAGTTCTTTATACAAGGACAAAGAAATTCTTATGACTGAATGTTAATCACTGAAGGCTCTTAAAAAACAGTCACTGCTGGATTTTCAATAAACTGCCTCCTGCTTAGGAGCAAAATTAAGTTTAGGGTACGCTGGAAAAGAAGTTCCCCACATCCTTTAATGTCAAAGAGAGCAGGGCAGAACTGTCTTCTGCTGAAAACATAACAAAGTTGATGCTTGGGTAAATTTTCATAGCTGTTCCTGAATTAGTGGCAAGACTTTAAGGATCTCACAGTAAAAGCTGTACACAAGTATTTTTTCAGAGCAGAGAGTAGGATGTTTTGCGGGGAATTCATTCCAAAGATAGGTAATTGAGATGATAAAGAAATATCCTTGAACTGAAACTGATTCTAACATCTTGTTCTCCAGAAATGTATTTAAGCATACGCTTTGCTCCGAACATGCAAACATTGCTACTGAAGTAGCAGAAAACGACCCTAAAGCTAAGCCAAACCATGCTGAATGGAGTTTCTTCTCTGTTTTAAAAACATGGTTATTAAGCAGTTAACAGTGTTATTGCTGTAGCTTCTCTTTTGCAAAGATAGCCTAATAAACATGACATTTTTAATGTATAATTTGCATAATGCTTCTGTTAATTTGTTATTTTCATTATGGCAACAGAATGAAAACAACATATTACACCCATAAAAAATATACAGCAGTGCTAATCCCTGTAGTCATTATACTGTTAACTGAATTGCATCTTTTGCACGGTCATTATTATTATTTATAAAGCCCCTTGATAAGGGCTCAGTGCAATGCAATGGGAAAGTTTCCTGATTTATCAAGGAAAGAATAAAATACTAAAATGAAGGAGAAAGTCAAGAGGGAGGGGAATCGGGAGCCAAAACATCAAACTGAAGAATATGCTTCAATGCAGAGCAACAAGTCTAGAAGTTTTTTTGTAACAGCTGTTTGCTCTCTGGGTGTGGCATCTATTAAATTTAACCTCATCGTGTCAGGTGCCTCACATACATATGGTAAAGGATAAACCATTGTCCCATGACATCCCAGGGCAAAAGAATTATGCAGCATGAGCATTAGAGGGAGAAAGGCACAATTTTAATGTACAGAGCACTGTGGAGGAAGCTGGCCTAATGCTTTTGCTGTTGTCCTACAAGAATCCCCGTGCAATTCTCAGCTCTGTAGAAACTTCTTGCCTGGCCTTAGAAAGGTCATGTTGTACCCCTGCTCGCCAGCTATGGCACACAGCTCGGTGTGTTTCAAAGAGAAAACATAAAAATGCAAACCAAACAACTAAGAAATAACATTCCTGGGTAGAAAATTCATGGTTTCATTCAGGTCTGTATTATGAAGGTCAGTGTATTATATTTTAGCTGTATTTGTGTACCTACATGCAGATATATGAAGATTAATGAAAGACTCACACCTTCTGAGTGGCAGCTAAAGGCTAGACAACATATCCCAGGGCATCTCAAGGCTTCCATGTAGGCAGCCGAATCCATCTCCAGGCTCTGCTTAGAGTATTGTCTAGATCTTCAGGAGCTATTCAGTTACCTAAATAGAGGAATTTAGTGGCATTTTAGAATGCCACTTCCCTGGCTTGTATCAGGAGTAGTGTGGCCAGCAGGAGCAGAGCAGTGATCATGCCCCTGTACTGGGCACTGGCGAGGCCGCACCTTGAATACTGGATTCAGTTTTGGGCCCTGACTACAAGAAAGACATCGCATTGCTGGAACACGTCCAGAGGAGAGCAACAAAGCTGGTGAGGGGTCTGGAGCCCAAATTTTACAAGGAGTGGCTGAGGGAACTGGGGTTGTTCATCCTAGAGAACAGAAGGCTGAGGGGAGACCTTATCACCCTCTACAACTACCTGAAAGGAGGTTTGTAGAGAGGTGGGTGTTGGTCTTTTCTCACCAAGTGACAAGTGATAAGACAAGAGGAAATGGCCTCAAGTTGCGCTAGGGCAGGTTTAGGTTGGACATTAGGAAAAATTTCTTCACCGAAAGGGTTGTCAGGCACTGGAATGGGCTGCTCAGGGAAGTGGTCGAGTCCCCATCCCTGGAGGTATTTAAAAGCCAGGCAGACGAGGTGCTTAGGGGCATGGTTTAATGGTGGGATGGCAGTGTTAGGTTAACGGTTGGACTTGATCTTAAAGGTCTTTTCCAACCTAAATGATTCTATGATTCTATGATGAAGAAAAGATCCCGCAGGGATCTTTATGACATATGACATATGACACATGACGTACAGGAGCACCATGGTATTTTCATCCAGGAGCTTCCAGCTATGAGGTTTATGTTAGTGTTATCTCAAGTGGCACTAGGTGCTTGTGTATGGGCAACCAGACTGGACCTTATAGGTCTATTCTAATTTTGCTCTGCCATAATCTTGACTCTGATTGGGTGTAAGGAAAGTGAGTTACATGGGTAAGGATGCTTTGTGAAAAATGAATAACCATTGCCTGTGTTCTGCAGATGGGAACTGAGGCACAGGGAAGTGTAAAATTCAGTGGTACTCCCAGCTAGGAAAAATTGCAAATGCTTTAGCGAGTGGCAGTTAGTATAGTCCTCAGGAAGGGGACAATGACAATAGTAAAAGAAAAGCTATGTGAAGGATGGGGTCAGTTACCATGATGTTAAGAAAGAGGCTTCATTGCCACGATTTAGGATGAAGAACTGAGAGAAAAGGTATCACCGAGCATAGGAAAGACGTGATACCAGTACTACAGTGCAAAAGTTGCAAGGAGAGAGGGAATCTGTTCTCCATGTTCCTCAGGAACAGGTCATGAAATAAGAAGTGTTACTGCAACAGGGGAATTTTGGATTAGACACTGGAAAGAAAAATTCTGTCAGTAACCATTGAGAAATGTTGGAATAAATTGCCTGAGTTAAATGTGGACTCTGTCCCAGAAGGCTTTATGAATGAGATGGATAAACATCTGGAAAGAATGACCTAGAGAGAGAGAATTAGGCTACTACATGATTTCTTGATGTCCTGCCAGCCCTAATTTTTGATAATTCAGTGCTAAATTATCACTACTGATGCCTAGACAGACCAATAGAGAAGGCTACAAATGACCTTGTTCCTCTGACCTCCTGTTCTACCCTTTTATGGTTCCTTGGTGCTAAGCTTTCATCATTTTAACTTCTATTTCCTGTTCTGTAATGCAGGCCACTCTTCCTTCCTCTCTCTCTTCCTTTATAATTCATCCATCACCACTGTATCTATCTAAATGTCCCTCATCTATAAACACCGTGCATGATTACATATCCCTTGTAACCTCCTGTCTGCTCCCCGCCCTGCACAGACTCACACAGCGCCTACTGAATAGTGCCATTAGTTACTGAATGCTCACAGCAGTGTTGCTGTTTGAGGGAACACTTTTATTTTCTCCTGCGCAGCATCACTAGCTGACTTACAGCCCTTTCTCAGAGGGAAAGCAAAGCTGAGCCATTCTCTCATCTCATTCTCAAATGTAAAATAGTTAAGTACTATAGGAAGCTATTTCTTTGCTGCTTTTGTGCTTCTGTTCCTTTAGCCACCTACACAGCTACCAGATGATATAAGACTGTGACAGACAAGTTGAGATAAATCTTGCTGCAGTGATGTGAGATGCAGCCACCTGCTGCCAGGGACCATCACTCTTCAGGGATGGGAAGAAGCAGAGGGATGCAGATACCTGGACTTCAATCATGGAGCTCACAGCCTGACTTATTTGAGTAAAGTGCCCACAAAGGTGGAGTGGCATGACAAATCTGGCTTGGACTGATCTATCTGTGGCCTGATGGTGCTGGTCAGCTGAGGAGCAGTAACACCTAGTAGCAAGGAATGGAATATAGCGGGGTGTCATCTATGCTTGTAACCTAAGAGGGTCAGGGCACAGGCCATTATCTGTTGGCTTCACTGATGGATGATGACCCTTTGGATTTATTACGCGGTGATGACCCCGAAGGTAGTAACACCATAAATGACTTCAGCAAAAATGTATCAGGGATCTCAGAGGCAGGGAGATTTGAGATAATTCTTTGGGGAGACAGAGATAGCAGGAAGGACTTTTTTTTAGTGTACTGCAATGGAAAATGTCATTTTTATTTGTCTGAGTTCATTATATTCCTTGAAAAGAGGCTGTCAGATTGGCTGCCTGGAAAAAGAAGAGCCTCCTCTTTCCTTTGACTGCTACTGAACCCACTCTTGGCAAAAGGCAGTGGAGCACACAGTGCAACATGTTAGGAAATCCCAGCATGAAGACCTGCAGACATGCAGACCTCAGAGACATGAAGAGGTGACCAGGAGGTTGGGACGGATCTCAGGCAGGACAAGAACTTGGTAAAGGGGAGAGAGGACTGGGTAGGGTTCGATGCTTCTCAGAAGTTCACGGAGTTAATTAAAGGGCATGCGAGGACACAGTGGGTAAATGAGTGCTGTGTAGAAACATTTTAATAGATTTTCTGTCTGACAAAGATATAATGCTTTTTAATAACAGTTGTGTCACTATCCAGGATAAAACCTTATTAATGTGGAGATAGCTGGGCAATGTGTGGACATGTGCAAGGAACTGAGTTACCTCGGCTTAACAAGTTATTTCTCGTTAGCTGGACACTGTTAATGACTGATTGCATAAGTCTCACCTGCTGTGAGTGTCGAGTGAAAAGTTTTGACTCAAACAGCTACCAAATGTTTCCCTTGGCACATAAAGTTGGTCAGGAGAAGTATCTTTTTATTTGATAGTATAGGCCTAGAAGATCACTTTTATCAAGAAAGCTTTGGGATTGGCTTATCCTTAAACATTTCTCATGGCAGCTACATAAGCAATATTCCCTGGATCCCACAATCCTGACCTGGACTGTGGGAATTACAGAGCATATGACATCTGCTGGAGGATGTATGGCACACTGGATGATGCTGACAGGAACAGCGGGGTTTGTAGTTCCATTAACCTCTTCCACTGTGCTTTCTTTTAGGTTGAAGGATGTGTAGAGGGGCAGGATCACTTCCCCTGAACTGCTGGCAATATTCTTCCTAATATAGCCCAGGATGCCATTGACCTTCTTTTCTGTAAGGGCATGTTGCTATCATGATAGTGGTCAGCTTGTTGTGCACCAGGATGCCCAGACCATTCTCCACAGAGCTGCTTTCCAGCTGTTGGTCCCCAGTCTGTACTGGTGAATGGGGTTTTTCCTCCCCAGGTGCAAGAATTTCATGTTTCTGTTGATCCATTCCTGCAGCCTGTCAAGGTACCGCTGAACGGTGGCACATCTATCTGGTACAATAACCACTCCTCCCAACTCAGTATCATCTGAGAACTTGTTGTGGGTCCACTCTTCCCCACCATCCATGTCATGAATGAAGATGTTAAAGTGTACTGTCCCTATTATTGACCCCTGGTGTACAATGTTGTTGACTGGCCTCCAGCTGGATTTCATGCCACTGATCACAATCTTTTGTGCCCAAGAGGTTCAATTGGTTTTCAGTCGACCTCAGTGTTGACTCACTTAATCCATACTTCATCACCTTGTCTATGAGTATTTTATGGGAGACAGTGTAAAAAGCCTTGCTGCTCTATTTATGCTCAGTCATTTTTCCTGTCCTAACATGTATCAACCCCCCATTTTGATAGTTCCCAAATATTGCATCTGCAGTGAAGAAGAACTTGCCTTGCCTACACAGTGCCAATATAATTACATTTGGATGGGTGCTATGACCACTATGAATTATGGGACTGGTTGTACTACGGGCACAGCTGCTCTGTTCTTCTGCTTAGTGTAAGTGACCTCCTGTGCTGACACGATTAAATGTGCAAACTCTTTTTAGATATGTCCACACTGGAAAATGCCTGAACTAGCCCTAATAAAGCAAGTTGAAGTTCTTGAACAAGTCTTTGCATGGCACTACTCAGCATGATCTCAGTGAATCCTGGTGAAGCATGATGCTGATGTCATTTTTTCCTGCCACCAGCACAGGAGTTGGCCAGCATAAAAGGATGTTTTCTGCATGACAGCATGTTGGTAAATGCATCAGTAAAACACTGTGCTTCTATAGACATTCCAGTAAAGCCCTTATGCAAGGAGGAGGCACTGATATATTCATGGCAGAACATCCTCCTCCTTCTCAGGGCTGGTTTAGTATAATTATTTTGAGAATAAAAAAATAAAGTTTCCAAGATAGTTATTTGTCATGGTTTAATCCCAGCCGGCAACTAAGTGCCACACAGCCACTTGCTTACTCCCTTCCAGTGGGATGAGGAAGAGAATTGGAAGAGAAAAAGTGAGAAAACTTGTACGTTGAGATAAAAACAGTTTAATAGGTAAAGCAAAAGCTGCGCATGCAAGCCAAGCAAACCAAGGAGTTCATTTACTACTTCCCATCAGCAGGCAGGCGTTCAGCCATCCCCAGGAGAGCAGGGCTCCATCACGCGTTACTTGGGAGTGCAAATGCCGTCACTTTGAATGTGTCATCCCAGCTGTGTCCCCTCCCAACTTCTTGTGCACCCCCAGCCTCCTTGCTGGTGAGGTGGGGTGAGCAGCAGAAAAGGCCTTGACTCTGTGTAAGCCCTGCTCAGCCCTAAGTAAAACATTCCTGTGTTATCAACACTATTTTCAGCGCAAATCCAAAACACAGCCCCATACTAGCTACTATAAAGAAAATTAGTTCTGTCCCAGCCAAAACCAGCACATTGTTCAAGAAGAGTTGAGGAACAGGGGACAAGACAGGCTCAGCACATAACTGGGAAAGTTTGGAAGACATTTGAGGTTGATTAGAAATAGGTTCCAAAGCAATACTGCAAAGGAAAAACACCAGCTTCACTGTGTCATGTATCCCACAACCACCTCCCCTCTGAGCAACTCTGCCTCTATACTCTCCCTTAATTGGTTTGAATGGCCTTTGCTCCTTTATCTTCTAAGCTGAGGTTCATGTCTTGCAAGAGCTGGTTGTGTTTCTTTTGCTCATTACATTAACTACTGAGTTGGAAGAAATAATTAGTTGATTATGATAAAGTCTAATTACTGTTTGCAGTTGGATTAATTAACCAAATTCCCAGAGATCCCTTCTACTCCCTAGCTGTTCCAGTGTAAAGCAAGAAGATGCATCCTAAGGGGTAATGACTTGGTAAACTACTTAACAAGCAGCATCTGCAATAGACACCTTTCCAAAACTCAAACATTGAAATTCAGCCCTTGGATATACTTTGAAAGCTTGTCATTGAGGAGGACAAATGAGAGGATGAGAGAAAATACTCACATAATGAAGCTGCATAACACATGTGAAAGACTATGGTTGAGACCCAGTTTTCATGTGTGAAAGGAGACCTGCTCTGAAAAAAAAGTCTGGGCAACACAGTGCAAAAAAACAGCAAAAAAGTGAGACAGAAAACAGTGTGGTCTCATTGCCACCCATTGGGCTGGCACAAAGGAACTGTGTAGGTCTGACATGAACAGAAAGACAGACTAGTTGCCTAGAGCAAGCTTCATCAAAAGTACACCATGCCTGTGTCGGTCTCTATCAGGCATGCCATTGTCTGTCCATCTTCATTGCTGGTATGTTGGACTGGGAACCTTGGTGGCTGAGATGGGAACATGTGTCACTTTCTGATACCCCACCTTACATGGTGTTCACCTCCGGTTAAAGAATACTACTGGTGCTAGCACAGTGTTTACCCTCTTGCTGTATAACCTTGCATGCCCTTCAGGGCTGTGAGTTAGTAGGTGCTGTAGGTTTAGGTGTGACTTCTGACTATTTTCAGATGTCCATGATGTATAGCTCATCTCTTTTGACTTTGTGAGGACAAACAAGCGTGTCTAGATGGAAGTTCATCCAAATTAGGTCAGATACCTACCTCAGGATGAGATGACTCTAGAGAAAGCTATCACTCTTCATTGACTACAAGGGGAGCCCAGACAACAAGCTTGCATACAGACATCTCTTTAATTTAATCTGGCCCACCCTGATGACTGATGAGTTTAGTGGGACTGCATAAAAATGGGAAAGAGGAGGCATGTGGCTGTATTCAAGCTAGACCCTAAAAGTGGTAATATGCCAAGGAAAGAAGAGCATGGAATAGGGTGCTTGGACATTTCCCTCACCCAGCTTTAGTCATACGACGTAGTCTGAATAGTGATCATGTTCTGTAAGAGCACAAAATAAACATAAACATAGTTGTAAGGCCAATTATTTTAGTTGTGACAATACTAATGGCTTATGTGTCTGCATATGCGTATTTGCAGTGTATGAGCAAGATATATAACAAATTGGTTAATATGTTATAAGAGATGGTCGTGGTTAATGAGGCACAATGCAATTGCTCACCACCCGCCGACCGATGCCCAGCCCGTCCCGAGCTGCAAGCAGTCCCCGAGCCGCGAGCAGTCTCCCCGCGACCGACCGACTGACCTAACTAACGCCCCCCGAGCATGACGTTCTATGGTATGGAATAGCCCTTTGGTCAGTTTGGGTTAGCTGTCCTAGCTGTGCTGTACTCCCAGCTCAAAAAGTCCTTGAGTAGTCTGAGCACTGCTTGGCAGCAGCTGAAAACATCAGTGTGTTATCAACATTCTTCTGGTACTAAACCCAAAACACAGCACTGTGCTAGCTACTATGAAGAAAATTAACTCTATCCCAGCTGAAACCAGGACAGAGATACTGGAGTATATCAACTTCTTCCATACCAGTAAATGAGCCAGTGCAAGTAAATGTTCTCAGGAACTGACTTGCTTTGTTCTGGGCTATAGAGTCACTTCTCAAAGAGTTTCTGAGAGAGTTCAGGGGTCAGCATGGCCAACGATAATCTGTAGCAGGATGTTGGATATGGTCACACTGTTTCAGAGAGTGAAACAGCTTTTTAATGATATAGTGACAGAGGATGGTCTGTTGTATGTTTAAGTTATCACTATAGAAGCAGCCATTTCTGTCTGTAAAGGTACCTCCAGTAAAGAGCGTTTGCCTTCAGAGACAACTCCTTCCTTTCTTACTTCCTTCATTCTCAAATGTATTGCAGCTTTTTTGGCTGCCCAAAGAAAGGAAACTAAAGTATCAGTTCCCATGTTGGGTTTATCTCATATCTTTAATCTGCCGAAGAGAGGAGAAATAGACCTCAGGAAGAGAAAACAGCATTTGGTCTCATATCTACAGTTGCATCTCCTACTGCTGAGATGTTCCAGGATGGCAAGGAGTAATCTGAGCAAGACAGGAGGCTTGTTAAGCCTATTGCTTAATATGTCTTCACTATCTGTCTGTACTTTGACACAAGAAATATTTGATATCTGCCTGGTAGAAAAGCAGCATGTGGAAAAGTGGTATTTAGTTTGAGATTAAGGAAACTAAACCTAGAAGGCTATGTGTATATGTCTACCTGTGCACTGGGCATCTAAGATTTAATTCTAGTCAGTGGATATTTAGTGGAAACCTATGGACCAATTCAACTGATGAGGCAGGAGGGGCGTGATTGAATTGCCCACAGGTAGGCAACTGGTGTGGTTTGAGATATTCTAGGGTATCTCAAGGCATCCAAGCTTATTGGGAAGGTATGACTCAGGATCCATGCTTCACATCCTTCTGAAGAATCAGCTGGAGGCCAGGTGGATGTCTTCTAGGGCATTGCAAACATCACTAATCATCTACACATGGGCAACCAAACCAAGCTGTTGGTCTCTGGCTAAAGGGAAGCTGAGCAGTGCCACTGACACCAGGGGGAAGTTAGACCCTGAGTGCATGTGGAGTTATGCACCTTTATGTGTCTTAGTCTCAGCTGGAATCCCATCCAAAATGTTGATGCCTAGAGTATGACTTCACTGGGAAACAAATTTTGCTCTTAACTTGAGTTTACTTTGGACTGAGAGTTAGGAAATGGTACCCTTGGTTGGGTTTCCAGTTTGTAGTAGCATCTAGAAGAATGGTAGGAGTATGGTTCTTCTAAACTTCTTACAATTGCAAATTGCCTCACCTTAGTGAGCTGGAAATGCTTATATGATGCTTTGCATGGTGGTTCTTAATGTGTTGGCCAGTAGATGCAGTGTGAGAGTCTAACCACGATGGTAGTAAACACACTGTTGCCAGGCAGTGTAGCATAAAAGAGGGGAAGACCTTCTTCAAAAGTATAAGCAAGTGCACCCTGGCATCCAGCGAAGTCAGATGCCAGAAGTGTTTTGTGATGTTGCCAAAACTGTTCCATTTGCAGCATTAATTGTACATGACAAAAAAAGTATGTAATGATAAAAGCAAGATCTGTTGAGACTGGGATAGCTGAATGCTTTTTTCACTGTGAAGTTCTTTTTCCACCATCCACCCCAATACTTTCAGCTCAGCAGTGCAAAAATTCAAGGCTCTCCCACAGCTGCTGTTCACATGTTACTGTCTGGCAAGCTGGCTTCCTTTTTTGATTGATTTTCTTTATTGCCCAATTGAAATCTGCAAGTAAACCTCCCAGCAGCACACAGTGGAGAGAAATGTTGTGAATTGGATAATACTATAGATTATAGGATATGCAGTAAAGTGAATGGGCAGTAGAGACAACATCTGGAAGTCAACATGAAGAATTTAGTTGTGTTAGGTGAAGTCTGTGAGTCACCACACAGCTGCATACAAAATGCAGAGAAGAGGCAACAGCTTTGTGGGAAGTTGGATGCAAATGTATGCCAGAAAATAGGAGAACATGAGAGAAACAACTGTAGAATGGTGCTTTGTGAGGTTAATCTAAAACTTGTGTAAATCCAGTATAAATCCTTAATGGAAAGAGTTATAGGCTTTTACAGACGTGGGATCTGAGGCTCAGAGAGGTTGGGGGTGAGTCCAAAGTCACATGGTGAGTCAGTAGCAGAGTGTCTAGAAGTGAAAGTACAGTCCCAGTGAAAAAAATTATAATTTTGCAAACTTCAGTGGAACCAAGTTTTTTCCCTCTTATCTCTCCTAGTTTCCACTCCTACATCCTGTTTGTCAGACCTTTCTCGAATTGCTCCATTTGGAAGATTCCCACAGCCAGCATTGACATAATTTATTGTTCAGATGAAGAAGGTTGCTTAAATGGGGGAGACAGATGGATAACATTTGAAATAGCTAGTGTTAGCGAAAGCTTCATGTAAGGAATAATCTATCCAACTGAATCCAAAATCCTTCGATAACAATTTGTAGAGTGTCTGCACCACCAAATTCAAAGCTGAGCCCTGTATCAAGCTTTAAGCTCAACCCATGTTGGTCTTCTGATTTGGATGTGTAATTTGTGCCATTTCATTAATTTGCTTTTATGTCATGTTTTGTGAGCTAAATGTGAAGCTTTCCAAAGGAAAATCAAAGCAGTGTTAATATTTATTATTAATAAATATATGAGATTTCCCTAAACTGCAGTATGTTTCATGTGCATAGAAAATATGGCACTTAATAAAGATCACTGCAATGAAAAATGTCACACTAATTTGGAAAGAAAAACCCAGATTCTAACATCAGGTTGAAAACTCTCTGTTGCCTGAGATCTCTATTTAGTCTGCATTTGATTAAATACATTGAAGCTGTGTGGCTTTCCAAGGACTGCAGTTGGAGCCATCACAGCTAGCTTAGACACCAAGAGATGCTTTTTCTTGGGGAGGAAGAGCAGACAAGCCAGGAGCAAGTTGAGCAGGTCTGATAACAGTAACCAGGGACAGTCAAGGGGGCAGTGACCTCCAGACAAGTCTGTAGAAATGAGGCAGGTCCAAGGTCATGCCAGAAATTCAAGCCAGCGCGTTGGGTCAGGTTCGGCATGATACATGGTGAGGCAGGGCAGACTTATGGCATACCTCAGGCAGGGACCAAGAACAAGCAAGTGAGCTTCCAAGTATCTCACAAGAAAAGGGGTGCTGCTCCCAAGGAGGCATCTCACAGGTCTGTCTCACAGCAGTGTGATCCAACAGTACAGTGGTGTTTATAAGAGCTGGCCTTGAATGCAGGCAGTGAACCCTTAGGTGGAGAAGAGTAGATTGCAGAGCCTGTTGGTGCCCTTGGGACTGACCCTCTGCAGACACTATCAGCTAGGTGAGATGAACCCCACCACAGACAGCTTTCTGAAAGATGTGCTTTAGCCAGAGCATAGGCTATAGGATAAGAGTGTAAATGAAAGTCCTTATCTTGACTCTGGCAGCAGAATAGACCTGAGAGGGGATTCAGGACACATAACCTCAATGATCTAAATGCCATGGGTTTTTTTTCCAATCTGGAAGTACAAGCTGCATCGCTAGTAAAAAAAAAAAAAAAGTGATTCATCCCCTCCTGAGAAAGGTTAAAGGTATTATGCTTTTAATGTGCCTTTCCTTTCACTGCAGCAGGAGTCATTCTGATTATTTAGGACTAGACATCTTAAGTTTGGTTGGAAGAAGTTATGTGACGTGCGTCCCACCTACGAGGGCAAGATGGTCAGCCTGGCCATTTCTGGCCTGAAAATACCTTCTGAATGCTGAAGATATAAAACCTGCTTTCACTCTATGGGTGATTTCAAAGAAACTTCAAATCAGGACCATTCAAATCGATTTGAATAACATCAGTGCAGACAGGATTGTGCTCCTTATCTCAGTAATCTGCTCTGTTAATTTCTCTGCAGTAGAAGATCGCTGTAGCATTTTGGAAGCAAACATATTGCAATTCAGGCTGTTCTTAATAGCGGTTGCAAACCCTCCACTGTCATTGTTTTGTTTGATTGGTCATTTATGTATATTTACAACCAGGGATGCATGATGCTTCACAGATGATTGTATTTCTGAATAAAATCCTGACAAGAATAACTAATAGGTAGGATGTTTTTATTTCTTTGCTATTCAAGATCCTACAAAATAATAAAATGATTTTTCTTAAATTGAAAACCAAAAGATTTTCAATCATATATGATATACAAAAAGGAAAGAAATCGTTTCTAGTAAAAGAAAACTGTACCCAACACATAGTGTTCTGGTTGAATTAAGAGGAGAAAAGCAGACACAGCATTTCTGATGAAGAACCTGATTCTGTAGAACTGCTGAAAAGAACAAAAGAACATTTCATATAGATTTTTTTTGTTCTTTTATTATAGAAATGATATTAGAAGGAAGGGATGAAGAAGAGATATTTTATATTTTAATTTTGTTAAAGGTTGTCAGTAAAAACAGAACTTCAAAGACTACTCTCTGATTTGCTGTGTGGATTTCTGGTTTAATGTTAATTCTTTACAGATTCCTTCCTTCAGCATACACACGTTTCTCTGCTCAGTAAAGTGCAGATTTTCACACCTACTTTTTTAGTATTTAGTGCGTTCTAGTCATATATTTAATTTATATTTGTCTACAATGTCTTACAGAATAAGGATATTTAATTTATATTTGTCTACAGCGTCTAGAGAAATTGTTCCTTAAACTGACTGGTTTAAGATATATCCACAATGTAATTTTGAGCATATATCCCAGATTTCTCATACTCCTTAATGCTGATTACAGCAGCAAAATGCAAGTCTACAGCTTCCTTGTCCTGACATTCCCAATTTGCTTCTTCCCCTTCTCTTTGCGGAGCTGAACGGGGTTGCTCAGACCATCTCCTGCAAGGTAGGAGAATTCAGGATTGGCTGTTACGGGGACAATCTTTTTAGCAGGGCTGGCTGTGACAGGACAAGGGGTAATGGTTTTAAACTAAACCAGGGTAGGTTTAGACTGGACATAAGGAAGAAATTCTTTACAATGAGGCTGGTGAAACACTGGAACGGGTTGCCCAGAGAGGTGGTGGAGGCCCCATCCCTGGAAACATTCAAGGTCAGATTGGACGGGGCTCTGAGCAACCTGATCTGGTTAAAGATGTCCCTGCTCACTGCAGGGGGGTTGGACTAGATTACCTGTAGGGGTCCCTTCCAACCCAAACCATTCTATGCTATTTGGACTCAGTGCACATCTTTCTTGAAGGGATTTCTGCTGGTCAGTGTTGATCAGTGGTCGTCTGTAGCTTGGCTCAGTTCAGTGCCATTTTTTCTAGGGCAGTATGTCTGTGCTGATGTCTCTGCCACTGAAATGAATGAGAATTCTTCCAAAACCTTACTGGAGGCAGGAACTACTCCAGGCATGATCTTTCACCCTAGGACAGTAGTGACCCAGCTGTCTACTAGCTTATAAGGGTAACTTTCACCCTAAAAGATTTAATGACCAGCAAATCAAGTTTTCCCTGAGTCACGGTGAAGCTAAGGAGGTGAGTACCCCCCAGTCCCATCAGGATCTGCCTCCTATAATCAGGAGAACAGCCCAGAACAAGCAAGTCTCTTACAGATGCTTCTCCAGGGCTGAGAGCATGCCCTCCTTCTTGCCCCTCATTGCAATCCTTTGCTTGAGATCAGAGCATTTCACCAAGCGAGAGGCAGATATTGAAACCCAAGCAAATCGCAGGCAGTCAGTATCTCACTGTCACTGGCACACGGTGCTAATCCAGTCTGATGCCACTGCTGGTATCAATAAAGAATTACTGTGGTGGGTGTGAGAGTTAATCACGTACCAAAGTGCCGCTTTTTGCTTAAACATCCAGAACTCTCCACCACATGCGGTATTTAGCAGAGAATTACCATACCTGACAGATGTACCAAATGAATGTGGTAATCATTTCCTTTTGTAGAAAGATGGTTTAAATGAAGCAGATTTTGCTGCTTTGTTTGACAAGTATGAAAATACTCTATTAACACACCCAATGCTAAAGGAGATAGCTAATAGATGCAGGCCAAAAGGTACCTTTGGGGTTGTATCTCCTTTTTTTTTTTTTAATTGAAATATTTTCTGTCTGGGAAGTTTTTATCTTTATTTGCTTCTGGAAATCATCATATTCTGAAAAGAGCTAGCGGCACAGGGGGCAGAGTCTGGGAGATTTTCAGTTTGCTTGAATGAAAAATGCAGCTAGGCTAGCAGTGGTAGTTTTCAGGGAAGGGAAATGATTGTATCGTAACTGTTGGGAAAAAATACAAGGCATAATTTGTATGGACCTAAGTCTGGTACCTTCCAACACAAAAATATGAGAGAATCATGATCAGTAATTGCAAGGCTTCAAGTCTGTCCTGCCCAGGACAGCTTTTGTGAAGCACCTGCAGGGTGGCACAGGATATTAATGGCATTTTTTTCTCTGTAGCTCTTTTGAAAATAAAGCACTTGATATAAGGAAAATGCATCTGCATTGCAGGGCTCTTCCCTCTGCCCCCTTTCTGCTTTGGTTGTTTGCCACTGGCTGCCAGACACTTTTCTTTAAATCCCTTAGTGGTTGTGAATGGAAACACAGATGTGTGTGGCTTCGATGCCACCCAAACCCTAAGTTCATTCTCCATCTGTGACACAGATTCTGGGTGACGTTAATCTCCCCCTGAGCATCCGCTGGCCTTTTATTCCTCCTGCATTGAATGCAAGTCTTGGGGACAGGGGCCTTTCCCACAGTATGTGTGCTTGTATGTATTTAATGGCAAACACAGAGCATCCAGCATAATACAACCCCAGTCTTGGCTGGGGCCTCAAAATGTTATTTTAGCACAGAAAAAGAGGGGAAAAAGACAAATGTTTGGCTAAACAGCCAGATGAATGGAGGCAAAGAACACCATGACTAAGGAGGATGGATTGGAATAATGGGATTGGTTCAATTATGAAAGAGAGGACTGAAAGAGAGCACAATTTTCTACCCTCTGACTAGGACAAAAAGATTTCATTCAATCTTTAGGGAAAAGAAAATATTCTATAGGGAAGAATAGCAAAAAAATTGAGCGCCTGTGGAAAAGACACTTGGACTCTCCATCACTGCCCATTTTTAGCCTCAGATTATCAAATACCTTGAGAAATGGTACAGGTGTCTGTAGTGGCTTGAGAGCATACTAGGGCTGTGCACCAGCTGCCGAGAGTTAACAGCTTTTGCTGGTCAGTGAAATACTGGTCACTCAGATAAACCTGCCTAAACGCAGCAGGATGCCCTGTGTTCCTTAAATTAGCAGAGAAAGGCCTAGGAGGTATTGTAAGGATTCAGAAGAGTTTGTGAAATGTTGGGAAAGGTAATTTTAGGTGAAAACTGCTCCATCCTTCACAACAAGGCAGTGACCCAGCAAAGTGCTGGCTACCTAATTGCTGGCAAAACCTTACTTTCTCAAAGAAGGGGTGTTTTCAGCTACAGTTATTAGTTACAGACACCTCTCAGCCCCCAATTTACAGAGGATGTGGAAAAGGAAATATCAAGGGAGGGGAAGGTATCAGCAGCCGTAGAGTAGATTATCTCTTGAGGTCTCCCCTATCCTTAATTTCTCTAAGATGTATCACACAGAGATTTGTGAAGCCCTGCCAGGGTGGCATGGTGGTACTGAGCAAATAAGCAGAATTGGGGATAGGGAAAAAAGTAATAATCAGCATTATAGCTGATGGCCTGACTAGATAGCCTCCCATCTAAGGGCGCTTCTGGCTATATTCCTTATGCCTCAGGGAAATGTTGTAGAGGAAATTAGTATTAATTTTCACTACTAATTTTCAAATAAATACATTTTAGTAATTTTAATGAGTATCCAATTTTCTTAACTATTTAGAGAAGCTGAATCAAAGAGAGTTCTGATGACCCGGGATCATCCTAACTTGGATCTTTCGTTCATTCTCGACTGGGGTGAAGACCACGGGGTGTCAGGCTGCATGTCCCTATCCAGGAGCTGGGATGCTGGCAGGACTGAGTCAGTGTCCTCTGCTCCTGGCACACGATAGGACCCATGGTAACTGTCTGAGAGGGGAACTCAGGGAAACTACCATGTCCTTATGGTGCCCAGAGAAGTGGTTGAGTCCTCATCCCTAGAGATATTTAAAAGATGGGTAGATGAGGTGCTTAGGGACATGGTTTAGTGGTGGGATGGCAGGTTAGGTTAATGGTTGGACTTGATCTTAAAGGTCTTTTCCAACCTAAACGATCCTATGATTACATGATTTTTTTGCTTCATTAAAAACATACTTTATCAGAAACAATAATCCCAGCCAAACTTCGTGTCTGGTCATCACAGGGTATCAGTCAGCCCATTTCTTTATCTTGTTTGCAATGTCAGTTGCATGATGGCAACTGATGGCTGCAGATAAAGACTCCATTTCCCCACCCCACTAGCTCTGGATGTGATTTCAGGTGCAACACAGACCTTTTGATGGTGTTTTGCTCTGGGCTTCCTAGGTATTATCCTCAAGGCCAAGCTTTTGTTGCAGGATGACGAATGAGCAGAAGTCAGCTGGGAATATACCCCAGGCCACTGCTGTTTTGAACTGAGTTTAATCTGATTGCTCAGCAATGAAAAATTCTTCCACTTTTTACAATGACACACCTTTGAAGTGAAATCCTTCTGCTGCCTAGCCTAGGACAGTGGTTTGGACCAGGTTTTGATGGATGCGATCTTGTGAAAAAATCTAGTGCGTTAAGAGATGCCTTATGCCATGTCTGGGGTGCAGTTCTTCTGCCTTCACATTGAGGTTACGGAGAGCAGAATCCAGATCTTTCCATATATTCATCTATAATAAATCATGCAAGCCATCCAACCCAGATTTCTCTTCTTGTTGCTTCTACATATATCACAGCTCATGCTATATATACTGCCGGCACATTATGGAATTATTTGAAATGTATTTAACCTTTGATTCACTAATCTTACCTGAAACCTAATTACACAAGGAACCAACCATTCTTGTCACTTTCCCTCTCACCCAACACACACAAGGTTGATTCATTGCCACTCCAAATTCATTACATTGCAAATAATTTTATCTTCCTCAACCTCCATAGAGACCTTCCCTACCAATTAATATTAACATAAATGTTTTATGAGAACTAAATTAGAAGAGGATACCAAATCACAGTTTAAGTATTACAAACTACTTCTTAGAATTTTTTATCCAAAGGTAACAGGTGGGTGTGAAGAAAACGTGGTGCTCCCCATTACTGTGAAAGGAGAGAGATTGCTCCAAAATGACCCTTTGAAAGTCAGCATGTTTAGTCTAAATTGAAAGTCCTTAAATGTACTGGGGTTGCTAATTGTTCATGGCAAGGCTGCTAAATATGCAAATTTCTAATTAAAATAGAAATTAATCCTCACAAACGAATACCTGCTATCTGCAGAATGATGAGCAAAAGTTTTATGCCGCTGATTAATGTTACCGCCTATTAGCTTTATTTACCTAAGTATATAATTCATGCTGCTTTGCTTTTTTTGATATGTAGTAGTTAATTTTTTTTTTTTGTGGTATCACTCTAAAATAATTACTGTCCTTTCAAACCTTCCCTGTGTATTTTACGCTTCTTAGGTTGCCTTTTAATATGCAGGTAAGTTAATTGAAAGTATTTTTCCATTAGTAACTGTATACTTGATGCCATAGGGTAGGAGGAGAAAGAGTTGGGAATTGCTTTGAAATATTCCAAAACAAAAAAAAGTCAATACTCATTATATTCAGAGTCTTGATGGATTAGATAATTATTTACCATTCCCAGCTTTGATTTTTTTTATAGGATAGTTGAATAGAATATAACCGTTGTATTAAAAGATTATGAAGTTCTTTCTGGATTAATAAAGAATTATAAATGCACTGGCATTCAACTTATAGATATGAATATGTATAATGACATTGTCTGCACTTCAGGCTGGTTTTCTAAGGGAAAATATGACTTTTTGTCCCATTGTGTATATAATGTTATCATGTAATAAATAGTATGCAATGAGTTATCAACAGCAGTGGCAACAAAAAGGAAATGCAAACATTATTTATGAATGGGACTGCAACAATTTCAATTGAAATTCAACAGGGGATGCTGTTCAGCAGAAATTTCCCTGCCATCAAACATCATTACTTGGGCAGCGTTCTAGTTCATATTTGTTAAGTGCCTTTTCCAATCTGCCCTCTGAATGCAGCTGATGGATTAATTCTCCCTCTTCAGGTATGGCTGGTTGGGGAAAGATATCAAACACCATAAATTCATCA
>NW_009259533.1:1432783-1479066 GCF_000687185.1 Egretta garzetta | reverse complement strand
CTTGGTTGTGTCTTGTATTCCTCACAAGGGCCAGCTCGTGCTTGCACTAGATCCTCTCTCTCTGTGGGAAACCATTCTCTAACAACAGATGGGGTAAGCAATCATTTGCCTGAGCAAATCAAGAGAGAGAATCCACTTCAGCCTTTCCCGCTGGGATCAATTCCCGCTTTCCAAATGCCACATGCAAAGCAAGTCCTGCCAACTGACTGCAAGCTTCTACTCCAGCCTGGGATTTGTTCCCCCACCGCCATGACTCACGGAGCCTGGCTTGTTCCAGCGTCCTGTTTACTGATACCATTAACTTTTACGGTATTACAGCGGTAAATGTTTATGGCCGGTCTTTGCTGGATTAATCTTTAATGAGGTTTTCACTAAACACAACTGCATGCTTTCTGACCAGAATCTTGCGGTAAACCATGAGGAATTAAAATGCAAATTCACACCACTCCTGACCTGAATCAGCTTTCTGAGACCAACAAACAATGGTCGAAATGACAATCAGTTAATTTGATATCAACTTAGCCCCCACTCCAAAAGGAATCTAAGCAGGATGGGACAAATTGATAATGAACTATGCTGAAAATTGTTCTCTTTCCTTCAAATCATGATCAGCTATTTAATGGGTAAGGACATGAAAATGGGACTATTTGAGTTTATTAATAAGTATCCCACAGGGTGTTATATCACAGTGCTTGCTGCGATCTGCACTTAAAGTAAAAAAGAGAAGTTCACTTCACAACAGGAGTTTGGAGTTTCTTGGTACAGTCTGGTTTGGTGTTTAAGATTGTTTATTGCCTTCACTGTGCATGAACTTCATTCCACGGCTGCTGTTATTTTAAAGTTTGCTCTTTTATTTAAACCAATCTTTGGGATGCGGAGGCGGCTCCTTAGAGAGTTCTTGAGGAACTGGCAAGGCCAGGATCACTTCTCAGAGAGGAGCTTGGGGTGCAGGTTGTAATAAATAGTACTGATCAAGGAGCACATTCATTGTATCTTCCTCCAGCCTTGTTGCATCACCTTCTTATACTGCTTGGAGGTTTACATACCACCGGAGCATTGGCGCAATGGTGCCAATTGACTTTCCTGTCAGGTAACGTGCTATGGGATCCCATGTGTGTTGGATGTAAATCTAACTGCTCTGAGTGTTATGATGAATTGTACACTGATGGCTAAATCCAATTCACATTCCAGCCTCTCTTCTTCTAGTGATCGCACCCTGCTGTAGCCCTCCTTATGCGTCCAAAATAGCCCTGCTGGTTCTATTGCTACTGTAGTATTTATGCACAGGTAGCATAGCATGACCTTCGTTGTCTCTTTTAAGCGTTGCCTAGATCCTCAGCTGCCAAAAATGACCATAGTTCAGTTGACTGTAGTGGAACCATGCCAAATAAAAATGTTTGAACAACTGGCAAATTAAACTCCCTTTAATCTATTTTAATGGGCTGTGCTATTCCATTCTTGGTTTTTTATTTTAGCTTTATGATTAATTTCTCATAAGAAGACCAACGATCTTTTAGCCAAGGAACACAGTGAATACAGTTGTATGGATTTTTAAATACAATCAAAAAGGCTGCTAGGCACCATTTGCTAATAAACATCTAAATGAATGATAAGAAATTCCGTTCTGTGTTGTACGTGGTTTGTAAGACAAGTACCAGACTGCATGGGTCATTGGTCTGCCCAGAATGGCAGTTTCTGCTTATATAGGGAAGTTCCCCAAACAATTTCAAAACGTGTAAGCCTCATCCTTCGCTAATTCGCAGAAATCTCTCGAGTTGAATAAAGCAGCTGTTTGAAAGTACTCGGAGACAATGTGTAACACTTGAGGAAGCACAACAAAAAAACCCCCGACATCATTCACCAGAAATTTCTAGAGACATAAGTTATCCAGAAGCATCCACACTTGATCAGAATCTTCCCTCTTGTTGGTTAAAAAGCCACCAGGGGAGTTTTTTCAAAAAATAGAGAATCTTTATCATATTATTCTACAGTAGTTTTATTGCTTATATAGTCTCTTTCACCTGGAGTTGTCAGAATAAAAATAACCCCGAATTCTACAGCATTTATTAAGGATACACTTTTATTGGTCTGAATGTATCAAATAAGCTAAGCTGGACTATATTACATTTACATAAAAGAAACATTTCTAACTGTAATAGTGCTCAGTGCACAAGATTGGGCTGTGTTTGCAGAGAGGCAATGGGCTCCTGTTCTCAGGCAGGGCTGTGCTCTTTCTGCAGTTTGATGATTTGATGTTACTGAGCTGTTCCATGCTTTGAGAGGAAGATAAACCTCCTCGTTGTTGTCTTCCACATTTCTATTCCCCCAAATATCTGCCTACAGCATAGATGTCTTTTAAAGTTTGGGGTTTTTTTTTATTAGAAGGCAGTATTGTCAATGCATTATTGATTATATATATTCTTTAAAAAAGAAAGTTTTGGAATTTTAAAGATAGGTTTTGCCTTTTAAAGCTAGGTTTTACATTTTTACAGTGCGCATGTCTAACCTTGAGCTGGTTGCTTATGCTGTCTTTACATGTAGTGTGGGGAAATGGGTGCTTCTAGGCACAGTTTGTCATATATGTTGTAGAAAATAGCCTTAGGGTGTCTGTCTCCTACACAACAAAATAAGGTGAAATTGCCCTGCAGTTTGCCCAGACACATGGACTCTCTCCCCCCCTTGTGTGCTTAAGTGGAGTCCCTTCAGTACCCTTGCACTGCTGTCAGAAATGCAGCACATTTACGCATGCATATGAATCCAGTGCGACATGTAATGATTTAAGAAAGCTGGGGGGGGGAGGATGCAACAGACCTTGCTCGTTCAATCACAACTGTTTGAAATGACATTTGGAAGGTAGCAAAAGGCAGCACTTAACATTTACGAGGAATTGCCGCCTTGCACTCTTGGGGCATTAAGTGTTCATTGCTGTCTGTGTAGGAGGGGTAGTGTGTGGAACATGTAATTTGCAGCAAGTATTTACTGTATCTAAAGTTCTGTTGAATGCCAAGAGATTCTTTATTCCTGGAGAGGATTTTTCATTTACATAGAGAAAGATTAGCAAAATATCTGTAGAATGAAACGTGGAGCTGGAGAATCCTTTATCCAGAAATACGATGATGTTCTAATCAGGTTTACCAGAAAGCACATGAATTCTGTTGGAGTCTGATGCTTTTTTGTTGACACATTTTGCACTGAAAACTACCCTGTTTGAAAGTTGTCTATACATAAGACTTCATTCCTTCATCTTCTGTCACCAAGACTGAAGTTTTATACAGAACTTTTCTGCTCCACGTGAATAAAGACAGCAGAACTTCAGCTCATAGCTTCAGTTTCTTTTTGTGATTTTTTCTGGAGGTGTCCTCTCCATGTTCCCAAGCAGATCTTAGGAGAAAATGGAGGAGAGAAAGTTAAACTCTTGGAGTCTTTGTCTTTCATGACAGGATGTGACTATGAGCCAGCTTGACCCAGTAGATGTGTAGCCTGCTTAGCATGACACCATGCCTCGCAATATAAATGGCATGTTGTTGCCATAAATTTCTTCTATGTCCCTTCAATGATAATCTCTGCATTAGGTCTTTCCGCATTTTCTCTTGGTTCTTGTAAAATGTGGAAGGCTTGAAAAACCCTGAGGAGCACTGCAAGAATCATAGAATCAGAGAACGTTTTGGGTTGGAAGTGACTTTTAGAGGTCATCTAGCCCAACCCCCTTGCACTGAGCAGGGACACCGCTAACTAGATCAGGTTGCTCAGAGACTGCTCAACCTGGCCTTGAAGGTTTCCAGGGGTGGGGCTTCCTCTACCTCTCTGGGCAACCCATTCCAAGAACATATGGACGTGGCTGAAAACCCCTTTTCTTGACCCTTGTGAATCTTCTCATAGCCAACTTCCCAGAGGAATTAGATACAGGAAATTGTCCTTCTGGTGTTTGGTGAACTAGAAAACAAAAGAAGCTTATCTTAGTCTTTTCAAGTTGCAGAGGTTGCAGATAAGCACAAACAAATGCCCTGTCAGTGGCTTCAGTTACATCAACCCAGCTAAGGTGCGCAGTTCTGAGCAAATGCTCTCAAAAAATAATGTCAAAAGATGTCTTTAAGTGCTTTTTCCAAAGGGCCAGCACATTCTGGTCCATTCCCATACAAGCAACAAAAATTATAATCAGGTGCAGAGTCGTTGCCTAGATGAAGACAGGGCCAGCCAAGGCCTCTCTAACTCTGCTAGTAATGCCCCTGTGGATGCAGCCATGGACCTGATTTGCCTTCGTTGCTGCAGTGGCGCACTGCTGACTCATGTGCAGCTTGTTGTCCACCAGGACCCTGAAGTCCATGTCAGGAAGGTTTCTCCCTCAAACACTTTCTATTTTCTATGTTTTCCTTTAGAAAATTTGCATAAAGTTTTAAAAAAAGTATTCTCTAGATATTTTAATAAACATATATTTGAAATTGTGGTCAAAAAGAAGGATTTAAAATGTATCTACCAAATCTTATTCCCTTTTCATCTCTGTGTAGTCAATTGGTACTTGAATGATTCTTCAGATTTCACATCTAAACTTCCATTTATAGATGCAAGCAAACAAATGACCCAATTTCCAGAAAATCTGGGCAGCAACAGTTTACTTTATTTCTCTGGAAACTAAATCCCCCACTCAACTTGCCAGAGTCACTGAATGTGCAGCCTCAAACAGTTCTTGAAGAGATAACACCCATCTCCTGATTGAACCTACTGCACCGTTGGGTGCATTATTTACTGTCAGTGTAACACTTTAGGCTCTTCAGACATGGAGTGCTATAGTCATTCTGCAGAGTTCAGTGAAAAATGGAAACAATTCTGTGGGAGGCGATCACAGAACAATTTCCTACTTTTTGCTTAAGTTTCAAATTTCCTGACAGTCTCTGGTTTACTTTCAGAAGATCCCTGATTTTTCTTTGACTATATGGCAGAGGAATAGCTGAATTGGTTAATGAAGTATTTGTTTATGTCATTAAAAGTTTTTAAAACATGAAATGTGGACAGTCCTGACATGAACATCAATTGGTAGGTAAAGGGTTTTGGCAGTTCCCTGTGACCTCCCTGGTTGCCACGTGAGAGCACAGACCCTCTGCCCCAAGCCGGACTAGGTGTTCCTCATGACTAAGCCCTCCCTCCTACCCCAGCTGGGTAGTAGGTGTTAGCTCTCTCTAGAGGTGCCTGAAAGACTAAGACTTTTGTGGATTCCATATACCCTCTTCCAAGACTAACTTGTCAACTTGTCTGCCAGTACACGATCGTTGTTTCCATTCCCCATAAGCCTTTCTAATGTTCCAATGTCATACATTTTCTAGACCCTGGTACTCATGAAGATTCATGCTGGAGGAAGTGGATCCCTCTACAGATGGATTCATTAGAAGGCAGGCATCCTTCTCATCTGCCTCCATTACAGCACTCAAGGCCCTTCAGGGCAGAAAAATTGTGGTATTTTGCTTGTGTATGAATGAATGTTTCTATTGTAAGCTGGGGAATAATCAGCTGTGTGAGCTGTGCTTCAAATTAAAATCCTTATGCTACAGAAGAGGACAGTTATTTTTTTCTCACCCTGTTTGGTTTATCTGTGTAGAGGTTTAACATTTTTTACTCTGCCAAAACAAATTGCGTTCTGTGGCGGGATTCTTTTTTTCCCTTTACAGCCTGGGCATGTAGAAAAAAATGTAACAACAATCAATGCCAGCTGAAAGATGGATACATCCTCTATTGAGTAAACAAAGTTACTGTGTATTGGCAAAAAGTTCCCTGCATTGGATCCTTCATTGGACTCAAGTTGCCAGCTCCAATAAATCAGTATGCTGGACTTCTACTTAGTCAATGTTTCTAGACAGCAACTAGAGAGCATCATACGTTAAAGTGTAATGAATCGTGTCAGTAAGCAAGTCTACTCCCAGCCTGTGTTAAAATCTATCAACATAACAAAGTGGCTGTCATCCTGATATATGGACAGACAAGACTCTCACTTGATAGATGGATGTGCTCTTCCCTCCCCAACGAAAATACCCCAAGCTGGCTGCAGAGGAAAGTATCCCCCATTTTTTTCCATGTGGCCTGTGTTTGAGGCATGTACATCAAGAGGAGAAGGTTTTGTGGGGAGGAAGACTGGGGAATGTGAGAGATACTTTACCTGTGATCATGAAACAGTTTAACCACCTAAACAAGAGGTTTTAACTACCTAAAACTGAGGCTTGGAAATCCTCTTCCCACACTGACAGAGCAGGCTCTGTTTTTACCAATTACTATTTCTGATTGTAACTTGGGTCAGATGAATACTTGAATAGTCCAGCTAGATTTGACATTTAGAGCACCCTGCTTTTTTTGAAGTGAAATTTTTAGCTTAATACACCTAGAATAAATGAGATGAAATATATCTGGCAGGGCCTAATGACTAGACAGGGTTAACTATGTAAAGTAGTCATGTCTCTTGTGGACTACTGTATTCAGTGGGTTGCAGCTGATTAGGTAAGATGAGCCCTTTATGTCCAGAAGACCATCTTTATTTGTACAGACAAAGTAGGCAAGAAGTTGGAGTGGGAAAGACAGCAAAGAGGAGGTCAGCAGCCAACTTCACTGGTCAACATAAGCTAGAGTCAAATACAGAACTGCCCACTGATGGATGGGTCCTTTACCTGTTAGGCCATGCTATCTTTCCAACAACATTAGGGAACTGGGTGGAGAATGTCCATCAACTCTTTGTTTCCTCCCCCAAAAGCCTTTGACCAACTAATGTTTAAAATGAGCTAGATGAAGCTGGTGAATGTCAATTGGGAGTCAAGTGCTAGTGGGATTATATAAACTTGTGTGGATAATTTTTGTCAACTGTGTCCTAGAAGCTGGGCACTGAGTGGGCAGTAGTATTTCTTTTTGGTTTCACATTCAAAGTGGATGACTTCTTAGTGTAACTGGCAAAAAAAAAAAAGCCAGTCTGTTATTCTAGTGCATATTCCCTTGAAACTTGTCAATCACAGCGAAGCTCTGCAATTGTTTTGATGTAGGATGTTTTCTCCTGCTTAATCAAATTGTGCTCCTTTTTCCTCAGGCTCTTTGTGGAGAGCAGATGGCACTTTTGTCTTATGCCACAAAACTATTTGGCCTCATCCTAAGGAGGCACTTGGCAAGAGACATGGTGAGGTGCTGCTGCATATGGTCCAGTTGAATATTTACTATAGGAGATGCTTGAGTACAGTTTGCTATGATTGTTTTCTCAGGACTTCGTTGACATAACCAGCAGGTACCATGCTGGCTGTAGGTTGAGGAGCAGAGACACAGACTGCTTTTCTTGAGAATAACTTCTTCATCAGGATTAAAATCAGCTCCTTTCTGAAGACACCCATTTCAATCTCCTTTAAAGAGAAAGTGGTGATCATGTGAGGATGAACATGAAGGAAAGGATAACTTGGAGAGTAAATAGTACTTCTGTGCATGAAGCAGAACAGGCTGAGGTGCTGATTGTCCTTTTCCTTAAGAAAACTGAAGTAAAAAACTGTTTGGGGGACTCCATTGATAATTTCTAGGCCCATGACTCAGTTTGTCCTTTTCCTTAAGAAAACTGAAGTAAAAAACTGGGGGACTCCATTGATAATTTCTAGGCCCGTGACTCAGTTTCGCAAAGCTCACATACCCACTTGGCCAGGAAATACTAGCATAGGGCATAAAACTCTCATAGCCTGCACCTTGTTTTTGAAGGGAAGTCATTTTTGAAGACAAAATTTTAAAGATGCTTCTTATAGAGTGCCAAATGCACTCTTAAAGAGTGCCAAATTACTTGACCTCTTCTAGAAGATTGCCCTAAAGCTGATTACTCTGGTAACTAAGGATGCTTCATGCTTAGACCTCACCCTATGCTCAGTATTCCATTTTGCCCCAAAGGATCACAGCTGCTGCTTGAATTCTGCATGGAATTCAATTTCTGGTGTCTCCAGGACATGCATCATTAAATTGTTTGAAAATCAGAATGTGGACCTTGCACTGGCATCAGGAGACAGCGTAAAGCCAATGGCAAGACTCAAGCACAGGCTGAGCCATGGAGCATTGCACTGTTGCAATAGGTACCAGATGGAGTCTTTGCATCGTATTCACATTCAGCCTCAGATATGGTAAACCTGGGTGTTCCAGCCTGAAGCTTATAAACACATGGTCTACTATGGCCAAATCTTTGGTCAGTTGGATGGGAAAAAATATATTTGAAAGCTAAAAGCAAAAGGCATTTGGGAAGCTAATACTGGGGAACTCTGCTGGCCTTGAGTGTCAAACAAGACCTTTCAGGTTCTTCGTAGTCTGATGAAGGAGGGCTGAATGCCTCAGAAGAAGGCAAAGATGACATTTTGTCAGTTCTTAAAAACTTTCATCTTTTTTGTCAAATGTTACCTTCATTTTGCCTGAAAACACCTCAAGTCAGAGGCCCTAGCCCATGAGCATAATCCCCCACTGACATTCAGATATGTAGTTGTAGTAGACATCAGTGGCCTGCATCAGCTGTTGGCTTAGACAACTGAGTTCCCCAGTTATAACGTTGACAATCCAATCCCAATCCCTTGCTCCCTGTTCTTCTAGAAGACTTTTTCCTAGCTGGTCTCAGGGGAAACTTCTTGACACCTACCCTGCTAGATTTGGTGGTTATTCTGTGAAAAGCCTTGTTCTGTAGGAGAAATGAGATTTGATGTACACAGGCCTATCTATCAGTGGGATGCCTTTTTCACAAGATTTCAATGGCTCTGTTTGCTCTATGCTGCCATGCAGGGAGGTGGTTGTGCCAACTGCAGAAGCTGTTTCTTGTTTCTATCATTTGACACAGAATAAACTGTTTTGTTCTAGGTATTTAATTGATTTTGTCTTTTATTTCTTTTGTCCAGCTGTAAAATTCGCAAAACTTATAGGATCATTGTAACTTTGAAACATTTACATTTCTGTCTAATGTGGTTTAAACTGGCCTTAGAGCTTGCTACTGCAGAGCTGATGGGGCAAGGGGAGGGAGCAAGACAGCATAGGCACTGAAAGATGGAAGGACCACTAAACATAATTACCTGCAAAACTCTATGAAAAATGCTGCAAGTGAAACAGCCATAAATACATTAAGGAGGCAAAGCCAATGCACATTAAAGTTGTATGTAGTGCTGTTCATTTGTGCCCTCCCGTTTGGTTCTGGATAGGCAGATATAAGCATTTAACTCCAGGTAAAGTCCTTTTTATGATGGACACAGACTCATAAATCCCAGGAAACTCTCCATAGCTCACCAAGACAATTTCTTTCACCCCATCATTTGCCCTCCCATAGAGTTAGAAGATCAGAAGATACATTCTAGTCTAAACCTACCCTCTGGCTTATGTAATTTAATGTGGCATTTAGTGAGCTCAATTCCTTTTACCAAAGGGGCAAACACACACTTTTAAATAAATAGCATTTCTGTGTAGGCTATTTTGGCCATTGACACCTCAGGAGTATCATGTGCTCACAGCCCCAAAATGGCAGGACAGGAACGAATAAAGAGGTCACGTGGCCTGTCCTCTTGCACCTGGGAAACAGATACAACAGAGGAAATGAAACAAAAAAGAAAGCAGTTTAAGAAACTGAGAACTTCAAACCAATTATATCATTTCCCACAAGGCTCTCAGGGTGTTATTAAAATTAGGGGAGGAACAAGGGAAAAAAAAAAACCTCCAACCCACCACCTGAGCTATAGAATCATATATTCATAGAATAGTTTGGGTTGGAAGGGACATTTAAGGGTCATCTAGTCCAACCCCCCTGCAATGTGTGTTTTGTGACAGGTATCTACTTATTAAAGTGCATTGAGAGAAATCAGTTAATTAGCTAATTGCATGAAGGGCCTCAAGATGAGTTTCTTATTGCATATATAAGGAAGTTTTAGGTGAACTTCATGTTCAAGGAAACATGACTTGGAGTTTGTATTGTCCACAATATTCAGCCTAGACTAATGGGCATGTCTCCCACAGAAATGGCAGTCACTCGCAAAAGAATATATATTCATGGCCACCTTGCTATGTTTTGCTTCCTAAAACCCACTGCACCTTTGGGGTGTGATCTAGCATATAGACACAACTGCCAATAAAATGAGTGTGGGATGCGTTTGTCCAAATGAGGAGCAGAATTGGACCTCTTTGGACTGGGGAAATATTTGCAGTAGAAATACAGCAGGTTAGATGGTGACTGATTCTGAGTGTAGACAAGCTTTTTCAGATAGGCAGGGTTATTCAGGCAGACCTCCTATAGGGGCAGGTCCCCCCCAGCCAGAAATGGCAAAATGAAGGTGCTAAAGGGATATGGTGCAAGTCTGTGCCTGTTTTTGGCTTCCAGAGTGAGTAAAGCCTACCTTTCTAAATTGTTAGGTAATTTCCAACACACAATAACAGATGATACAATAAAGGAGTTCTCATACCGGCAATTAAGTACACTGATTCCTTTGATGAATGTTAGATAACAGCAGAATGATCTCATTTTGCTTCAGTTTTCTCTTAGCATCCAAATGACATTTCATTTTTGTCTCTAGGAAACACGTTGCTTCTGACAACCAGCCCTGCGCTCTGTATTCAGACAGTTCCTCTAGTTAAACAAACCAATTGGCGGGGAAATATACCAGTGCATGTGATGCAACGTTGTGACCTCAAAAACCTTTCTTCACCAAAAGGGTTGTCAGGCTCTGGAATGGGCTGCCCAGGGAGGTGGTAGAGTCCTCATCCCTGGAGGTGTTTAAAAGAAGGATAGATGAGGTGCTTAGGGACATGGTTTAGTGGTGGGATGGCAGGGTTAGGTTAAAGGTTGGACTCGATGATCTCAGAGGTCTTTTCCAACCAAAGTGATTCTATGACAGAAAAAGAGAGAGAAGGTGCTCAGCCTTAGCACCCTGAACTCATTGTCCGTATCTCTTGTATTAAAAAGAGATTCTTGGGTGAATCTTGAAAGCCTAGAGCATATGGTTTCTCCAGAAGCAATGAGTCAAAGTAGTATGGTTTATGCAAGGAAAGCATGTTAGGTGCATGTAACCTGACACATTCGAGAATTTTGGGAATTCAGATGCTTCCAATCAGTTTGGGAAATAGTGTTACTCAGTAGTAGGTCTTTCCATACAATCTTCACGTTGTGCATAAACCACCATCCTTCCAAGAAGTGCCAGCACTGGTGAGTGCCTTTGGATATTCTCACTTTATGGCAGTTATCTACTTTTTCTGCTTTCTCCTTTTCTGCTGCTGCGAGAACTTGGAGAAAGGTTCCGTAGAGCAATGAGATTCCCAGGGTATTTATTCCTTGAACACAGCAGGTGCTGGTGCTTCTATCCTCTTTCCAGTTCTTTTGTCTTTGGCCTCTGCAGAAACTGATGAGCTGTGATTAATGCTGATGAAAGCATTGAGGAGATGATTTCCTTTCCTCCCTCCAAAATTATCGACTGGAACACACAGTTTGCGAAAATCCAATTAAAACTATATCATATGGCTGTGTTTCCTTCGCCTTCTATATAAAGGGATGGATAAGGGGCATCTGCTGTTCCCTTTCTCTCCATTATTTAGGTTGTAAAGTAGGTAGTCAAAGCTGTTCTCATCTTGAGTAGCAGTTCTGTTACACTTCACACATTTATCTCATTATTTTTAAACAGGTATGGGTAATAGCACTTCTTTTTCTTTAGCAACAAATATCAAGCTTTCAGTTATACTGTGTGCACTCTGGGTGACTTCACCGTTAGCAACACTACGTTACCTGTCAAATTAAGACATGAAGAGTGAGATTGAAAAGAATTGTGTAGAACTTGTAAATTAAAACATATTTTCCCTAGACCATCGGGTCGTTACCTTTTCTATTCTGAAAACTCAACCTCCTGCCCTGTTTTGTGGGCGGGTTATATTTTAATATGCAGGTTTCAAAAAAATTCCTCTGGAGTTTGGCTACCCATTTCCAGTTGTCCACAACAATAACAATTCAATCTACAAAGGGCATTTGTTCTGAACAGTTTTACCCCTAGAAACACAAATGATTTAAAATGTGCTTGATCAGCTACATTTGATATTTTAACTGGCTAAGCCAGACTATTGATAAGGGTAGAAAAGCAATCACTCTACAGGCTTGGCACTGTCTCAGGCCAAGGTTGCAGTGGTTTAGTTAAGCCTCTTGGGTTCTGATTCTGACTGTCCAGTCTCCTGTTGGGTCTGGCAAGTCTCCAGTTTAGTCACTCATTCGTCAGAAGCTCTGATGGATGAGTTTGGGTGCACCTCACTCGGTTGCTTTAAAGCATTGTCATCCTCAGATGTCTTTGCCACCTTCAGATCTTTCTATCCTAAGCTTGTCCCGTCAGAGGTGGCAGAACAAAGTGTGCATCCGTGCTTTGACAGCCCCAATACTACTTCCAGCTGCTGGCAATGGTAAGGTTGCATTATGAACTGGACAGAATTCAACAAAGGTCTGCATTTTGACTTCAATTTGACATGTTGGGTAGGTGTGCTGAAGTGATCCAAAAAGCTGTCTATACAGTTATACTGTTCTGATATAGGGAGCGATTAGGAAGCAGAATAATCCCATTCATACTCCTTCGCACTCAGATACACTTATCCTAATTAAGAATAACATTACTCACTCTGGTTTACTTTATATTACTTTCTAAATGGTTTAAATAAAACTGAAAAAAAGCCAGTCAGGCAGTTACACAACTAAACTGGTATCATTATGTCAGTGGAATAAGAAATATTGTCCTATGCAAGCAGCCTTTCAGCTTTTCAGGCTACACTGAGGCTATGACATGGACGCCTGGGTGCTAAGGCTATACAAATTATGACAGTATACACAGCACTCCGTTTGGGACAAATTTTTTATTTCTTTCATTCCTCCCAGCCTTAACTGGCATGCCTCATAAGGGATCATCTCCAGTCCCTCTTCCAATGCATATTAATCATCTGGGAATGCAGAGGAAACCACCCCTTCTGTAGCAACGGCTTCATTTCTTTCTGAGGGAAAAGGATTGAATCTGAGTACCTCTCTAATGACATTATTTGTTATTTTCAGGGCAGACAGTTGCATCCTAATGGAATTCAAACATAACACAAGAGAAAAAGTATAAACAGTTGCCAGTGTGCTCCTTGTAATTACCTATGCAGTGACACAGAATGCATTTTGTCACCTGCCAAGGAGTTTATAACTTCATAACGCTTCACTCAAGGTAGAAAAGTCCAGTGAAAATTGGGACGCCCCTTCATATATTGTAATAGCTCATGTAGGATTGATTCTTGGTCCCTTTAAAATGCTATTTTATTATTCTGAACTTTTTAATTCCTAGTCACCTGGCCAATGCAGTGTGTCCCATTACAGCCTCTGGTGTAGTGCAGAGATGCTCAAGTTGGTGTGGGCTTGGGTACCATTCAACATTATTCAGGTATTCATCTGCTACTTTATAAACCATGGGTGAAGAGGCATTGACACCACTCTGTTTATCACCCTGCCACCCCACTGTGTGAGGACTCATGACCTTAGATGCCCACCTTCAGAAAAACATCTGCAGCTGCAAATCCATCTTGACATATTGAGTGAGCCATCCAAGATGATTCCTAGAAAGTCTGTATGAGCTGCCCCAGACGGAGTATGATGGTTTCTATGCCAGCTGATGAAGACTGACTCATCTCTCCATTGCCTAAACCCTGGCCTGGTTCTCCTTTGGGCCCTCTGTGGCAACTCAGCTACCATGAGAGACTATTTCTGTTGCTGTACATTGTGGCAGACAAAGGTGTAGTGTTTTTCTACAGTGATCCCTAAGCACGTGTCCCTTGGGCATGTTGGTAGAGCATGAGGCCACAAAGCCTGATGGGAAAGTGCTGGAGGACTGTTCGAAGACAATGGCCATACTTGATATGATCTGTGCCTGTAGTGGTTGTCCACAGTTGATCCTAGGCCTAATAATCCTGTCTGCGGTGGCTGGGTTTCTTCTTTGGAAGGGGTGGAGGGAGTGAATTAATATGTTCAGTGTGGGCAGGAAGGCCCTGTATAATCCCAATTCCAATAAACCAAAGATCATTCTAATTAAGAGTTTGAATGTGGCTACCTTGTTTTGAAGGATAAGTGTTCAACAGTGTGGAGATGGGCTATGCCATGTCAGAGAATGGTCCTGGGCACGTTTTGTTTGCTAATACAGTTGTGCTTTGAGGGTATCAGAGCTCTGCAGTGACCTAGGGAGCGAGAGAAGCCTTCCTATTGAATTTTGGGGAGAGTTTAAGATGTTATGTGGAATGTGCAGATTGTGTTTCCTCTGCAACTTCCTTCCTGGGGCAAGGACAGGGAAGCGGACACTACACATATGTAAGACCTCTGAAATCCAAGAATACATCTTGGCAAAGCACACCCAGGTGTTCTGAGGAAATTGGGTAACTGTTGTGCCTTTGGGGATCTTTTGAATATTCAGAGCACAGAACTGGGAGGAATGCCAAAATCACTGGCATCAGCCCTTGCTTCAGAGTTTCCTAACAGATTCTTAATAATGTTTTTCTGAGCTCAGGAAATAGTTGTGGGATCAGGATATGCCAGACCCCATGCTACATGGAAAAATGGAGATATTTTTGTGCATGGAGAAAAATGAGAAGAAAAGTATAAACGGTAATTTCTCCCAATAATGAACAGATTGTAAAACAAGTCTGTCAGTGACAGTAAACGAGGGATGTGTTGCCTTAATTACCTACCAGGAAAGATTTACTGAGAGCAAATTATAGAAAGGTTTGCAATTCTAGGGGATAAAAATCAGTGAAGCTCTGCTGATGGCACCAGCTCATGCCTAATTTCTATCTAGGGAGAGAAGGCTCCATCAGTCTTTGCGGATACTTTGTAGACTGATTTGTTTTCTTTGTTGAAAAGAGCTCCTAGGCTTTGAAGTTTTCTTTAAAGAATATTTAAGTTCTAAAAAACTTACACGACAGTTTACAGCACAGTAACAAATTTTGGAGTGATGGTTTATTGTGAAGATAAAGGAGAGGATATAGAAGATGGGGGTAAAGAAGAAGAGAGGGAGATAAAGTTGAAAGACTTCCATTTTGAGTGCAGCTGCAGCTGTTGTACTGCACTGGGATCTCATGTTCTTATTCTGCTTTGTGGGTAAAATATCCTGGCAGACTACATTTCCCATCACACTTTTCAAAGCAGAGCTGATCGCCTACCATCTGTTTAACAGAGCAGGCTTCTGTTCCCAGCTGGAGCCTTAAGATACTTGTTGCAACAGAAATAATAATAAACAATAATAAAACAGTGTTTTCTTTTTGTTCTTTCTTTCTCTTAAAGTAAAAAGAGTGCTGTGATTCTTTTATAATCACTTTTCAGTTCCAAACTCATCTCTGGACTTACGTATACCATAATTATCTCCCAGTGACATGCATGATGAAGTGAAAATGCAATAAGTCTTCCTGATATTGGATTCTTTTGGCTCAGGCCATCCCAGTGAAACATTGTTGTTTTGAAAGGGGTGGGGAAAGAATGATTAATTTCCTTTTCTGAGCATAAGACATTACTTTATATGAATTCTTTAGTGCTTTCACTGAAGATTGGGCAGGTAATTGTGGTAACCTCTGCTTTTTTTTCTTCTTCCTGCTCACATTTGTAGGGGTCAAGTAAATTAGAAGTTTTGATGCTGATTGCATTTGTTGAAAGATGGGGTTTGGTAGACCAAATATTTCTAAAGTTCAGAAATATATACGCAGTACCATATGAAGTCACACTGCTGGAAGCAGGTTTTCCTCACAGGGCCTGAACTGGAGAAAAGAAACTTCTTTGTGTTCCTCTAATCAAGAAGTCCAAGTGTCTATATTTCCATGGGGTCAAGGTTGGTAAGATTAATCAAATGTGATAGATATCTAAAGAAACGTGATGGATCTTGAGAAGGCAGTTAGAAAAGATGAGCCTCTCTCTGCAGGTCACCAGGTTTTTGCATTTCATTCCTTAGTCTGATGTCTGCTCAAGCTGGTTTTCTCCATTTGAGCTGGTTTTCTAGCTACTGCGCTGGCAAATGGCCTAGGGAAGTGTACAAGAGCAGTGCAAGCATGTATGAATCATATATATGAAGACACCTCCAGGTTGCAGGCATTTTTATAACCAGAAAGGCAGCTGAATTATACCAAAATACTCTCAGAGAAGACTGAAAAGTTATGTTGCATGAGGAAAAACACTGCTGCTATTTCCCAGATTCTCTACTACAGCAAGAGCAATCAACTGGGATGGGGGAAGATGTGGGATCTAGGATGAACCAACCTGAAGGAAATTGGATTTAGAGAGAGGTGTGAGAAAAGGGAGGAAAACTCTTCCCTAGTGGCTAGGACAATCACCTTTAATTAGAGTCCATGTTTCTACAGGAGCACTTCAAGGCAGACAGTGTGAAGCCACCAGCCCCAAAAGTGTTTACTAAGAGACTTTACTGATGAAGACTGGTAATGACCATTTCATTCCAATGGCTTCTGGATGGCTTTGAAGGTCCCAGAAAAGTGATGGTCAAAAAGTACTTATCTACTATATGCATTCTGTCGGGTATTTAGGCATCCCTCAAGATTTTTTTTTTAAAAAAAAAAAAGCAGTATAAAGACCACGGCCTTAAAGGTAAAAAGGACATATCACTGAAGACCAGAAAAGGAGCTGATCCTTTATTTCCTCATGGTTTTGAAGGCTTCTTATTGTATTGCAAGTCAATAAAACAAGCAGCGCAAAGAGTCCAATGGGCAAAGAAGAGCAAAAATGCTGTTTTGCTATTCAAAGCCCATTACAGTTGTTATAGATTTGGTTGGTTTTTTTTTTTTGTTTTTTGTTTTTTTTTTTTTTTAATTTAGATTACTGTTCTCTGTGCTTTACCCAGGACCTTCTTAGACTCTGAGATCTGAGGTGGTATCACCAGAAAGATTCAAGAGTTTTTAAAAGTTAGTTTTTTGGTTATATTTTTCTTTTTTCAAATGGAAATGATTCAGCAAAATGTGGAAGTTTGGGGTAGTGGTGGAAACAAATGCAAACCCCCCCCAAAAAACCTTTGATAAAATTTTCTTCTGAAAAATCTCCTTAAGCTCCATGATTGAGTTGGTTGTGGTTGAGGGAGACAAAAAAATATCCAACTTTGTTCCTCAACAGCAAAGACCCTCAACAGTGGTAGTAAATCCAAGACTCATGCACCCTCGTTAAGCCTGTGTTAAACCAGGGGGCTCGTACCTGCATCATTCACGTTAGATGTGATGATGTGGTGTTACTCTCATGCAGATGGTTGCTAGTCTTTCCTGTTAGAAGTATTCCTTATGATATAATAAGTGAAAGATTAATAGGATCAGTGAGGGGATTATGAGAGAATTAGGCATAATTACTTGCTTGAAATTATATTTAACTATTCATTTGGGATGGAACAGCTCTGGTACTGGGGAACCTTGCCTGAAAGGTGAAAGGAAGGCTGATGCATAGACCTGAACCTTTTCAAATGGTCTATTTTTCTTACTAGCACTGGAAAGTTCAAGTTTTGATGGGTTTGCTGAATTGAAAGGTTCTTGCAACCTCAAGAATTTCTCAGGGCAGGGATGATGTTCTTCCCTCCCTCTTGCAGACAGGAGGTTGGGATGGAGACCATCAAATGCATGTAAATTATTCCCTCTCTTTATTTGTTGCTTTCTCAGAATCATCTTGGGACACAAGGAACAGTTGACAATGCATGCAGCACTGGCACAGGAAGAGCAAAATTTGGCTGGAATCAAGTTTCTAGAGAATCAGGGATAAAACCTCTATTTAAGCCCAGATCTAAATGCAATGAATCTGATTTTGTTCATAGCAGATTTATGTCTTGCGGACAAAAAACCTTATATGCATACTGTATGGACTGCAAGACTGTCTGATTACTCCAGCTAAGAGTAGATACCTTTCTGGATTGCTATATGAGAATTCAAATAGATTTGGGCATCTCTACTTCCATTGCAAAGAAGCTGACTGGAAGACAGAAAATCGTTAGAGCATGACTGTGTCTGTGCATCATGCCAAACCCCATCACCCCTGACACAGGCTCAGTCTTAGCCTAAGCTTTTGGTACCCTACTGAAGCTGGAAAATAACTTCACTTCCCCATCATGCAGCCACATACACTCTAAACTGATCATTAAGGTAGATTCATCTGTAAGGAGGAATTTTTATGTTCCTTTTTTGCTGTGCATTTGAGGATTGTGCAGGAAGACAGTAAAATAATCCATGGATCACCCCTTACCATTAGTATTTGCAGCATTGCCTGAGAGTAATGAGTACCAGGCTGCTTCTGGGGAAAACACCTCAGTGGGCTTTTATAAAATTATTTATTATTGATTTTTTTTTTTTATGTATTATTAGTGGTTAAAAATGGACATATCCTAGTCCACTGCAACTGCATAGTCCTTCACTGACAGACAAGCTTGTCTGATTGGGAAAATAAGGGTGCAAAGCAGGGCTGAGAAGTGTTAAGTAACAACAACAACAAACATCCCAAAGGGTAAAGTAGCATGTAAACAGAAAAGACCTTATTTGAGATGACACTGTAAAATCGGGGCACTGCTGTAGGTATTAGGATGGGCTGAGCATTAGGTCAGGGAAGATACTGCGGAGGTCAGGAGTTTAGGGCATACTAATGGCATAATTAGAAAGACCAGTGAGAAGGTAAAGGCGTGACTGTGATCTGCCTTACAAAGCAGATCAGGTTGAATGATTACAGAATGACTCTAGCCTTGAAATTTTGTGTCTGTGGAAGGGTTTCATTTAAATAATTCACGGCAAAGAGAAAATTCTGAACAACTGCAGAAAATTTTTCAGTATGAGCCTGCTAGGAACTCTGGGATTTGGTCTTCCGCAATATCTGAGCTCTTGAACTTTCCTAATGAAAATACTAATAAGTTCTTAATTCTAAGCTTCAAGCCTCATTGCAGACAATCATCAATAATATATTCAGTTGTAAAATTCACAGAGGGCTTCATAATTACATAAATCATTCAATTAAAGAGAAACTCCATCACATGACTGAATCAACTGAAGGGAAATTGAGAATGGATTCAGTTTTGCAGTTTTCTTAAAAAGTGTTGTGGGCAGACATATTTGCCATTAATGTAAAAACTGAAACAAAATTTCATGTTTTCTGCTCATGAACTAAAATAGGAATATAATGATCATTATGTATCTTTTCAACGAGAATTACTTCCTTGTTTCTTATATGTGTTTTGAGCCCTCCGCAACCCAGGATGTGGCGGTTATGCTGTGTGTTGCTAAGCATTTAGATTTATCAGTTTGCAACTGTTTCTAAGTGAAGAATTAATTGTACATCTTTCATTTGAATGGCATTCAGATGGCAAGAACATCAGTGTTGCTATGTCTGTGAGCAAACATACACTTGCTACCTCTGAGATGTGTGTAATCTGTATCCCTGTTACTCTTCTGCCACTCATCCTATAGGGCCTATAGGAAAGATGGGGAACGTCTTTTTAGTAGGGCCAGCTGTGTTAGGACAAGGGGAAATGGTTTTAAACTAGAACAGGGTAGGTTCAGGCTAGAGGTAAGGAAGAAATTTTTTACAATGAGGGTGGTAAAACACTGGAACAGGTTGCCCAGAGAGGTAGTGGAGGCCCCATCCCTGGGAACATTCAAGGCCAGGTTGGATGGGGCTCTGAGCAACCTGATCTAGTTAGCAGTGTCCCTGCTCACTGCAGGGGGGTTGGACTAGATGACCACTAGTGGTCCCTTCCAACCCTAAACATTCTATGATTCTATGATTCTATCTCCAGCCATCCTCACTGGGCTGCTTTTTTGTAGTAGGTTACTGCTGGCATCAGTAGAGCATCAGGCTGATGGAGCAGCTTTCAGAAATTTCATATCTGATGGTGCCATGACTGATTTCCTTTACCTGTTCATGACAGACGTGTTGAGCCACAGCGAATACACACATATGGAATAGTCCTGGCTCTTTAGCTGGTGTTTTCTCTCAGCCTGCACCCGTTACATTTGACAGCAGGACTTGCGCAATCCACCTGGGTTATGTTGGAAGGCAGAAGCTGCAGAGCCCATGCTCTCTCACCCCTCAAATTGATACCTTAAGGGTCAAAAGACCCCCAGATGTAAGCGGCTTATATGCATAAGATTTAGGCCTTATTGTCTAATTTGTTGTTGCTTTGCTAAAACCAGTAGTGTCCAGTTTGGATGTTTTTCTAAAGTAAGTAGTGTCTAGTTCGGATGTTTCTCTAAAGTCTGTAGTATAGTTACTTAGTGAATTTAGAACCCTATTCAAGGACGGGAAGAATCGGAAAGGGATGAAGCAAAAGGATAATAACAGTTTGCCAAGGTTGCTAGACTAGAAGGAATGAGAACTAATTGACGCAGGAAGATTTGTGGCTCCTTACGAAGGACAGTTTTTGATAAGAACCAGGAGTTTACCTTAAGAACTGGTTTACACCAACTCTGTAGTTTGGGCAAGAGCCAAGGAGCAACTGAGTCTGTGCAAGAACAAGGGGTTACTAGCGGTGACAAAGAGGAGCCATCAGCCTTCATCCCCACGACCCCCGACGACCACCACAAGGATGCACTGAGCAAGCGCAGTGGGGAGTGGCTTATGAAAATGACCTCCTGAAGCTAATTTTAATACAAAGCGGGGACAGGTTATGCATATGTATAGGCATATTGGGAAACTTCATGCATATGTAACACTTTGCTACATATAAACAGGGAAAGTTGCCGCTTGAAGGTATGCACGTTAGGTGGAGCGATCACCCGTGCATCTGGCACCGTGACTAAAGAATGCCTGCCTTCTAACACTACATTGGTGTTACGAGGTTCGTTCTTCCCAATTTTGGTGACAAAACTACTTGCAGTGCTCAAAAGGCCAAACACCTTTTGTGAGAAGCAAATAAATAAATAAATAAATAAGTGACTATGTAGAGCATGTGAGCAAGATGGATTGCTCAGTGTGTTACAGGACCAATGGAAAGACAAAAGAAATATGGTCTTCATTTTAATGATTGTGCTGCTGCAGCCTGAGGCACCAAAAACGTCATAGTGTTTATGCACGCTAATACAATCTTAGCAGTAATTCTCTCCAGCCTCTCCATGCACAAAACCTTCGCTACAGTCTGTCCTCTGAATCACCTTTAAGGAAAAAAAAAAATTAGTTCCCTTTCATTCCTCCTCAGGGAGGAATAAAGTTTGCCCTGCTGTGAGACTCTTAATGTTGGTGGATAGCATGTAATGCATGGGTCATCGTGCAGGGGAGTCTCTCAAGTGCTTGGGAGCTGTCTAGGGGCAAGTGGGAGGGAAAAATGGATTGGATCAAAGGTTTCAAATCTAATGAGTACCTGTTTAAAGATGCATCCCTTAATCATTAGCTTAATATTATCTGAAACCAAAGGAAAATGCCTTCCTATAATATTAATCTGAATATGTGGAGACTCAGCTTCAATTTGTCTGATTAAATTGACCTGACTGGGTCTGACAGTAGAAGCAAAACATTTCAGCTTCTCCTGCCTGTTTTAAATAAAATGAATGTGAAACTGAAGGAAATTAATAAATACTGAAAAATCTCCTTGGTTCCATTCTTAGTGGTGAATTGGCAGCTAGAAAAAGAAATGTTGAGCTACCATCTGTAGTGAGCCTCTCAAAGCCCTTTGTGACTGGTTTTCCAAGGTGGTGGGATGGCTGTTCTTCAACATGGGTGCTCTTTTGAATTCACAGAGCGAAAGTCAGAGCACCACATTTAGTATCTGGGTAGCTAAATCCGCACTTCAGCATTAGGCATTCCTCTAGCTTCCCAGGTTTGCATCTGTCCATCACCACTGATGTGGACCTGTGATGTGGACAGCTGCAAGCCTATACACAGTGCTTGTTTGCAGAATTGGTGTCAAACATTGAATTGGTTTAATATCTCAAGTATTTGATCTACTTTGGCCTAAGAATATTAACATACCATGTAAAAATGGGGCCAGAGCACAGATGGTACTGATCAGCACTGAACAGGGCTGGACAGTGTGGGTTTTAGGCCATTAAGTGAACTAATGAGCAGTCAAGAGCCAAGTATTACCATTGGTGATATCTGAGCATCCAATCTCATCTGAAGGCTGGATCTGAAAGTGCTCAGCAACCCCAGCTGATCTCAGGGGTGTCACTGTGAAGCAAACCAAGTAAATATCAAGAAACTGTGGAGGCCACCAAAAAGAGAAGGAGAGGAGAAGGTATGGTTAGAGTTGAGGTATGGAATAGCTCAGGTTTGACACAAAGCATAAGGTTTGGTCTGATATACATAACTAAGTAGTCATAGACCTAGTCAGTATAGGCAGTGGAGCATAGAGTTTGTCACCTCAATGACCTTGATGCATTTTAGCTGTAAGCTCCTGGCCTTGGGAAAGCAGCTGTGTAGCGTTGACTAACGCGGAATAGCACCTTTGTGCCTAGTATCTCCTAACCTTTCTACTGCAGCTTAATCTGTATGGACATAACTTTATATACAACATGATATTCTTTTGGCACTCATATAATAATGCAGATCAGATCCCATCTCTCACACCTCTATTTCAGGCTCAGGCCAAGAAAATCTGTATGTGTGCATTCTGTACGTGAGGGAAGAGAAAGCAGCTGGGATGTTCTCAATGCATGCATGTTCTCATAGACACGTAATTGGCTGCTTCCTCTGCGCTGGGGTGGAGCTGTAAATCAAAGCCCAGTTATAAAGGTGAAAGCTAATGCTGAGTGACACTCACACCCTGGAGGCTGGTAAGCAACAAATAAAGAACTTTTCTTTCTCCTTAGATTGTGTTGATGTATAGGCTAATCCCAGGTCTGTAATTCTTCTCTCTATCCTTCCTGTGCTTTTTCTCTCTGGCTCCAGATGCTGGCATTTTGTTTATGAGGGTCTTGATGGGGTTTGTTCTGCTCCTGGGAGGTCTCATCTGTAATTTACTGCTGCCAGATTTGTGAATCTGCTTAAGCGAAGTTATTTACACCCAGAACTTCTATTAATCCTAGGAAAAATGATTTTAATTAGGTATAATGGGGTTCTGAATGGTCTCATTTGAGACTGGTAGTTCATTTCTTTGCAAGACCATCTAATCATGATCAAAAATCACATCTTCCTTTATCAACCATGGGCATTTTTACTGCAGTCAAAGTGTCTTTTAATTATTTCTCCCCACAAAATTTTTCTTTTCTTTGGAGGGAGAAGAACAAAACACCAAACCCAAACAAACTGACAACACGAAATAGCTTTTGTTTAGTAGGGTTTCGAGTTTTGTGGGTTTTTTGGTTTTGGTTTTTTTTTTTTTTTAAGTTTATTTAAAAAAACCCTCAAAGCATTTTGGCCTAAACCCAAAACACTTCAGCATGAGAAAAAGTCTCAGCTGCTGCAACACACAGTCAATGGCTGTAACTTACAACCCATACAATGTCTTTTCAGATCTTCATGACCTTTTAACATGATTTCAAATTTGGCTCCTGAAGTTTGGGGTGCAGTGAGTTAACTTTCAGATGAGTACCCGCTTCCTGCAATATTATAGTTCCAACAACCTGACGAAAGCAAGGAAAGGTATATGGGTATCTTTTCAGGAATCATGAAATACGAAAACCTAACCTTTTAGGGTTCATACATTTCCTTTTGACTGACACCACTTCAAAACATTGAAAAGTCTATTTTCTTTAAGTGATCTATTCCTTAGGAAGAGTGTATAATTTACCTGACATCCTCTGTCATTTTGCTTGAGATAACATGTGAGTTGTGTGGTCAGCACTTGTCTTGAATATATTATCCAGCAACATAGTATGGGTAATTTTTATATAATTTTTTATATAATATATTGTAGATTATATGGCCATATATTATCTGGCTTCCCTTTCTCTGGGTCTCATGAATATTTTGATATAATATCATAGAATCATAGGATGGTTTGGTCTGAAAGGGACCTGTGAAAATGATCTAGTTCTAATACCTCTGACATGGGCAGGGACATACTTCACTAGATCAGGTTGCTCAAAGCCCCATCCAACCTGACCTTGACCACTTCCAGGGATGGGTCGTCCATATCTGGGCAACCTGTTTCAGTGTCTCATCATAAGAAATTTCTTCCTTAAATCCAACTAAATCTCCCCTCTTTTAGTTTAAAACCATTGCCCTTTGTCTTGTCACTACAGGCCTTTTTACAAAGTCTCTCTCCATCTTCCTTATAACCCTCTTTTATGTACATAAAGGCTTCAGTAAGGTCTCCCTGGAGGCTAAACAACTCCAACTTTCTCATCCTTTCTTCATAGGAGAGGTGTTCCAGCTCTCTAACCACTTTTGTGGCTCTCCTCTGGACCTGCTCTAACAGGTCCATGTCTTTGTTTCACTGGGGATCCCAGAGCTGGATGCAGTACTCCAGGTGGGGTCTCTTGTGAGCAGAGTAGTGGGGGAGAATCACTTCCCTTGACTTGCTATTCACATTTCTTTTGACAAAGCCCAGGGTATGATTGGCTTTCTGGGTTACAAGCACACATTGTTGGCTTATGTCCAATTTTTCATCTACCAATATCCCCAAGTACTTCTCCTACTACTGCTCTCAATCCATTCATGATACTGGGGATTGCCCTGACCCGGGTGATGGACCTTGCACTTGACCTTGTTGAACTTCATGAGGCCCACTCCTCAAGCCTGTCAAGGTCCCTCTGGATGGCATTTTTTCCCTTGAATGTATCAGCTGCACCACTCATCTTGATGTCATCTGAAAACTTGCTGAAGGTGCATTCAATCTCACTGTCTATGTCACTGATGAAGATATTAAATAATATAGGTCCCAGTATGGACCCCTGAGGGACACCGCTTCCTACTGGTTTCCACCTGGACATTGAGCCATTGGCTATAACTCTTTGGATATGGCCATCCAGCCAATTCCTTACCCATCCAACAGTCCATCCATTGAACCCATGTCTCTCCAGTGTAGAGGTAAAAATCTTGGGGGGGACTATATTAAAGGCTTTACAGAAGTCCAGGTAGGTGACATCAGTAGCTCTTCCCTTGTCCACAGATGCAGTCCTTCTGTCTAGGAACAACTCTACTGGGGAGTTGTACAGGCCCTGAAAATGAACTAGGGATAAAACAGGCCATAAACTTGTTAAATGTATAGTACAACGCTAGATTCTTTCCATATTTAATTATGAGAAGCTGGCATTAGCATGGTGGTGAGAGTATAAAGCGATACACACTTGTCCTATACTAATAATGTGGCTGATGTGAAACAGGGCAAGGGCTCTGGTTTAAGGCTCTAAAAAATTTGAGAGATGTGAGGCATTATAAAAGACTCAAATGATTACAAATCACTGCTGAGATTCTTACGAGATGTGAGAAGCTGAGAGCCTCAGAGGATTGACTCGTAACAGGCATTTAGGTCCTAGAGACTGATTGATATATCGTTTTGCCTGAATGCATCAATGCCAGTAAGAAGGGCAAATCTGAAAATTATGTCATCATTCATTGGGGAAGTAGTTACAGTGTGACATGTCAACCATCTTGATTCAACCTGCCATCCAGCGAGCTGCGCATCAGAGTTCTTAATTTATTAAAACGGCTGTTTTATTTTTCCTTTTAAAAGGATTTTATAAACAGCACATTTGAAGGCTGATATCAAGTGTCTTTTGCTTCATTAGGTTTTCTCACCATATACTATGTCTTAGAGCAAGGCAGGGAATTATAAAGCCATTATAAGGATCATAACTAGTGCTGTCAATAAAAGATACAAGGATGAATTCAGAAAATAATTCCCTCTGGGTCCAATTGGCAAATAGAGTTGATTTTTTTTTTTTTTGGTGACTTTTATGTCTTTCTCTACAGTGGGAATTAGGTTGGGACTACTCTAGACCCAGGTTTCCAAGAAGGTAGCATCTTTTTCCACCCAGTAATTCTGTCCCAGCAGGAAAGGGAGAAGTAAGCCATTTCTCTAGGCTTTCTTGCCATCTGACCACTTGATCAGAACTAAAACTAGGAAACATTTCCAATATCTAGAAACTGCAGACCAACAATTTGTATAGCCCGTTGACAATTGTATACATTGTCAACTTTTCTGCGCAAATCACTTATTGGGCAAACATGAGATGCCTCTTCTTCTAATGTGAGGGTCCAGGAAATGGGCAGAGAAATAAGAGCTTGCATAGGACACCCTTGGTCTATTCTACTGTGGCACATTGCAGTGTCTTGTGTGTTTGGTCCTAGGTACTAAGGCTCCTGGGATTGCTCTAGGGAGGGAGGTATCATCCCATGGCGTGTTAGAATGGAGTCAATACTCTGTACGCCTTTACGTAATCTCTGCTCCCTGCAGTTGTAGGTACACATGGTTCCTCCCAGTCTTATGTTCCCGGAATTTTAGTGGAGTAATTGGTAATCTTGACATTTTCAGAAGGGAAATATTTGAATTTTTTCTTTTGGAAACATCTGTTACTTATTACTTAAGTATTTCTAGTGTATCAGGTAATGTACTACAGTAGAAAATTAAGTTGGCTTTGGTTTTGTCAGAAAAAAATGAACCTAATCCAGGTGGTACTGGTTTTAACATTTCCTTTCTTGAGATTTGCCTCAGAAGGTTTGTTTTCCAGTCCTTTGATCAGCTTGGTGGCCCTCCTTTGAAACTTCCCTGGTGTAAAAAACGCAGAGTTAAAATCCAGATAACACACTTGTACATTTTATCACTGAGGATGGGAGGGGCAAGATCATTTGATCTTCCTTCAGCTCACTTGAGATGATTTTACATTTTCAGAATCATAGAATCATAGAATGTTTTGGGTTAGAAGGGACCCCTAGAGGTCATCTAGTCCAACCCCTCTGCAGTGAGCAGGGACACCGCTAACCAGATCAGGTTGCTCAGAGCCCCGTCCAACCTGGCCTTGAATGTTTCCAGGGATGAGGCCTCCACTACCTCTCTGGGCAACCTGTTCCAGTGTTTCACCACCCAAAAGGTGGTTGGCTTTTGATCCCTGCTGTCACTGTGCAGTTCTTGGAGATCTCACTGAGCTTGTGATGGGACATCGCTTTACTCAAACCCAGAGTGACTGGTCTGGAATGTGGAAACTGAATACCTGGACAATGAGTTATCAGCAAGAAGAATGTGAGAATGAAAACATGAAGGAAATTGTAAAAAATCAGAAAACTTAAAAAAAAGTGTTGATTTTATGTAGGACTTTCATAATTCAGTTTCCGGGAGTGAAGAGCAGCAATATTAGGGCAATCATCGGGTGGGGGACACTTCATTCTGCCTACGCTCAGTCAGCAGGATGGTGAGGCTCGACGGCAGGCAGTAACTAAACCCTTGGATTCAGCTATTTTCTTTTCTCTTTCTTTTTTTTAGTGTCACACTTACAAAATTAGATTTTTATCATGAAATGAAAAATTGACGATAGAGAGAAGAAGAGACGGTATATAATCTATCTTCTCCCTTCAAAATAAAATCTTTTAAGTGATTTAGATAAGTGTGAAAAAACATATCAAATGTCCTTATTGTTTTTGTAAAAATAAAGCATGAAACATCAAGGATCCATTCTGGAGTAGTTCTCTTTCCATTCCTTCATCACACATCTTCCAAAAATTTATTATACACTGGTACAATAGAGTTCATATCCCTGCTCGCCTCAGATATGGGTCTAAACATTTCAGGGGGGGTTACTGTGTGTTGGGAAGGGTTCATGTTAGAGCAGCATTAGAAAAAATGTTGACAGTTCTAGGTGATGTGGTGGGCTGGAGACAGCACGTGTGTAACACCAGGAATGTAGCTCAGCTGTGTCGCAGAAAGAGTGATTCACTTCACTCGCAAGAGAGGAACAACAATGTATTTTATTCATATCAAACAGTGAGTTAACAAAGTTAACAGCAAAGGTAACAAAGGTAAACGCAACAGCGGTTTAACAAGATTCAGTGGCAACGTACATTTGATTATTTATTGCATAGAGGACAGGGACAGACAGGAAGACCCTCCCGTTGAGTCAAGAGGTTCAGAGAGGACCCCTTTGCATTCTAAACTCCTTCTTAGAGAAGAGTCTATGTGCGGCTGGATCCAGACTTAGTCCCAGACTTTGTCAATGGTTTATGTTTAAAGGATTATATATGAGTAATCAATCCTTTATATCACTTAACTAAAATTAAAAAGTTTCAGTGAGCTTATTCCCAATTCACTCACTGAGTATCTGTTGCGATAAGGAATCTTTCAGCCTTGAGGAATAACCTTGAGAGGCATTCCTACATAAGGGGACATCTTGGAGAGCAGCCCGCTGCCATGCAGGAGAGCTCAATGGGCCCTGAGCTGTCAACTATTTATGTAAGATGATTGATTTACAGTCATATTTGCATACCAGCAAGACATCTGAGTGTCTACTCCAGACAGCCCTTGGCTATTGTGTTGCCATCCATCTCCCCAAAGTCCACCTTAAGCTAGATGCAGCCATCGTGACTGCCACTGGTGGTTATTTTGGGGGGTTGGGGTGGGGTGGGGGGTGTTGCACATTTCCACAACCTGGCATTTGCTTTCCCTATGCCATTAGCTGGGGTTGTGCTCTCAGAGGCAAAAGCAAAGCTTCACTGGTCTTCTAAAGGACTTTTCAAGCATTTGATTTGGAAAAAATGTGTGAACCAAAAATAGGTGAAGTATGTTAGTGCACTGTATGGCTGAATACTGAGCCAAAACCCAAGTCCAAACACTTCCAGCCAGCAGTGTTGTTGCCTCTGCTCAGCAAATCCTGAGCTAGATTGCTCTCAAGCATTTGAGCTCTCCAGATCTGCTCTGGACCCGGATACAGAGAGGCTGCAATGCTGAACGTGGTGTGGAGGCAGCTGTGCCTTACTGTGCTGATGCACAGCACTGTGCCAATGGTCAGCAAGGCAAATGTAAGCAGCAGGACTGGTGTTTGGCCTCTCAAGAATTTCCACCAGGGTATTGACCAAATTTGCCAAGTATCTTTCCCCCCCGCCCCGCAACTATTTTGCCTTTGCTTCTATGCAAAGATTCAGTACTAAGACCAAAGCACAAGGTTTGAAATTACAAGTTCTAAGAACTCAGTAGTTTTCCCTCCTCTAAAAAAAATCTCCCCAGGAAATCAACAGTCCCCCAAATAGGAAAATTTCCCTTTAAAAATCTCACAGTGCTCCCCTTTTCATGATTTGGGGGACTGCCTCCTGATTTAAGTGCACTTGGCAGAGGTAATGCTGATGAATTATCTTTTTTAACTGCACAAGGCTTCAGTGAGGCTGCTGAACAATGCCAAAGGCAGAATTCATGGGGAGACATTAAATAGTAAAGTTTAATATGTTGAAAATGAGTTTTAAATTGATTAAGGTTTATAAACAACACAGGCTTGGGTTTTCAATTTTTCCAAGTTTGTTTTTACTTGTTCCTTATGAAAATTAATCTCTTTTCTCACATGTCATTTTTCTGGTACCTTTTATAGGTTGGCTTGATTGCCGTCAATTCATTTCTTTAATCTAAGCAATTAAACGGTTGATCGTTTTGCTGGCTTTCAATTATCTTCCTGCCTGACAATTGCTCCAGCTGTAACTAATTTTCCTTCTTCATGTTCATAATCCCAGTCACATCAGCTGTGTCTCGCAGACAATGGGAATGTCAGGTGTTAGCTGAGGTGAAGGAGAGGGAGTTGGGGAGGAGGCAGTGGTTGGAGATTTGGTCTCTTGCTTTGCGCTCCTGATCCTTTTTGCTGGTGTGAACTGAGACAGGATCCCTAGGGTAAAGGATGCTGTGGCTGAAACTGTGAGCTGACTTCCTGGTTGTTAGATAAGGTGACAGATTGCTGGCGGTCACATGGAGCAGACCCCCATGCCTTGCTATATGTTTATAAGGAATTTGCCTGGGCTACCCAATGCATAGAGGATTATGGGACTTATGATAATGCAGGCTCAGGACCCACTGAAGTGTTTCTGGAGAACGTGACCCTACCCAAGAGCTTTGAGGGAACAGGAAAGGTGGAAAGAACACAGAGTACAATGCCTCAAGCCTGGGATAAGGACTGTATAGATAGTCCCTCTTCACATTAGCATAGAATCATAGAAACATAGAATGGTTTGGGTTGGAAGGGGCTTTTAAAGGTCATCTAGTCCAGCCCTTCAATGAGCACGGACATCTTCAACCAGATCAGGTTGCTTAGAGTCCTGTCAAACCTGACCTTGAATGTTATTGGGGGTGGGGACAACCTGTTCCAGTGTCTCATCACCCTCACAGTGATGAGTGGTTTCAGTTTAAAACTGTTCCCCTCATCCTATCACTACACTCCTTGATAAAAGTCCCTCCCCATCTTTCCTATAGGTGCCCTTTAAGTACTGAAAGGCCACAGTAAGGTCTCCCCACAGCCTTCTCTTCTCCAGGCTGAACAACCCCAACTCTCTCAGCCTGTCCCCCTAAGAGATGTGCTCCAGCGCTTGGATCATTTTGGTGTCCCTCCTCTGGACCCGCTCCAACAAATCCATCTCTGTATTTTACTGAGGATCCCAGGGCTGGATGCAATGCTCCAGGTGGGGTCTCACTAGAGCAGAGTATAGGGGCAGAATCCCCTCCCTTGACCTGATGGCCATGCTTCCTTTGATGCAGCCCAGGATATGGTTGGCCTTCTGGGCTGCAAGCACCTGTTGTTGGCTCATGTCCAGCTTTTCACCCACCAGTACCCTCAAGTCCTTCTCCTCAGGGCTGCGCTCAATCCATTCATCCCCCAGCCTGTATTGATACTGGACACCACCCTGACCCAGGTGCAGGACCTTGCACTTGGCCTTGTTGAACCTCATGAGGTTCACATGGGCACACTTCTCAGGCTTGTCCAGGTCCCTCTGGATGGCATCCTGTCCCTCAGGTGTGTCAACTGCACCACTCAGCTTGGTGTCATCTGAAAACTTGCTGAGACTCCACTTGATCCCACCGTCTATGTCACTGATGAGAAAGAGTACTGGTCCCAGTATGAACTCCTGAGGGACACCACTCATCACTGATCTCCATCCAGACATTGAGCCATTGACCACTACCCTCTGGATGCGACCATCCAACCAATTCCTTATCCACTGAATGGGCACCCCATCAAATCCATCTCTCCAATTTAGAGAGAAGGATGTTGTGGGGGACCGTGTCAAAGGCCTTACAGAAGTCCAGATAGGTGATATCCGTAGCTCTTCCCTTTTCTACTGATGTAGTCACTCCATCACAGAAAGCCTCTAGGTTGGTCAGGAAAGTCTTGCCTTTGTTGAAGCCATGCTGGCTGTCTCGAATTACCTCCCTGTCCTCCATGTGCCTTAACACAGCTTCTAGGAGGATCTGTTCCGTGATCTTCTCTTGCACAAAGGTGAGGCTGACAGGTTGGTAGTTCCCAGGGTCTTCCTTTCTACCCTTTTTGAAAATGGATGCAATGATTCCCTTTTTCCAGTCACCAGGGCCTTTTATGTGACTATCACTTCAGCTAGCTAAATTCCTCTAGATTGCACCATTTCATAATCTATATCTCACTTGATCCCTGCCTTCTTCACAGTGCTGTGTGGCTGCTTCCTGAAGCCATGAGTAGGTGCAAAGACACTGGACCGATGTGTTCCCTGTGTTAAAGGTATAAGTCTGCTGGAGTTGCAAGATCCCTAGAGGAGGGGGTTCACTTTGCTGCCGCTGTTTCTTCTTGTTTATTGTAGTATCTGTAGGAATAAGCCTGTAAACAGGATCCCCAGGCACCTTTAGATCCTCCAGTGTTTGTCTTTTAATGTTGGTTTTCACTGAAATGTTTTGGAGATGGTATTTCCATCATAGAGATGGTCTTGCAGTGGAAACACTGATGCATCAAACCCGGTGGATTTTAGGACAACATTCTCACGTACATCCTGGCTCCCATGGCCATTGGGAGGAATGACAGACGTTGATGGCAGCTGAATCAGGTGAAGGAGTTTGTATAACTTCACACTTTCTGGGTATCTTCCTTGTTAATTGTCACTCTGCAGGAGAAAATAAGAGGTTTCTATTACAATGCTGGATCTTTCAATTCAGACTATCCATCCTGAGGGCAGAGCCTGAGCCTCTGTGCTTGAAAACTCTTCCAGGAACACAAGAGAGTCCTCTGTTTCAGAAAAGCTTCAATGTTTTTTCCTGTTCTTTCTTCAGCATATTGCATAATGTTGGAATTCCTCAGACTATCCTGATGGGGGGTTGGACTAGATGACCTCTAGGGGTCCCTTCCAACCCAAAACATTCTATGATTCTATGATTCTATCATGCTACCGGGCACCTCAAGGCTCTCTAACATAGAACAGCATACTCTGATGGGGATGAGTGTTCCACCCACACTATTCTCCCCCCATTTCTCACCTAACTGCCACTGCCTGCTGCAGTTACTTGGAAACCTCAAGTATTATATTTCAGCATAAAACTTAAAGAGATGGATTCTCATGGCAGGAAGCTTTCAGTGCTGGAAACACTTTTTATCTGTCCATGAAGTTCATGTGTTGGAAACAACTCATATCAAACCTGCTTATACTTAGAGAAAAAAAATCAAAGGACCCTTCTCTGGTTTTCATTGTGGGCAAACTTTCCTGTTCCTTCTGTTTCAACCATATCTGTGGTGGTGTAAATACTTAATATTGAGCATAAATATGATAACTGAAGTCAGCAGCACTACGCAGGGTCCTACGGGCAAAAGAGTTGGCAAATTCACAATTAGAGACATCACAACAGCTTTGCATTTTCTACCTGTGCAGGGCACTGATTACCCTTTCAGTGCTTGCTGGAGGCACCTGTGCAGCAGATAACTCTGTCTCAAGGGCTGAGGGGAGCTATAGATAACCGTGTGCCTAAGAGCAACGTGCTGTCAGCGAATCCTACTGTCAATTGCCCCATGCAGAAGCTCTTTTTCATGCATCTCAGAAGAACAGTTTAACTCTAAAAATGCTTGTGAAAGCTCACTAGAGGATTTTCACAGCTGGACTGAACACCCCCACTTCCCATCCCAGTACTAGAAAACCTATTAAGCAATGGGAGTAAAAAGTAAGCAGTTGGAATTGCACCACGGGGGTTACCGGAGACAATTTGTAATAGTGTTTCACAGCTAGAAGCATGCCATTAACACCGTCTCTCTCTACAGCATAGGACAGGGGAAAGATTTGCTAGCACTGGGGGGGAACTTTGTATAGGATGAAGAAAGACCTTTTCTCTGCAGTTCTCAGGCAAATATGAGTGTAATTAATGTAAAATAATACATTAGTTTTACTACGTCAGAGAACTCTGTGAGAAACACAGTGGAGACAGTCTTATCATTTCCAATACAGTCAGACACTACAGGTGAATGCTCTGCATGAGATCTTTACAGTGAAGAAAGAAATAAAGAGAGGAAACAGAGAAAAAGCAGAAAGTGGTTTATTCCAAAGAGATATCTATCTGACAGAGGTATCTGTCTGGAAATGGAAGGACGTCTGACTCCCATCTGTTAACACATTCAGTGAAATATTCTATTGGAGTGGGACTAACCCATCTCTGAGAGGCAGCGGTGGAAGACAGCCTCTGTCTTACATTTTGGCAATAGTTGGGTAGCTTGCTCCACCAGGAGAGCCTCAAGGAAGTGAATGGGGAAATCTGGGTTGCTTTTCTGCTCAGGATTTTTACATAATGGACAAATATTGTCAGTGCCATCAAGGATGCTATATTTGCTAAAGACTATCAAAAGATGGATATCTCACTAAATGATAATCAGAATCATTTAGGTTGGAAAAGACCCTTAAGATCATCAACTCCAACTTTTAACCTAACACTACCACGTCTACCACTAAACCACGTCCCCAAGTGCCTCGTCTACACGTGTTTGAAATACCTGGGGATGGTGACTCAAAGATTTCTGTGCGCAGCCTGTTCCAATGCTTGACAACCCTTTCGGGGAAGAAACTTTTCCTAGCATCCAATTGAAACCTCCCCTGGTGCAACTTGAGGCCATTTCCTCTCGTCCTATTGCTTGTTACTTGGGAGAAGAGACCAACACCCACCTTGCTACAAACTCCTTTCAGGTAGTTGTAGAGGGTGATAAGGTCTCCCCTCAGCCTCATTTTCTCCAGGTTAAACAACCCCTGTTCCCTCAGCTTCTCCTCGTAAGCCTTGTTGAAGATCCCTCTGTAGAGCCTTCCTGCCCTCAAGCAGATCAATACTCCCACCCAGTTTTGTGTCATCTGCAAACAGATCATTGATAAATATATTAAAAAAAAAACTGGTATGACAATATTTGTGTAAAACTGTGTGGTTTAGATAGTAGCGATTTGTTTTTACTTAGGTCGGACCCGATGTGACTATGATCCCTCTGCTCCTAAAACCTGTGTGTGGAAGAGGTGTAGAGAGCCAGCTGTTAGTGTCCTGCAGAGCACTGCATAAAACCTATAGATGAATAAACCGCTTGTGCAATTTGACTGAAGAGGGATCTGTGCAAAGGTGATGCACACAGTTACACCTATTTCAAAGAGACATTTTGATCTGATAGATACGTATTTGAATGGTCTCCTACTGAGGTCTTCACAAGGAGCAGTTGATGATAAATCTGCTAATAGCAGCTAACAGAGATGCCTTTCCTTTCTTGGCCTTTGAAGCAGATGGCTGTATAATGCTGCATAACCAGCAAAACAATCATCCAGGTAGTGCCTGTCAGTTCTTTTTTTTTTTTTTTAATGGCTATGAGAATAAACATTCTGTCGTGATGCAAGCAAAAGTAAGCAATCAAACCTGAGGGGTAAACAGCAGTGAGTGGTGAGGTAGCTGGTGAAGGCACAGCACCTGGCAGTCTTCATAGAGGAGCCAACAGCAGTTGGAGAAGCACAAGATAGGTACCAGGATGCTGGGGAATTCTGTTCACAGTGCTGTTAAATTACTATCAACAGCAGAGATGAATTCATGCAAAATTTGACTTATAAGAATTCAGAAGCAATGAAAACCAGCTTTGGGTTTTGGTCCTTTTTAGCCTTTGAGAAAAAATTTTCATGGCAACAAAGTCCTGCATAAAACCTGCCAGTGGGAAAAGTTTATGCTGAAATGTAAGTTCATTGGATGGGAAGCATCTGATGGGTTGTGGGGACTGGACCTGGTGGCTTTCTCCCCCTGTTATACAGAAAGCTGAGGATGATCCAATGGACAGAGCACCCATGTGTGTGGGCTTGCTTCCTGACTGTGGGTGTGAGCTTCAGCTGTTTTTTTTCTTCCAGGTCCTCATGAAGGGCCAGGGCTCAGAGCCTTAAGACATAATATTAGCTGTTAGATATTAAATGGAGACCTATAATTAACTCAGTCACCTCCAGCTCTCTCTGGTCTCTGGGGAGAAGTGAAGATGAAATGAATCAACTCAGTGGCTATAATTCCTTCTTACCCCTTGAGGATAACTACAGCAGCTACTTTTTTTAGCTGAACTGCCTCAGTTAGGTGCCTAAAATTGAATGTGATGTATCTGAATCTGAAATCAGTAGGAATGAGACCCTAAACAACTTTGAAGGTCACTCACTCTGTCCATTTTTTCGTATTTAAAATGAGTCGGAGTCATGTTTTCCTATCTCCAAGAAGTGTCAGCTGTGTTATAGACTGTAATTGGGCACTGGGATGTGTGCACTAGCAGGTAGTGTGGCTGGTAGTACAAAAAGCATCCTTCTTTTTCTTGTTATGGACCTACTTGATTTAGGTGACAACTCAGCCAGATAGACTTCATCCATCCCTTACCTGATCATTTTTTTTTTGCCTGATCTCCCTCATTGTGACTTTCTCCAATGATCTTACAACAACAGCTATAGAGATAGATATTCTGGCAGTGTTACTGTCAGATTTATAACATCTGAGAATTATTTTCTCCAAAACAAATGAAAATAAACATGACCTGGGAAAAGAAACAAAGAACTTAATTTTTCCTTTTGTCTTAGTTTTGCTTCTCAGCTGTACTCTAGAAACAGAGACTGTCAGGATGCCTACTTGTTTATATTCCTAACAAGTTGAGTATGGCAGGACAGTCAGAAACTGCAGAGTAAATCGCAGGTATGGTGATCATCCTTCAACTCCAATTTTAGACATCTCCTTCCTTATAGTAAGATGAAAAGCCTAACACTAAGCAGATGCATTTTAATGAAACTTGAATTAGTTGAGTTGAGCTAGAAGACATTTAAGCAAGTTGCTGGGTTGTCATTTGTCCGTTTCTTTCTTTTTTCGACCCTGTTTTGCATAGCAGCTTCCTTTATGTTATTTATTATAATCCTTGCCCACAATGATCTTCCCCTAATTTATTCCATGTTGCAGTCCATCTGGTGCTTTAAACTCTAGTATAAGTTTTTATAAAAAGAATGAGTTTCAGAGCCCATTCAGCAAATTTTGCTGGAAGTATTTATTGGTTCTCATTGAGCACTTGGAAAAACCTAAACAGTGTGGGCCAATTTCTCAATTTTGGTCCTAATGATGGATACATATATATTTTAGTCCTGTTGGTGGATATATGTGCAATGAAGCTACTGCTCATTCATAGCAGTAATATACATGCACACACATTACTATTCCAATCATACAACATCTAAGTCATTCCAGGTTATTGTAAGTGGACCCAGAAATCCAATACATCATTTTGGTCCTTTGAGACTCCCTGCGATAAATCTCTGAGTTGTTTGACATGAACTTCTGCCATTTATTTCCCCTAGGACAATTTAACTGGGAATATTTGGGCCCAAGCAAGCCTAAAAGGCATCCTGTCCACATTAAAGATATCTGGAAAAGCTTTGCTGGAGAAGCTCAGATGTCCTTACTGGAAAAGAGATGCATATTCTTTTCAGGTTTAGTGATATTATCTGTGTTTGCGTAACAAGAACAAAAATATACACTGTGTCATTGAAGAAATCTGAGCACTTTCTATCTCTAAATTCTCCGATGGAAATCACAGAAGAGTCCTTTACCCATCACTGATTTTCCTTCAGCAGCTGTTGCAGAAAGTGTTGGCACTGAGCAGTTAATTTTTTATATACAGTCAACCACCATGTAATAGGAGATGTGTGTCAGCAGGGTCCAGATACACATCACTAGCCTTGTTGTAATCCAGAAATCTTTAAATTGTCACTCCCTAATGGAACAAGAAATGGGTATTCTAAATTCATAAAGATTTATAAACATGTGCTGCTGCCACCTGACAGATATATGCATCACCTGCAGTTTTCTCATTCTTCAGCTCTCTCCTATGAGCCATGGGAAAATGATGTCCCTGCACCCGTACTGCAGGGGTGAGAAATCTTAAGAAGGTCAAGTTAGAGAGTCTGAGTGAACTGGATGACTAAAAATGAACCACAAAGGAAGAACAAGCCACTTAAATTGATAAATCATGAGACAAAAAAATTGCATAGGAGCTTGCATTGTGGATGACTTACTTGCCTTGTGTTTGACAGGTTAGTCACTGGGTGCCTTTATTCCAGGGCAGAGGGATTGTTGTGTGGCATTGGAGTAGTGTACAATATTCAGGTTTTGAATAGTCAGTACAAGACAAAAGGGTTGTCAGAAACCCATTTTTCTTCCTCATGTAAGAAGCTGACGTTTCATTACAGAAAGCAATACCCTCTGCCCACACACAAGCAATATGTAAACCTCTTAAAACTGTATTTTGGGATATTACCTGCAAAGAAGGAAGTTAGCATTCACTTCTGAAACTGGGAAGTATTTCCACTGAATTTCATTATTATAATGAATCAAGCTCAGCATAATCCACAAATGAAAAGACTATTTTACCATTAGAATTCACCCTGATAGCCCTATATTGACTCCATTTATCTGAGTTTGACGAAAATGGCATCAAAGTTTGATTTGACAAATGGAGAATCCATCATTTCCTGCAGGGAATTTGCTACAGTCTAATCATCTTCAGCCTTGCAAAAAATGATGACTAACTTCTAACAGGAAATGGTTTGGATTTAGCTTCCAGCCATTGGGGTTTGATCTGCATTCCTTCTCCAAATTGAAGAGCCCTATTGCATCTAATAGTTCCCCTGCAGGAATTTTCTTATTTTGTGTAATCAAACCACTTTTGATTCCTATTTTTTGGCAAGGTAGAAGTATTTGATGCCCTTCAAATTTCTCATGGTAGTATTTTTCCCATGCCTCAGACCTGTACAGAGTATTAAATTATGCATCTAGCCAGATGTGGAAATGAAATCACCTCCTGGTATATATCTGGGGTATATGCAAGGTTTTATTCTCCTGAGAGCCCATGCAGATCTGCTGATACCATGGGTACAGGGCTCACGTACACTAGACATCAATTCCATCCTTTCTGGGCATATAGCTGTGTTTGGCTGTATTGGGAGATCTGTCGCTTACACAGTTCTGTCTTAGCCAGTGATCCTAATTGCTCTGTGTCCAGAGCTAAATACATCTGTCATATGGATAAGGAAGGGGGAACAGTGATGAGGCTATTTCCCAGTTGTATTCAGGAAATTCCTCTACATCGGCATTAGTTAATGGGTCATGGGAGATATACAGTCTCTTCCAGCTTCTCCATTAATCCTGCTCCTGTCTTTTCATAATCTGCCAGGCTAGGTGTTGTCTATAAACAATAGTGACAATGATGAGCTTTGGTGTTTGTTACATGATCATTGGTTTGGGTATGAAAGCAGGCCTGGCTGAGAGCTGTGCAAGGCTTGCTGTTGGTGTTGAGATCCCTCAGTGCAGTCTGCCTTCAGTTTATGTGTCTACAGCGCATAGGGATAGTCTTGCCCAGATATCAGGCTCTCCATGAATGCCCCATGCAATTCTTATTTTGCCATGCCTGTGCGGATGCTTTTGTCAAGGATATGTAGACCTGAAGAAGGACATGCACCCGATAGTGTATACCTATGATCACACTAACAAGTGTATAAAACGTTTGGGTAACACCACTGTGAAGCAGGTGACTGTTCTTACTGCTATAGGATAGCTCGGAAAACTGGGGCATTCACAAAAGGAAACGCCATCTCCTAGGTGAGGCTGAGCTGATAAAGGACTTTGGTTCTCCCAGTTTCCACATTGACCTAGGTCCAACCACCCTGATTCTGAAAAACAGAGTCAGAAAGGGAGTTTGCATAAACTGGCTTCTCCATAGAGGAGTACATCAGCACGTACATAACAATGAGATTTTTCTGACAAGATCTTGGCTTCAGACTAGATTCCTTGGATTTGATAGAGTTGAGACCACAACTGTTATTACCTATAGAAGATAAACAGGAAATGGATTTGTAATGCATTTATGGAAGAATTCTTCAATGATCACTATTTACTTAATGCTATCCCAAATGAAAGAAAATAGATGTGCTGAGGTTTTCTTGGGGGGGATGGGGGGGGGAAAGTGTGTATGTGTATAAATGTAATTTCAAAGTACTTAAGTTGTGTAAATCAAAAGAAAACACACAGTGGCAATGCAAGGTGGTCAATAAGAGATTACGTTAACCAAACAGCAAGCACCTGTGAAATGCATTTTTGACTGACGATCCTGAGTATAGCTGCAGATAGCTCCAGCAATTTGTGGTCAGTTTTAGCCTTTTCTGATTAAATTGGGTAAGTTACCGGCTACAAGTAATTTGTAATTTTAAATTAGTACAAGACTCATGACATTTCTCTTTTGGGACTGTTCCAGTGAGTGGTTCACTGCCATCATCTACACACATTTAAATAGGTAAGGCTGCGCTGGTCAAACTCTATCCATCACTTACCTGTTCCTGCTGTTTCCTTGGAAGCCAAAAATGAAATTGAAAAAGAGTGCAAAGGCAAACTTTTGTTGACAAATCTTCATGTTTTCTGAGTTTTCGTTATTTCTGTTTAATTCTGGTTTTCACTGGAGAGATGTAAGAACTAGTGAGTGTTAATGTTTTATTTACCAACTCCTCTGGACTGGAGAAAGTGATTATTAGATGTACAAACAGAGAAAGCTGGGAGGAAGTTTTAAAATGTTTTGATGTGCTTCTGTCAGCTAGCATTTTCTCTACTAGCTGCCAGTTTGGTTTTCGATATATGGAAAGAAAAACAGAAGGAAAGCACACTGAAAGAAAGAGAAGTCTCCATGGACAAATTTGCCAACTTCATCCAGTGGGATGACCTCCTGTCCCATGGCTGTATGCCACCCTTACCCTACCAATACTGTTTTTGTGATCAGATTGAAGTAGAACAACTTTTATCTCCTCTGCTTTTGAGGTTTCTCAATGTACTGTGGTAAGCGAAGACTTGAGCAGTGATGGAGTGGGATAAGAGACAAAGAAATAAGAGAGCAAAGTTAATGCCTTTGGCTCTCCTCAGAAAGTGAACTCATCACCAGGAGGCAAAGTCCAGTATTATTCTCTTTCAATCCGGATCACATTTATATATTTTCCTAGACAGAGCACTGCAGAAGCACTGGCTGGAGGAGCCTTAACACAGTTACGTAGTGGTCATATAATTCTCCCAGTTGGTGGGAAGTCTGGGCTTGAATCCTTGAGCAAAATCATATGAGAAGTGGATCTGTACACAGCTCTTCTCCCTCTGCCCTTCATCAGCCCAGTGAAGAGCTTAAGCAAGTCCAGAGGAGGGCCATGAAGACCATCAGGGAGCTGCAGCACCTCCTGTATGAGGATAGGCTGAGAGAGTTGGGGTTGTTCAGCCTGGAGAAGAGAAGGCTCCAGGAAGACTTTATAGCAGCCTTCCAGTACTTAAAGGGCATCTACAGAAAAGATGGGGAGGGACTCTTTATCACGGAGTGTAGTGATAGGATGAGGGGTAATAGTTTTAAACTGAAAGAGGGTAGAATTAGATTAGATATTAGGAATTCTTTACTGTGAGGGTGATGAGACGCTGGAACAGGTTGCCCAGAGAAGTTATGGATGCCCTCTCCCTGGAAGTGTTCAAGGCCAGGTTGGATGAGGCTTCAAGCAACCTGATCTGGTTGAAGATGTCTGTGCTCATTGTGGGGGCTGTACTAGGTGACCTTTAAAAGCCCCTTCCAACCCAAATAATTCTATGATTCTAAGGTTGTATGAATGTGTTTATTTTCGCTGAACCATCTATGGAAGAGGAAATTACCCAAAAGAGAAAAGATAAATCAGATTATCTAGTCTGTACTTCCAATATTTATAAGTATCTTTTGATCATGAATAGGAACAGAGCAGTCAACTGCCAGGAGACAGTACTTAATCAGGTAGTTCGGGAAACTGAGCTCTCAGATGAGTACACCTCTTGGGCATCACCATGCTCCAAAGAGGAGTCAGATCAGAAAAACTGTTCAAACATTTCATTCTCTGCTTTGGTGAATACAGAGTCCTATTCCAAAAATCTCATCTGCTTTTCTGTCTTCATTTTTTAACTGTTTTCAGTCTTTGCACAATTTTCAGTTTTATCAACACTGATCTGATGTTTACATCCAGGCTGTTGATGAGAACATTAAAAAGTTACTGGGTTTATACTGATCCTGCCAAAATTCCCTAAACCCCCTTCTGTTTGTTGGTGATTAACTAATGCTATCTACTGTTTGTGGGCTATCATTTAGTCAGCCCTCAATTCATCTGACAGGTGATCTAATAGTACTGCGCAACATAATTTTTTAAAAAACAGTCTCCTCCTCCAGATTAGACCATATTTCCCACTGTAGCAATTTCAGATTCTGCCCTTTCTCCCTGACAGCTTGTACTGGGTGTCCATGCCCAGGCGCTGGCGGCATGGGGGCTGCAGGGCGGCCCCTGAGGGGAGAAGCCGGGGCTGCCCCGTGCCGGACACAGCCGGTCCCAGCCGGCTGGAAGGCACGGGGGGGGGCAGCGGAGGAGGCAGCCCCAGGCCGCAGGAGGAGGAGGAGGAGGGCAGGAGGTGCTGCAGGCCCGCAGCAGGGATCCCCTGCAGCCCTGGAGAGACCCCGCTGGAGCAGAGCCCCAGCCTGCAGCCCGGGGAGGGCCCCAGGCCGCAGCAGGGGGATCTTTCCTGCAGGAGCTGCGGCCGTGGAGAGCCCAGGCGGGAGCAGGTTGTCCCTGAGGGACTGCAGCCCGGGGAAGGGCCCGCGCTGGAGCAGGGAGACGGGTGAGGAGGGAGGAGCGGCCCAGAGGGGCTGGCAGGGACTGACCGCGACCCCCATCCCACCCCTGCGCCCCTCGGGGGAGAGGGGTCGGGAGGGAAGGGGTGAAACTGGGAATGAGGAAAAGGGGTGGTGTTGTTTTAATCTTTTTGTCTTTGTTTCTCAATACCCAATTGCATTTTAATTGACAATAAATTAAAATATTTTCCCCAAGCTGACTGTTTTCTGCATGGTGGTACTTGGTAAATTATCTCCCTGTCTTTTATGTTGACCCACGAGCTTTCTCATCGTATATTCTCCCCCATCGTGTTAAGGAGGGGGAATGAGAGAGCAGCTGGATGGGTGGATAGCAGCTGGGCAAGGCTAACCCACCATAGTTCCCCATGCCATGGAACTCTCTGCTCCTCTGATCCTCTTGTGCTGCAAGACCAGGAGGGAAGTGAGGGCTCTCCTTGCTTGATGAGGGCATGGAAGCAAGAAGTTGACTCCAGCTTAGAGGAAAGCAGCTGGGCAAGTTCTGGAAAGACCAAGTCCCCTCTGGAGCTCATTAGCACCAGCACCCCACTTCTTTCTCAGCAAGCTGAGTTCCTGGAGCCTGAAGCATCCCTGTGTGGTGGTCCATGTCTTTCTCTCCTCCCATCAGCCTGTCTTGTGGGAGGCAAAGCTTGGTGAGAGAGCATCTGGGCTTGCCTGTGCCCTTCCCTTGTGCCCTGCTTTTGTCTTCTGAGCACAGAAGGGCAGAAGAGAACCAACCTGGTGGAAGACATTTCTGGGAGACATTTCTCCCTGTCTTTACACCAGGGGCATGGAACGCAGAATAACCCCATGCAGACAGCCTATCCTGGCTATGGAAACACCACCGTGGTGAGTGAGACACTGCTGCCGGGCGGCTGCCATGCCTGCAGGGTGCAAGAATGGCCTTGTATTTGGATAGAGCCCTGATGGGCCCATGGATGGCAAGGTGGGTACAGACATGCACATTTGACAAATAGAGCATTTAGTCTCTTGAGTTATAATTATAGGAATGAACATTGAATTTCTTATGGCAGTATGCATATCTTTCAGAAACTTCAGAAAACATAATGAGCACCAAATTGCCCTGGAGCAACACTGTAGCAACACCGTAGCTTAATGCAATTCTTCACAGGAAGAAAGATAAATTTGTTTAAAACACAACAAATTTCAATCTCTCACACTCAGGAGCACCAAGATTCTTTTAAACAGCCTGCCCAGTATTTAGTCACAAAGACACCTGTATCCAGGGAGTCTGTCTTGCAGTGGTGTGGAAGACAAGGAAATCAGTTTTTGACCCCCACCCCATTACTTCCTGGCTTCTCCTTAGGTGTGTGCTGGTGGTTTTGGATGTGTCTCATCGTACCATTTAGGATCTGACAGCAATTAATCTCTTTATCATGTCCCACCTGTGTGAGTCATCAGTATTTACTCACTGCCTCTGTTTCAGAGCTGGCTGTCATGAGAAATTGCAGGAAGTTGTGTGCTAGGATCTCAATGGCCTACATATAGCATTTTGCAGCCCTTCTTTCTTCTGGTGTTTTGCATCTGTGCATTCACATTCAGTCTACATTCATATCAGTACAAACATTTTTTCTACAATTTATCACAGCCCTAGAAGATTCCTGGGCTTCTGTTTTCTAATACATTGTAAGCATGTTGGTACGTGCTGGCAAAAGCATGATAGCTACCTCTTATGATTCATACGTTTTCATCTCACAGATTTCCAAAGCTCCTAGTACTGCCCCCAGTATTTCAGTAATATATTACTGTCATGAAAAGGAATTTGTGGATCCTGTTGCAAATCCTGCTCACTACACTAATTTGCTGCAAATAAGTGTCTTTACACAATTTGATTTAGTAACAGTTTTGAATTTATTTGTGCCTTTATGACAAATCACAGGATTTGATTGTGGTATTTTATTAGCACTCAATCATCAGTTGATTAGCAAAGTGATTTGACAAAAATTACTCAAAACAGTGACTTAGTTACAGGTTCGAAGATGGCAAGGTTCACTCTTACTGCATGGTAAAAGCACACAGAGGAAATTAAGTTATACTCAAGTTAGAATGATTCACAGAGATGTTACAGATGCAGAGGATAAGAAGGACCCTCCTGTTGAGTCATGAGGTTCAGAGTAGACCCCTCTGCTTTCTAAACTCTGTCTAGGAGAGAAGTCTAGGTGAAGTTAAATCCACACTTAGTCCCAGACTCGGTCAACCGTTTATGTGACTAAGGATAATATAGGTGTCTATTGGCAGCCTACAGTTTGTTCACAGTTTGAGGTAGGATACAAGGTTTTGGTGGCGTTTAATCATTAACCAAATTAACATTCACAGAATTAGTAATTAAACACACATCTACAGATTACTGAAGTTGATTCAAGGTCAGGCTGGATGGGGTTCTGAGCAACCTGATCTAGTTAAAGGTGTCCCTGCTCATTGTAGAAGGGTTGGACTAGATGACCTCTAAATGTCCCTTCCAACCTAAAGCATTCTATGATTCTATGATTCACACATGGAGATATATATATAAAAGCACGACTATATCTATGTATATAATATATGTATATATATATGGACATATACACTAAAAATTCCCCTTGAGTTCAGTAAAATACTCACATTGATTTTTCTGGCATTTCTCAATGGGTGAGGGTTGAGCCTCAAGGAGCAAAAACTTTCAGCCCAGGCTCCACTGTAAGTCTTTGGCGATTGACTTCGTACTTTAGCAAGCTTAAGGGTTTGCTAGCTCTGAGAGGTTTCCCACTCAGAGTGGGTGCTGGTCACAGCCCACTGCTGTCCAAGAGAGCTCAGAGGGCCTCATTTTGAACTACTGTTTTATAGGGTCATGAGATGATTTGCTTTAGTCATTTGTAAACTGTCGTCCTGACCACAGTCCATCTGGTGCTATTGAAACTCCAGTAACAGTGGCACCACTTTGCTTGGGTTGTGACCGTGGTACCACTCTGCTTGGCTGAAACCCAGGTGAAGCGTGCTTCAAGGCTGTCAGGGGATAACTGAATGTTCCTTGTTCTGTCCCTTGCCTCGATCAGTCAACCGGTGTTCCTAGTACGTGCAGTGCCTCTCCTGCCTCAGCCACGTAGGAGTTTCTGGTACAATTAAGGGGTGCCTGACTGACCAACTCATTACACAAAGGCCAAGGTCTGGTGGGAATTCCTGAGGCTGTGAAGAAGTTGAAGAGAGAAGAGATGTGGGGTGGGGATGCACCGCCACAATTACAGTAAACTTTCCTCCTTCCTGGCCCGGGATTACAAAGGAATATCACAGTTTACTTCTTGCAACATAATGAATTTGTCTATAAATTCTAATCTGATCCAGTCTTCATATTGGATTCTGGTGAGCTTTAGGATGTGCCTTGCTACTTTCTGTTCCTCCTTTATTCACTTTATATTATCCCTTTTTACCCAAGACAAACCAAAAAAAGTTTGCGAGGAAAGGGAAGAGATGCTTGACAGACAAAACCAAGTCTTTTGAGTAATGGAAAAAAAGTATTGCCTTCACTTTTAAATAATATTCTAAATGCTCTTTCTGCGAGTTGTCGTCATAGTCACTTTATGGCTGCATACTTACCAAGGTCAACCTCACAGGCCAATCAGAACTTTACTTTTGTATTAGAGATTTCAGCTGACATCAGATAGAGACCTCTATCCAAATTCTCTGTGCAGGTTTCAGAGCTGGGAGTGGCAGCTGACCCTATCCTGAGATAAACAGTATAGTGATCAATGACAAGAAGTTAATAAGAAGTTCAGTTCCACAAATCCCAGAAAGTGAGGTGGGTTGACCCTGGCTGGATACCAGGGGCCCACCAGAGCCATGATATCCCCATCTTCAGCTGGACAGGGGAGAGAAAATACAATGAAAGGCTCCTGGGTCGAGATAAGGACAAAGAGAGATCATTCACCAATTACCATCATGGGCAAAACAAACTCCACTTGGGGGAAATCAGTTTAATTTATTACCAATCAAATCAGAGCAAGGTAATGAGAAAATAAAACCTAAATCTTAAACCACCCCTTCCTTCTTCCCAGGCTAAACTTTACCCCTGAATTCTCTCCATCCTCCTCTCCAATAGTGTAGGGGGACAGGGGTCAGTTCATCACACACTGTCTCTGTCACTCCTTCCTCCTCAGAGGGAGGACTCCTCACACTCTTCCCCTACTGTAGCATAGGTCCCTTCCATGGGGTCCCTCAGGAGCAGATGGCTCCAGCGTGGGTCCCCGCGGGGTCACCAGCCCGGCCAGCAAACCTGCTCCAGCCTGGGCTCCTCTCCCCACGGGGCCACAGGCCCT